>NC_136493.1:53752603-54005103 GCF_053919585.1 Euprymna scolopes | reverse complement strand
TACTGTTGACTTCTTGCTGGCATTGCCCATTAGTCATCACTAGAATTTGAGTGGCATTAAGTCTTTCAAAAGGCCCCAGTACTCTTTGCACTCATCCAGTTGAGGTTTGATTGGTGCTTTCTCTTCTTGTATGTGAAAATATGTCCGCTTATGCATTATGCACCATTTTTATATAAATACATTAAAGAGATATAATACACCGAGACAGCTGCTTATAAACTAAATAAATTTGCTCTTGATGCCATGTGTGCGGACCTGTCTGGTAAAAGTAATTTGTTACGTAAATGCATATCCATTCGTAAAAGAATTCAGTACTCAGGTAGCTTAATAATTATAATAATAATAATAATAATAATAATAATAATATATATATAATATATGTATATACATATATACATATATATACATATATATATACATATACATATATATATACATATATATATATATATATATATATATATATATATATATATATATTAAAAGTAAAGTGGTCGATCATAGTCGTGCAACCCGAAGGGTCCCTTTCCATGTTATTAGATTGATCTTTAAATGTTAGACTACTTATTTCCCAAGATTATTCCTTGTATTTTTTACCCTTCACCTCAAAAACATCTAAGCGTAACATTTTAGTCTTTGATATAAGTCGTCGTAGAATCCAACCACATATTTTCAACCCACTGGTGAACGCTCCAAACACAATGCCAAACAAGCACTTACATATTTACCGTACATATGGCGGCAAGTGTTGACAACGCCCATCTTCTGAAAATCATGTTTAAAATCAGTTGGAGGCATCCGTATGCTTCTACCCACACCGGAAAGACGGAAAAACGCTTGGTGGATTAACTATATATCTAGTACGTCTAAAAGTAATTCAGATTTTCTAACACAGCTTTAAATAGTATTGCATCTGACAAATCGATAATTTATTCTTTCTAGCCACTTAATTATGGAAGTTATCAGTCTGTTGTTTTTACATGAATATAAATTTTATCAGTCAGTGTTTTTTGTACATAAATAAAAAAATTTATCTATTACATTTATTCAGACAGTTCTTTCAGTATTTAGTCAGACAGTTCTTTCAGTAGAGGCAAATAATGTTGGCCAGAATGAAACGGTTTAAATTTAAAAATGCTTACAGAAAACATTAATACGTTTTATTTGTATTTATTTTTAACAAACATGATATATTTTATATGCAGTCGATACAATAATTTAAATAACTTTTCTTAACTGATGGCCTGTTCATCATGAATATTCATTCTTAATGCAAATGCAGTATTGTTCCTGCACACTTTCGCTATTTAAATCACATACGGGTGTTTATTAGAAAACAACTCGTAACTATAGCTAATTTCAAGATTTTGACATTTTTTATTTCAAATAGTTCTTTTGTAAGACGGGTGCGCACGAAAAACTCAATATTTCATTTTAAATAATTTCGAAACAAGATTTTCTTTATATTTAAAGACATTTTATTTTTATGCCGTCCCCACGCAAACATGTTTATCGATAATTCTTTTTTTCGATAGCTTTTAAAACCCTTTTCCTTACTTTTATTTCGATACAACATAAGAAATACCTTAGTTTGGCACTGTGCTCATAAATATGCTTCCTTGCAAAATTCATGTTGCGTACATCCACGCATATTCCTGTGCTGTTATGAGTTGAGAGCATTCCATATCAATATTATATTTAACTGAAATAGGAAATTTACCGAGAAATTGGCGCAAAACTAATTATACAATAATTTATATCACTAGGGCAATGACAGCAACATATTCTTTTCATTGTTTTTACTCTCGAGTACATATCTGACACAGTTAGACACAGTTAATCAATCGAGAACCACATCACTCTAGATAAAAGCATATTGTCGGGATTATTTCACCAACAAGAAGACGGGGGTAAGAAAAGGAAGTAAGGGCTTGCAACGAAATGGTGACGTTGCTTACAAGGCAGTCTTTTCTTTCCTTGTAAAGGTAACAATTAACTGGTAACGTTTGCCGAATAACAGTAACGCGGTAATCAGTCTAAGAGACGCCAACTGACTAGCAATCTAGGTAACTAGCTTCTTAACTAATCACTAACCTGAGACAACTCCTTTTATACATACTAACTCTCAGTGGCGAGAATTCCAACGTGATTTCCAACGAGATTAGAATGTCTATTTAACTTAATAGGAAATAGACACCCAGTTTCTCCGTAATGGCAAAACAGCAGTTCAGTGTCTTTTCTTCCCTCCGATCCACCCCCGGTAAGTCAAATCAATTTCAATTCTTACAATATAGTTATCAACGGATACACACTCGAGAGTCAAAACAATGAAAAGAATATGCTGCTGTCATAGCCCTAATCATGAGTGAAATCAATTTTGAAGTTTATTACACCTCTAAGTCCGTCGCTGTATTAATCATAATACATCCTGGGATATCTATATCAGAAGCCAATGTCAATGTCACGTAAAAAGTGAAATGCACACTTTTAACTTTTATAATGCTCCTTGGCGCATAAGTCGCAATGTAATCCAACATTTTATATGATATTTAACTTTGACATAAAACTCTTAACATTCACTGAAAGTCGAAATTGTCTAGAAAGTGTATAGTGCATACAGATCCACAGAAATTCACTCAGTGTCCTATTCCATGCGACTCGGCATAAAAAATGTTGGTTTTGAGTTATAGGATTATGTGTACTGCATGTGACCTTACTAGTTGCTTTCGTCAGTAGTGCTGTGTTCACGTTGGAATTTACACCCATAAAAATGTTATCTTACACTACTAATTAAAACTGGAGTTAAGCAATACTCTGCTTTTGTCACAGTATGTGTTGTCTTAATTGTCTTGGGTTCGATAAAAAGAAATAAGTCTGCGGGCCGAAAGAAAATGATTGGATACAAAATGGAGATTTTTTTAGATATACGTTGATCCAATTATATCGTTACGTCAACCCGTTGGTTGTAGTGAATTTCTCTCCCCCCTCCCCTTACTCTCTGGGCCTTTTCTCTTCTCTTTTTCCCTTGTTTTCATTGACAACGTCTTCCTCCTTTTTTAATCTTAGTAAATATCTGCTTACTTCATGGAATTTATTTGGACGATCTGATTAGTTTCTACCAAGTAGATCTTTGCAGGGATTATTTGGGTATATTTTGCTTTTGTATATCGATTTTAATTAAATATACTTGCCAATGAAGAGTCGAAGATCCATTTCTTATGCTGAAACCTACGGCTTAGTAATTATCATTTTGCTTATTACATACAAGTGTAAAATTTTCGGTATACTTTATTCGTCTTAGAACTCGTTAATTATCAAGACAAATTGCTGAAACATTTATACAAAATCATGGAATCACATCAGTAATTTAATTTTTCATATATGAATTATTATGATCATTTCCGATGTTACATTTTTATTTGGAGGAGAGGACATCTTTCCGAATTCATTTATTGCAGCGGAATATGTCTGAGGTGTTTTTCTGGCTTTCTAGTTGCTTCCTTACTTTACTGCATCAATTAAAATGCGTTAGAAAAAGGCACGTGATTTATTCACTAAATTTTGCGTGACGGAACAAAATTATGTTCACTTGTATACGGATGAATACGCTTTATTATAGATATAATAAATAGCTGTCCTAGCAGTTCGTTATTAATTCGAAAAGAAATTAATTTTATAATTTGTCAATTTAAAAGTTATTTCTGATTATCTATGAAATGTATTTAAACGGAAGCCAAATATTCTGGTCCGTCGATAATCCTGACGTCAATAATAAATAGTATCCATCAGAGTAATTACTATTTTAGAGAACAATCCTTTCAATGCTGCTAAGAATAAACTTGTTTCCTTCAATAATTACAAAAAGCCTACCTTACCACCAATAGCAATGGCCAATGTCTCTTTATCTGAAAATACATCTTTTAAACTACTCGGCCTAACGTTCACAAGAAACATGAGTTGTAACAATTACACTGAGAGTATTGCCGGGACCGCTGCGAAGAAGGTGGGTTCTCTCTACCGTGCTAGAAAGCTACTAACGCCCGAAAGTATCCTGTACCTCTATAAGGCCACCATTCGCCCATATATGGAGTACTGTTGTCATATTTGGGCTGGTGCATCTGTCACTAATTTCTCACTCCTAGACAAGGTTTAAAAGAGAGTCGCCAATCTGATAGGTCCTGAACTGTCATCTAAACTTCAGCCTCTGTCCCATCGACGAAATATTGCATCCCTCTACCTGTTCTACAAGTACTTTAACGGTGAATGCTCTGACGAACTGCAAGCACTTGTGCCCCCTCGACGTAAATACCCCCAACGAACCCGAAAAGCAGCTTAACCCACTCCTTCACGGTAGAGATCCCTAGATGTAAGAGAGCATTCTACCCCAGTAGGTTCTTTCCCAGAACAGCTAGGCTTTGGAATTCCCTTCCGAGTCCCTGCTTCCCCAACTGTACTGACATGCAGAAGTTCAAGTGTAACATGAACCGGCATATTGCTGCCCAACTCCCCACACAGTACCCCTGATGTTTATGTCCCTGATAGTAACCCCCTACAACAAAGTGGCAATGTCCCTTGTTCGGGGTGAAAATGTAATAAAAAAATAACCCATTTTATGGATTTTGCCATTAAGAAATTCATTTTTAAATACCTTAATGAAACTCTTATCGCGCTGTTTCTCATATCTTAGAGGGAGAGAGAGAAAGAGAGAAATAGAAGGGGGAGAGTGGAGGAAAGAGAGAGATTGAGAGAGAGAGAGAGAGAGAGAGAGAGAGAGAGAGAGAGAGAGAATATCACCAAACATATAACATAAAAAAAACATTTATAATCGATATGCCTTTTGTATCAATTAGCGATTTTCATAGCCCAGCAGTAGAGGCAACGGACGTAAGTCACTGTTGTCACGGTTTCAAAACTCGCTAATTTAACCACGATGTCCGTGGATAATTATCTATAATATCAATCTCACCTGTTTATTTAAATGTATGTATGCATGTATGTATGAAAAAAAAAGTCCAAACTTATTTAATACTGATTTGTTGAATTTTGTTTTCATCTGATTTCTACGCCCATTTATTTGTAAAATAATGTGTGAAATCTGTCATCATCATTATTATCTACAGCAGAAGTGTGAGTCTTATAAACAAACATTTTATTTAAAAGAAAGTCCAGGCATTTTTAATACTGATCTGTTGGATTTTGTTTTCGTCTGGGTCCTACGCCCATTCATTTGTAAAGTTGCACAAACATTTCAACGAGTGACTTTCTCTTCTACAAATTGTTTGTATCGAATTGTTTTTCTTTTTTATTCATGTAAAACTAATTTAATCGT
This sequence comes from Euprymna scolopes, assembly GCF_053919585.1. Classification (NCBI taxonomy): domain Eukaryota; kingdom Metazoa; phylum Mollusca; class Cephalopoda; order Sepiida; family Sepiolidae; genus Euprymna; species Euprymna scolopes. Next base: position 53,999,774 of record NC_136493.1, on the reverse strand, counting down.
ACCCATCACCATCATCATCGTCCTGATCATTGAGGATTTATGACTTTTGGAAAGCTCCTTACTGTGTATTTTACATGTATGTGTATGTGTACGTGTGTATATACATACGTGTGGGCATGCGTATATGTGTGCCTCTATGTGTGTATGTTTGCATGCATGTGTACATGCGTATGTATATTTGTGTGTATCAGTATATATGCATGTATGTGTGCCTGGATGTGTTATTTCCATGTGTATGTGGGGTGGAGAGGGTTTGCGTAAACCGTGGTGAAGGCAACCCCTCTAGGAGAAGCAAATCTCTGATTTAAAACCATAAAACGGGAGACCAGTACCCGCGTTAAGCTGGTCCGCAGTTTGACTTGTTGCTGGCTATCTTGTTCTTGCTTGTTGCTGGATCTCAACATTTTGAACGGAGAGAGAGATTTAGCTAAAACCCTATAACATCATCTTTGTATAGATACTCCCTCATGAATTTGTCTATAAAATAGTCCTGTGGCGATGGAAAAGTTGTGACGCGTGTAGGCCTGAAATACTGGAAGCATGTCATAATTGACCTGCCATCATTATATATATGTATGTATGTATGCTTATATATGTACATGTATATATATATATGTATATCTATGAAAATATGTATGTATTTATGTATGTGTATATATATGCTTACGTGTGTTTGTATGTATATATGTATACATATGTGTGTAATTATGTATAGGTATGTGTATATATGCATATATATATGTATGTGTATAAATTCATATATATGTATGTGTATGTATATGTAGGTAAATGTATGTATATGGTCATATATGTGTACGTATTTGTATGTGTATATGTATATGTGTTTGTATTTGTATACTTGTGTATACATGTGTATGCATATGTGTATGTATGCATGTGTGTATTTATATGCATGTGTATTTTGTATTGTGTATGTATATATAAGTATACATTTGTGTATGTTTATATATATGTATGTGTATATGTGTGTATGTATGTGTATGTATGTATGTGTGTATGTATATATATGACCAATGACCGTCTTCAGTGTCATGTCTGCTTGAGCGTGTGAATTCGCCAGCAGGACTAAAGAAGTAATTTACGAGCTCAAGGACTTTAAGTGTGTGAGGGAGTGACACTCGTCTGACAAGACATTGCAATGTATGTATATGTGTATGTATCACTAAAACTTTCGACAGATGCAACGGATCCTAATAAGATTAGTATCATTTTGAAACTCGAAGTTTCGGACGACAAATATAAAAAAAATTGTCAAAAACATTAATTCCTTCACCTTCAACTGAGCAGTTTTCTAGATGGAAGAGTCGATTTTTTTCGCTGACATTTTAGCAAGTCATCGTCACCGTTGGCTTGACTTAACTTAATTTAATCGTTCTTGACTTCTGGTGGGACAATGGAGACATCAGCTAAGACGTCACGTTTTTTTAAACTTTTTTTTCTTTCTACTGTTGTTATGATTCCTCCCCCCATTACTACCACATTTTTTCGGGGTTCCTTACTACACCACCTACACACACCCGGACACCTTCGCTACTTTTGATTTGACTCTCTGGAAGTCATAACTACACCAGCTAAACGCCCGGGAACGCCAGGCACCTTCGCTAGTATTTTATGAATATAGCCGTTCTCCATATGGAGGCACACCAGTGAAAGACTGTAATGTTTCCTTTTGTAGGTAATGCTTCCCCGTATAATGATAAGTGATAATCATATATTAAAAAACTAGCGGTGGGTAGCCGGCGTTGCCCGTGTGTTTGTAGGTGTGTGCGTTAAAAAAAACGTTAAAAGAAAAAAATGAAAGTTTTAGTAGGAAGATCGGATTGAACCCCGAAGCCTTTACGTGAAGGTGGAAACGAAAGGGGAAAAATAGGCAACCATCTAGGAATTAAGAAGCGTTTTAAATCAAGGGTTAAAAATTCCCAGAGGTTTGATTGACAGTTGGCCGCTTAATGAGTTCCTCGCGGGGTCCTTACGATGACGTGTCATTTTTTTATTTTAATTACTGCGGGGCAGTCTTTTGGCGCTTGTTTACTTTGTTTCAATGCGGGCCAGTTTTGGCTTCTCGAAGACGATGGGGGTGGAAACCAGCTCCCCATTTAAAGGGGATATTCCAAACTGTAAGTGAATTCTCGTCAAGCAGGGATCGGGCGAGACCGGCAATCATGGGTGTCAGCCGAGCAACATCGTAACAGATGCAGAGTACTTGTAAAAAACAAAACAAACCGAAAAAATCACAATGCAAATAAACCCCAAAAAGAAACTTGAAGAAACCTACATTGTAAAATTCCAATATGTTTAATATATTTTAGTATGTAATTTTTCGGATGTTTACCCGTAGTTTTTTTGTATTTTTTGTGTTTATTTTCAAATTCGTTTCATTTCATAGATTATAAATATCGGTTACAGACGGTATTTATCGCTGTCATAGTAGCTTTCCAGTTAATAAAATAAATAATTAATAAGTAACTAATCTAATAAGAATTCACCCCTCCACCTTAGTATCACCTTTAAAGTAACTGTAAACATAGCTGACGGAAAGAAATATAACTAAAACAGGAAAAATATAAAATCGAATATCTCCTTAAAATAACTAAACATAACCGAAGGGAAAAAGAAACTATAAAGTGGAGTAATCGTATGAACATATGACGAACGGTCAATAGTGACACCGATGATTGCTGGTGTCACCTGATCCATGCCTGAGCGTAAATCAGTCGCAGTTGGTAAAGGAAAAAAAAAACTCATGAAACACAGAGAAAATAAAACTCCATGGTGGAAAAGAAAGGAACGTTGCATAAATACAGTTGGATACGCAAGTAGTAGTTGTCGATTGTAAGAGTTTGTTGTAAAACATGGAATCCATGGTTAGTTCGTTTCGTTTATTTTTTTTTAATAAACGCGCGTGTAAACTGTAAACGAAATTGAGAAAAAAAACAATAAAATAAAAACCAAAAAGGGAAAGATGGCGTAAGTACCAATTGGATTAGGTAATAAAGGAAAGAGAACAATAAATAAATAAAAAATGTAAAAAAATGAAAAGAAAATGGAATAAGTAACCGTTAGAATAGCTGTATGCCAATCCACGTTTTTAGGCAACACGAACGCAAACCGGTGTTTTCTCGTAATTTTCTATTGTGAACGGCCAGGTCCGGTGTAAATGGGTGGCAGTGGAAGGATGAATCTAATAGAGAGAGAAAGTTTACTACTTCCATTGATCCTAAGCGATTTTTGCAGCGAACTCTCACCAGATGAAATATAGAAATCTACGATCAGCGACGTAATGGAAAGCTAATATGCCTATAACACACCTCATATATTGTGCTGCAGCTTGTGTGTAATAGATTTGCATGTAATGTCTCGATTTTTAATCCTATTAAGATCAAACTGAAAACGGGAAAAATGAGTTCATTTTATTTATATAGAAAAGAAGAAGAGAAGAGAAGAAGAGAAGAGAAGAGATAATCATTTTCTAACCTGGTTGGTTAAATCCTGCGCTTTCTGGACACGATAAGTAAATTGTTGTATTGGCTGGAGTGGCTGGCCAGCATTGTAGCGTATCCCACAAAGGAGAACAATATGGTTCTGAAATCAGAAAAGAAATTGATCTCATTAATAATTGACAACGCTGTTGTTAACATTTTTTAAAACACAGTGTTACTGGCGGCAATACTTCAAGAGACTTTAATGAGAATATTAAAACAATTGTTAATGTAATAAAAAAACAAAAATTATTAGGAAAAGACAATTTAAGCAATATAAAATTTTTAGACATTAATTATTTTCATACCGTAAACAAATGCTCATGTGTATTGTGTAAGAGTTATCTCTGAGTATAGTTTTTATATTACTGGTAATTATATATATATATATATATATATATATATATATATATATATATATATATATACATATTATATATATATATATATAGCGCGATCTCTCTAATCTTTCTCTAATCAATTCTTTTCAGATTGAGCGGCCAACTAAAAAGTAGTTCGATCTGCCTAATCTTTCTCTTATGGACCCACTAACACCACAAAAAAATACAATTCTTCTTCCAACAAGATGGCGCTACATGCCACAAGTCTCACAGATCACTGACACGAGTTCATGACATGTTTACGGAAGATAAAATAATAAGCAAATGGTTATGGCCACCACGGTACCCGAACTTGTCGTCATGTGATTTTTACCTTTGGAGGAATTTAAAACAAAAAGTTTATTGAAATAATCCCCACAATTTAGATCAACTAAAGGAGAGCATTAACAACGATATCAGTCGAAACGCAAGAGAAGTTCTACAGGCAATCTCTGCAGACGTTGTTAAATGCATAGATGTCAACGGGGAACACTTATTTTATAAAATATTACAGGCAATTTAAACAATGCTACAAGGATTTTAAACAATAAAAGAATGTTTCCCCTCTCTACTATATTTTCTGGCCTCTTTTTAAGTAGGCCACACTGTATATATATAGAGATCTCGTTAGTTGAACATTGTGCCATTTCCAGACATGATAGAAGGCTCATATCGCTCTTGGGATTTGTACACAACTGGCCAACTAGTAGATGATCTGCAACAACAAAAAAAGAAAAAAGAGAACTGGTTTTCATCAAACAGAAATGGAATCATGTCGTCCTTTCTAGGGCGATAATTTTATCGTTCTACCCTGTATCTATCTATTTATCTCTCTCTCTCTCTCTCTCTCTCTATATATATATATATATATATATATATATATATAATGTATGTGTGTATATGTTGCTATTTTAAAATGAGTTCATAAACGAAACTTATTGTTAAAGAATAACTTGTACATCTCTATGTCCATATTGTTACGAACGAAAGAATAAGAAACGCTATAAACGTCACCATTAGCGTCAATGTTTCTATTATTTCATGGGTAAAATACATTAAAAGCGTCGTCTCATTTTGCAAGAAAGCGTTTCCGATAAGAGTGACACACATTTTTACGCTATGTTTATTTTTATCACCTTTGTAGTGATTTCAAGGTTGGCTTATTGATTACCAAGACGACAACTATGTAGAAGGGCGTACATTTTCGGCATTGGGGATGCGGATTAATTTATGCCAACAAATACACAAATGCATTTGATTCATGTCTAGCAAAACGTCAATTCTATTAATAAAGTTTTCTTTCCCAGAACTGTCTATTTGTGGAACACAATGACTGCTACCAAGTTGACTATAACATTGTAGTTCTCAAGTCTAACGTGCATAAGTTCTTGTTGAACCGTCTTCTAAAATAAACAAACACCACCTAAGTTCTACCATTACGGTTACTGTGTGTTGTCTCACTGGCCTGCTGACATTCATTAACCGTTATCCTCAAGTGGCTTTTTGGATTTGATAGGCGGTCACATATTCCTTAAAAACTAGCGCAAATTGAACTTACAGGGACGTAGAAGTGAAATCATTTACACAACAAAATATGAATAATCAATAAATACTGAAATTTCTAGAACGTAGCATCAGCTAATGTACTCTTTAACCGTTTGAAAAGGAGCAACGTGTTGTAGCTGTTCTAATACTGCATTTCATCTTTTCTACCCTCGGTCTATAAATAGGAAATCTTTCTAGACAGAAGAAATTTTTATTTTTGTTTCAGACAACAGTGACCTCTTTTTTTTTAATTAAAAAAAAAAGAAATTGAAGTTGGGCTTCTGCAAGATTAAAAACTCACTTTTTGTCTAACTTTGCTCTCATGGGGAGAAAAATAAATAGGAATATATCCCTTGGCCTTTCAGCAAGGAGGAAAATGTATCTCTTCTTATATTATGCTTAATCTTTTCAGTTTCGGTTAGTAAAGGAGAAATCCTTTTAGATAGTGGAGATGGGCGCTCTACAGGGCCAGGCCCCCATATTTTTATGAAGCCACCATTCACGCATGCGTGCAGTATTGTAATCACATCTTGGCTAGTGCCCCATCCACTAGTCTCTTCCTTTTGGATTGCCACCAAAAAGTGTCATTAACTTAAAAGTTTCAGCACTGTCTGCCGAGCCCCAGCCTCGATCCCATCGCCGCACTGCTGCATCCCTGTGCTTGTTTTACAAGTACTTCAACAAAGTTTGCTCCGAAGAACTACGATTATTGTTGTCCTTTAACGTAGATACCCTAGAAATACCCGACTAACAGCAAAATCCCACGCCTATACTTTAAAAATCCCCAAACGCTGATAAACTTTCTTTTCTAATAGTTTTTCTACTTTAACCGTTTGACTTGAAGACCCCCAATTCTTCGCTCCCTGTTTCATCGAATGTACTAGCATGAAGGAATCTAAACATGAACAAACATCTTGCTGCCCAACTCCCACTTAGGATGCCACCTATAATGTGACCCTTAATTACAGTGACAAAAACTGGGATAATTTACATTTTTATTCGAGGTGCAAATTTTCAGAAACTTGATTTTCTCAGAATACAATCTGATATTTTGCCCCTACAGGGAGGTAAGAAGTATATTAAAAGTGATAAACCCTTGGATGGTTTAGATGTAAAGCATTGGCCTTGTGGCAAGAAGCAAATATGATATCTTCTTATATTCAATCCACTCATTCGGTTCTTGGTCAATGTAAGAGAAATCATTTTAGATTGAGGTAATTGTTATTTTCATCTAAATCCATGTAATCACATTTCCTGACATTTCCAGGCTAATAAAATACTTTAAGCCATTCTAGTGAAGTTAGTTACAAGTCCAGAAATTATACCTGAATCTAGTTATATAAAGTTCAATATGATTATTGCGTTCTCCCGTCGACACCAGTTTGGCATTAATAAGTGATTAATGTCTTTCGTGAAATAACTCCAGTAGATAAAGTACTACTCTCTTGCTCGTGGCCAGTCTTCCGGTAAAAGGCAGAAATAATGCTACAGTCACTAAGAACTGTTATTGTAAAATGATATATTATTCGTGAATTATCGAAGAGATATCGACACATTTTGCTCGCAACCAATTCAGTGTCGTGTCCAAATAAACTATCATGACTTCTGAAAAAGCGTTTTTGTTATTTAGGAAATAAAAGTGGCTGATGAAATTCCAAATTTCGATGCTTAAATAATCTACTGAGAATAAAAGCAATCCATATTTTTCACGAATAAATATCTTAAATTCTTTTACAAATAGAAAATATTGCACTTATACTAAATTTTGCCTTTAATTTATCCATACGAATATATTGTGGGGCCTGGCTACATTGATAAAAGATATCCGTTTCAATTTGTTCATATTAATAATATTGTGAGGTCTGTGTGCTTAATATTTATAAAAAGAAACATGTTTACTTTTAACTTATGCATAATAATGATTTGTAGGATCTGTGAAAAATTGTCTATACCTGAATGTTCCAGTCTGTTATATTATGGTAAGTTTTATGTCTGTCTGTGTGTTCGTTTAAATGTCATAAATTACGACTAGACAAAGTTAATATATTTTCTTTCAGCGTTATATGGAACAGAATAAAAACATATCGGTTCGGGTCTCTGCATCGTGGCACAAACAATAAGACGCAGTAGTCAGTTTGTAGATAACCAAACTCTTATTAAAAGTGCTGGATACATTATGGTCGCTAATATCTTGATAATTACGTCTTACTCAAACAGCAGAAGGTGCGTGGGGCTGCGTTTCTGGCGTAAAAATCGACAAGAATTTTAATATATATTATTTAATTGGAATTCATTATTGAGATGAGTATTATTTAATAATTTTTTTTAATGCGGACTGTTATCCTCACCTTTCCTTAGTTGTTGTTTATCGACATTTCGACCAACTATTCCTCTGGCCTTCATCAGGTGGTAACCGCGACGAAATAGGAACTCCGAATGTCCTAACTTCATTCTCAGCAATTACTGCCATCCATAGTTGTTGTTCGCAATAAATAAATTATACTCATCTTAATAATGAATTCCAATTGAATAATATATATATATATATATATATATATATATATATATATATATATATATATATATATATATATATATATATATATATATATCATTCAGTACCAGCCAACTAGAGGCTTACTTGGCCAAAACAACTATGGATTGCAGTAATTGCTAATTGAAATCCGGAGTTCCTATCCTGTAAATTAATTAAGAATTTTAATGTTCTTTTTAGGAATTTTTCACAACAGCATAAAATCGGATCCGGAACAGAACCCATGGTTTCTCTGTTTTATTAGAATAAACACACCGTTTACCGTCCATGTATTAGGCTCGTGAAACATCATACCGAGGACATTAAATCTATCATCTAAAGTTCGTTGTTTCTTTTTTTGTTGTTGAATTGTAACGATGGCGAAAACATCAATGGCGAAAACAACAATGGCGAAAATAGCGATGGCGAAAACAGATACAAAACTAGACATGTAGTCTTCCCTCGCCTATCAATCCAGTAGGACAATATACATACACAATATGCATGCATTATATTAATTGAAAATGGCGCAGTATATTTTTTATCTATATATTTATTTAGCTATACATATATTATCCTAATCTTTATTATAAAATCTTTATTTGTCTATATTATAAACATGATTAATCACTGCATGAAATAAATTTACTGCTATGAGTGTTATTTCAAAAGACAGCATAACGAATGACTGTCTATCTCAAATGATAAAACTCAAACTGACAACACTGAGTGTGTTGTTTTGATTCCGCTATCGGCTTTATTAAATGAAATAAAAAGATATATTTCTTTTACATTTTTAAATTCTTAAATTAAGGATTGATAATTTGCATTGTTTGGATTATTTAGACTACTGTTCTCAGCTGTGGTGTTATGATCACAACGTTTTGGTCGATACAACCTCTAGCCTTCTTCGGGTGTATCTTGTCGATAGACATGAAAAAGGTAGGAGGTTTCATCGGCCTAAAGGTTTGATAGTGGCACTCAAGATGACGACAGTAGTCCAAATAATCTAAATAATCCAAAATATATATTTTAATAGAATAAGATATAAGTATTTTTATATATTAATCAAAGAAAAACACACAAACTAGCATTCTGCTCATCATGGTGTAGATTGACTTTGCGAACAGTTATAAATAAGGGAGATAATTCTTTGTTTTGTAAATATACGGATTAGATTATTTATACATGAATTAAAAATGAATATATTGGGTTTCACAAACAATGATATGACAGTCGGATAGTGGCAGACAAACGCATGGCAAACCAACACAAGTTTGAATAATCTTAGCCGATATTTATTTTCGGTTTACTTATGGTTTACATCTTCTGTACGTAACTAATAACTATTATCAAGGCTTACGGATAAAATATAATTCGAAATCGACATACGCTAGTTTCAAATTTCCATATCGATCTGAGGTCGAAGTGTTATTGGCAACTTCTATAAAATCTGCTATTTCGAAAGAACCGATCTAAATCAAACCTACTAAAACATTTTTAAACACCATAGCAAGTCACAAAAGAACACTTATGGTACGCTTGCTTTTATTAATATCATTTCCAAACGAAGGAAACAGACAAAAGTAGATCTCAGAGAATAAAAAGAACCGTTTATTCATGTCGTTCATTATTGTGGAAATTATTATCGCTTCCGTGTTTTCCTAGATGTTAAAAGATCAGAACTAAAAGCTATTCATCTAAACGTTATGCGAATAGTCTTTCTTCATTGAAAAAAAACAGGCTAAAACTTTTCTTTTTATAGGAAACTTTTCCATCGCTAAATATCAATATAGAAGCATAGCATTATAAAACGGTGTTGTTATTATTACTATTCACAATATAACGACAAATCCTTATACTTTCGGATTACGAAGCTTCTTCATTGATTAATTGATTTTGGGGGAAAAAGATGGAATTCTTACTATGCATGGATTCAGATCGATTTGGTATTCACCTAGATAAAAAGTTAAATAGCAATCGCGTTTCTTGCATATACTTCGTCAGCTGTATATCCTAGTGATATATATATATATATATATATATATATATATATATATATATATATATAGAGAGAGAGAGAGAGAGAGCGAGATACAGACATGCATACATAGTTAGATACATAGATAGATCGATAGATATGTCTAAAGAAGTGAAAACGTATCTGTGTGTATGTATCTGTTTACATTTCCCTACCAAATAACTGTCGGTTTTCGGTCTAGAAACTCGAGATTTGACATAATGAGTATTGAGATCTGGGAAAACCATCTAAATCTGCTATCGACCAGTAATTTCGCAGTCAAGGGATCAAAGTTCAACTATTTAACCTTTGAAAACTCTACCAAACTCCTCTAATTTTAGGTCTAAACACTTGAAATTTTAAATGTAGATTACATTTTAATGCAATTATAGCCCCCCCCCCCAATAAATGTTAAGGGGTAAAAATTGTAGTCAAATTTAAATAAATATTGGCCTCTGCGCTTTCTAAAAAATTACTACGCAAATTTCTGGTCCAAACATTGGAAATTTTACATAAATAGTATTCAGAGATAGGGCAAGCTTTTAAATCGGTTTGGGTCGAAAATTTCAGCTGCCTAGGGGTCAAAGTTCTAAAGATTAAACCTTTGCGGTGTCTAGCAAACGACTCGGCTAATTCTGGGTCTGAACATTTGAAATTTATACAGCAGGGGTAATCAGACATGCGACAAGTATTTTAACTAGTTTTGGTGCGAAATTTTGGCTACCAAAAGAGTTAACTTTTGCAGATTCTAGCAAATTTCTCCGCCAATTTTAGGTCTAAAGACTTGGAATTTTAGATGTAGGTAACTTGGACATGCGCAAAACCTTATATTTTGATTTGAGACCAAAATAATTAATCTTAAGGCTTCAAAATGGGGGTCAAACATTTAAAAAAGTACCCCTGCGGTCTCTACGAAATTACTCAGACAAATTTTGGTTGAAACATTTGAAATCTTACATAAAGTGTATTCACACGTAAGGCAAGTTATGAACCATACATAAGGCTTAAGCGTTTTGTACTCTATCACATGAGCTATTATAGATTTAAAACTGGAAGCTTATTATGATAATATGTTGTAGTGAAGTAGAAAAAAAAGAAACTAAAAATATATATATAAGACACAGCTGTTCCTTCCAAAAGGTCGAGCTCTTCAACGTCTAAAAATAATTCACCGTCACAAAATGAATTCGCCGTCACTTCTTCCAACCGTCGTTTTACTCTCTGCGCTCTTCACGCCTGCTAAAAAAAAAGAAAAGAAAAGTACCGTTTATATGCTGCCCATTTCTCCACTTATGCAAATTGACTATCAACCAGAGCCATCTAGTTTTCCATTTCTCCAAACAGCCAATTTGCAAAGGGGGACAACTCAAACCACATCTGTTCTGGCAGTCACATACGCCCTTGGGTTGGTTTTCAGATAATAGGCGTTTCTTTCGTTTTCGTATTACATTTAACTTGCATGTTAATATATAATTTTATTTGTTACAACCTCTCTGGCGAGCAATTGTTCATGGCATTATTTTCTTCCACAACACTGTTTGTGTTTCATTTTTCACACTATTTTTTCTCTGTTACCAATCTTACAGGTTCATCAAAATATTGACTGCTCCCCTTTCTCTTCCAGATTCTAGTTTAATGGAATATAAAAATAGAAATTTCCTGAAATTAAATTTATTATTAATTTCATTATGAATACTTATACACATTGACTCTTTTCTTTTAAAGCTCATTTCGAATTTTTAACATCATGCTATTCATGTTACAGCAGACTCATTACGGTTAACAACGAGGAAATTAAACTAATTCAAATTAGTTTCAGAAATCGGATTTTATTCTAGAATAGCAAATTACGCTTCATATTCTATTTAAGAATTGTAAAAAGTCACCTGTCTAGAGAACAAACTTACAGAGAAAATACATCAAGATATTTTCTAGAATATTTTTTTATTTTTCTTCATTTATTAATTTATTATGCTACTTCGAGATCGGTCATAAACATAATACATTTGTTTTGGTAATTTTGCGGTTATTTTTCTATTACAAATACTTTTTTTTATAGTTATTTATAATTTTGTTATTGCCATTTATATTGCAAGTGCTTCCGTATTATTATTATTATTATTATTATTATTATTATTATTATTATTATTTACTTATTAGGAGCATTCACACAAGCCATCATGAAAAACTGTTCTCCGACAACAACTGGTGGTGTTCCCTGGCGTCTAAGTGACAACAAATCTCCCCAGATTTCCAGTACAATCTCCACCTCTTTCAATAACCTTTGAAAAAAAAATTGCGTTATCGCAACAGCCGCTTACAATTGAGTTCTCGTTGGCGGCTATCATTAGTCCTCACTGGGATTAGGGTGGCAATAAGCCTCCACAAGGTACCAGTCCTCTTTGCACATCTCCAGCGGAGGTTTGCCTAGTGCTGCTTTCTCTCCTCGATCTTTTCATCTTACTTGACCCTCCTCATAATGTAGTGTGGTGCTCGTCTATAGTGACACACACACACACACACACACACACACACACACAAAGAAGGGATAGTACATTACAATTTAACAGTTTCAGTTTTTATGATTCCATATGATGTTTCTTTGTGTTTTGCATCTGTAGTCGTTTCTGTGTTCAGTGTGTGCGTGTAGTTCACGTGTGGAGTTAGTTTCCACATTCAAGGGTTTTTCTTAATAATTCTATAGTTTTCATTATTGAAATCCGTTGTATCTTCTCAGCCATGTCTCTGATTCCAGTCTCTACCATTCTTTTAAAAGTTTTTCGGTATTGCTCCTACTATTATTAGTGTTATCTTGACTTTCTTCATCTTCCAGACCCCTTTCAGCTCTTTGGCCAATTCCGTGTATTTGCTCTGCTTCTCAGTCTCTTTGATATTCACTCTGTGATCTGCTAGACGGCAAAATGTGCAATCTCGCAGGGTTTTTTCTTCTTGTTTACTATTATGACATCCGGTCTTCTCGTTTGGGTGGGTTTATCCCTTTGTATATCCATGTCTCATAGGATCTTGTGACTTTCATTTCCAGTACTGATGCAGGTTTGTGATTGTACCATTTTTATGTGTGTTCAAGATGTAATTGCTATCATAATTGCCAGTGTATTGCTTTCCCTACTTGACCGAATTTATTTTAATATTTTTCTTGGGCTACTTTGCTGCATATTGTGTCGTCTCTTTGTGCGCATTTACTGTTTTTATTTTTGCGTCTTGTCGATTTTTTCTTTGATATGGTTGGTTCTAATTGCATTATCTTGTGCAGCTGTAAAGAGAGATTCAGTTTCTCCATGTTTTCCATTTTTGATTATTATTATTAGCTCACAAGTAGCTTTCACACAGGTCATAAAAGATAACTCCTTGAAAACAGCCTGCGGTGTTCCCTGGAAGCTGGGTGACAACAGGTCTCCACAGAATTCTAGTACTTTCCACATCTTTCGATAACATTTGCACATAAATTTGCGTTATCGCAACAGTTACTTACCATTGATTTCTCGCTAGCAGCGGCCATTGGTCTCCACTAAAATTTGAGTGGCAATAAGCCTAATCAAGGCCCCGTTTCTCTTAGCACTTGTCCAGAAGAGGTGTGGTTAGTGCTCTCTCTTCTCGGTCTTTCCACCCTCCTTGACACTACTTGGCTATTTGGCATCACTCTTTGGGGGGGCGATGAGTAATGGAAGAGGATGGAGGAAGTGATAGGGAACTTATAGATATGCAGCTTCAATGTTCTTGTTCGTGAGGCTGAGGGACAACAAGTCTCCTCAGATTTCCAGTACTCTCCACGTCTTTCGACAACCTTTGCAAATTTATTTTAGTTATCGCAATAGCCGCTACCATTTATTTCTCATTGGTAGCGACCATTGATCTTTCAATATATCTCAATAATATATGTCAATAAATCTCCCCAAATGTTCCAGTTTTCATTCCACTCATCCACTGGAGATGTAATTAGTATTTTCTCTCCTCGGCCTTTCCATCCACTATTGACCCTCTTTATTTATTTGGCGCGGCACCAGTTTATAGTATGAAAAAAGGGACAGGGCGACAGGCAGGGGGTGTTAACTTAAAGTTAGACAATTTTACAGTTTGTGTTTTCATAATCTCATGTCGTGTTTCTTCTGTTTTATCTCAGTAGTAGTTTCTGTATGCCGGCTAGCCCCCGCGGATCATGTGTATTGGTGTCTACACTCAATGAATTTCTTTAATATTTCAGCCGTTTTCATTATTGTTATCTGTTTTATCTTCTCAGTCATTCTTCTCATTCCAATCTCCACTTTTTTCTAAGGTTTTCAGTGGTACTGTTTCTAGTGCTTTTATTATTATTGGTGTTATCTTAACTTTCTTCACTTTCCATATCCCCTCGACAGTTCTGTGTATTTGCTCTGCTTATTTGTCTCCTTAATATTCAATCTATGGGCTGTTGGAACAGCAACACCTACCATCTGAAAGGACTTTTCCTTCTTGTTAACTACTATAAAACCCGGCCCTCTTGCTTCTATCGGTTTATCTGTTTGTATGTATACAAACCCATAGGATTTTGTGACTTTCGTTTTAAAACACTGTTTTCAAGATACAATTGTGTGCATAAGCGCCTTCCCCACTTGATCGTGTGTATTCTATATTCTTTTTGAACTAATTTGTTAAATTCGCTTATTATGTGGTTTATTGTTTCGTCCATTTTTCACAGACTTAGCATTTGCTGTTTTCTTGTGTCTTGTCCATTCTTGTATTGATGTGGTTTGTACTGATAGTGTTATCTTGTGCGGCTGTAATGAAGAATTAAGCTTCTCTGTTTAGGTTTCCTTTTTGTAGCCATGTTATAGTGTTTTCGTTAGTTTCGTATTTTTTATCATCATCATAAATCATCCTTGGGTGTTTCTCTTCCCATTTTTTTCTTTTTCGTCTCATCTCTTATCTCTTTTTTCTGTCATTCATTCTTTCAGTTTCTACTGCTGCAGTAAGTATTCTTTCAGTGTTTTGCATTATGTATTTTTCTAATTCTTTTTTCGTTTAAATTTCAGTCTTCAAGACAAATCAGTCCTCTTCCCTAATCTTTTCTTTTCTACGTAGAGTTGCTCAGTATCATCCTTTTGGTGTAGTGCATTGTGCATAGTCATACGTTTCCTGGTCTTCTGGTTAAGTTGACTCAGTTTTTTTTTTGGTTTCCCCTATTAACGGTCTATAATATCATACTAGTGACACTGTCAATATGTGTTTATGCCTTTCATTAAGTTTCTGCTATATAGTTTTGTTTCTAGATGTTTACTGCCATTCTTAAGAATTTTCCCCCAATGTTCTGCTTTGAGAACTTTCAGTATTACTATTAATACCTCCAAACATCAGCGTTTCATCCTTCCGAAATTATCATTGCAGGAACTTATGAGCGCCTCTCGTCATAGGATTGGAATCCTGCAACTAAACAATCTTTGTCTTGATTAGCAAGGGCAAAAAACCACAAGACCACATGGTTATTCAAGGAAAATAAAACATTTATAAAGCTATGAACGTTATACAAGAACGGGGCACAGTGATTAAGCGATAAAAGTGTCACGACCTTGCGCACAAACCAAATGACCGACTTTTAAATCCCAACAGACAGTGCTCCACTGTTAAGAAACATACCCTTTTAAACGTTTTACAATATGTATATATATATATATATATATATATATATATATATATAAACATGTATATATACATATACATATACATATATATACATACATATATATATACATACACATATGTGTATATATCTATGTATACATATATGTGTATATATATATTTATGTCAGGCCATGTCATATGCTACTGGTACCATGTAACCCAGTACTACCTGCCTCATGGTCGGGTCACCGGCGACTAAACTGGTTCCCCCACCAGACTTGTTTGGTGAGGAGGGCGGCTAGTCTCCCTGGAAGATTAAAAACAAGATCTTCCAAAGGGCGAATGAACTCTTTTCCGGATCAACGGCCAACTAGCACCGTGTATATTTGTGTGTGTGTATATGTGTATTGGGGTAGAGAGGGCTCCCATAAGCCGTGGTGAAGGCAACCTTTCTAGGAGAAACAAATTTCTGATTTAAAAAACCATAAAGCGGAATACCAGTACCCGCATTAAGCTGGTCTGCAGTTTAATTTGTTGCTGGCTATCTTGCTCTTGCTTGTTGCTGGATCTCAACATTTTGAATCGAGAGAGAGACTTAGCTGTCGTACAAAGCTAAGACTCTGTAACATCGTATTTGTATAGATACTCCCTCAGACATTTGGGCTCATGGATTTTAAATGTCTGAGGGAGTGGCACTCGGCTGACAAGACGTTGCAATCATTATATATATATAAACATGTATATATACATATACATATATGTATATACATACATATATGTGTATATATCTATGGGTGTATATATGTAGGTGTATGTGTATGTATATGTATATGTATTTGTGTGTTTATGTTTGTGTATGTGCATATATACATATATGTGTATGTGACTACCTTAATACCATAATTTTAAGCATTTTCCATATAAAGATAAATGTTTATATTCATATAATTAGCTAATGAAAATAAACCAAATAAATAAAACTTTACAAACTTGTTATATAGACATAATGTAATGATAATGATAACATATATAATGGCAATATATATCTAAATTAATATTTAATAGGAAAAATGAAGGTAAGTATGTTAATATATTACGCATAATATATTATTTTAATGTGGAGTGATAAAAAATATATGAAAAGAATACATTAATAAAAAATTAATAAAAACAAACAAACAAACAAATAAAATAATAATAAAAATATATAAATAAAATGAATAAATAAAATAAAATAAGAGAGAGTACATCTACAATTAGGAGTAAAGGAAGAATAAAATATTAAATTAGTATAGGGAATAGAAATGGACCATGATATTATTACTTAGATTAATTGTAATGTTTATAGATGGTAAAGTTGAGTTTATTAAGTAAGTTAATTTATGGATTAGGAAAAAAATAAAAATAAAAAATAAATGCATAAATAAATAAATGGTAATAATCATAATATTAAAAATGTATTTATAGTAGTCTGACTCCAAATATTGATCTAAAAATAAAATATATATGTTGCAACAAGTTGATTAACAATTGATTGATAAGTGGTTTCAAATGAATGAGCCAAATGCTTAATTGTTAGAATGAATGTAAAAATAAATATTATATCTATAATAAGATATATCTATTGAAAATTTACTAAGACAAACTATATATTTTTAATATATATACACATTAAATTTACGTCTATAACTTCATTTCGGGAAGATTAGTTAAATTTAATTAAAAAATTAAATAAATAAATACAAAATTAATAAAAAAAAAGAAAAAAGAAAAAAGTAGGATGTAATTAAAGTAAATAGGAGAGGGAGAAGAAGAGAAACTTGGGTTGGATATAATCTATATTTTTGAGGTCTAAACAATATTTATAAAACTTATTAACTTGAATTAAAATTAGAACTAGTTTTAATTTAAACATACATTTATTTAATTGTAATTAAACTAACATGTTTTCAGATGAAAAATCTCTGAAAAATACTTATTAGAGAATTAGGATATATACAATGATAACAAAAATTATTCCTAAATAAAGAACAAGTTCGTAAAATGTGTATTAAGAATAGAGTGTCGTATGTAGAATTGAGTTAAGTTTGTGAAATGTACAAATTAAAAACATTGCTTGCAATATAAATAATAATGACGGTGCTGATATTGATAATAATATGAATAAATAAATAAAGTAAATGGAAGTAATTAATTAATTTACAATTCAACATTAGTGTATATGAAGTATAACTTAATAACTTATGATTATCGATTGAAATAATCTGTAATACTAACATTTTGTATTGGAAAAATTAGTGAATTAATTTAAAATAGAAGTCGATTGAATTTTTTGAAAATAATATTGAATGAAAGACATTAAAACTATATTAAAATTAAAAATTAATTATTAGTTTAATAAGAAATGCCTATGCGTTGTGAAAAATTAATAAATACAAGCAGAGTTTATTTAGAAGATTTGTTCCAAGGAAGGTAACTCTGCCGCATATATTAAGTTAATTTAATTATGGACAATTACGATAAAAAGACTTTTCAGATTAACTTAACAAAACATAAGTATAGTTCTTGAATTGTATGATATTAAAAATTATAATTGTAAGTATTGATGTGTTGGATTGTAATAGCTATTAGATTTGAATTATGTATGGTCTTCAATTCAGATAAATGGTTTAGTTACGATAACTGTGTAAAATGACAAGTCGGTTTTTGTAGCTTAGTTTATTTTCGTATATACATACATACATATATAATATTTTATAATTTGCTGATATAATTTTCATAAATATGTATATATAACTTAGAATTAATAAATGTACTAATTATTAAATAGACCATTTTTGGTAAAAGATGCATAAATTAATTAAAATTGTTAGAACGAACTGTTGGGTTTAATGACTTTATTTGATAAAAATTCAATATGGCGTAATGGAAAATATAAAGCTTCTCTTCCAATTTTCGGATTTTCACCATGTTAAACCACATTTCAATTCCTTTTGACAGATTGATTGTTGCGATTTCTTCTGATGAGTTAAGAGAATAATAGATTCACTAATTGATATACTAATAAAGTGATTGATTTTGCGCTACGAAACAGATACCGTCAACAATTGTATAAATCGTCTGATTTAAAGGAATAAATTATAATATGGTCAACATCATGAATTTTGGAATATATTTTTTTATTATTTATTCTATACACACACACACATATATATATATATATATATATATATATATATATATATATATAGTAATAGCGTTCGTGTTTGTACAACTCCCTATGATCCAATATACTTCTGTCAAACGAGACATTTATTTTTATGTGTAACTTCTACATATAGCATTCTTCACGTCACATATACATCGACTGAGTTATGGTTATTAGCATATCACATTAAATTAAATCATTTTAAATAATTAGCTCGATTATATTACTTATTCGGCATAATAGTCTCGTTAATACTGTACTATTTAAAAATATAATTTAAAATGTAATTATTTAGTTTGTTTTCATTTCAATTTATATTTTATTTAACTTAAATTTACTTATCATCATAAATCTGAAACCTTTTAAGTTTCAAACCAGAAAACCAAGGGGAATAACTGTGATAGTTTAATTCTTTGAACACCTTATTAAATATTTTTTATAATAGATTTGTTTTCATTTCGAAATATTCTCCTAAGTTGAATTATTATTTTTATTTTTAATTCGGAGGTAATTTTTTTTCGCTTATTCTTAATTTTTAAGTAACCTTTTGGTACTCATACAGAGAGACCACTCGGCTTTCTCCGGAACATGACGTCAACAGCCGGAGTAAACCGAGTGTCGCCGATGAAAGAATAACAAGAAAAAAAAACTACCTTAAATTTTAAATTTTATTAATTGTAAAGAAAAATTTTATAATAATAATTTTTGTTTTGTTTTGTTTTTGCTATATATATATTTGGTACTCATGGAGAAAGTGATCCGTGTCGAAATAATAACGTTGTTATTTAAAAGGTATTCTTAACATAGGGAAGGGAGGGTGTTTTGTACCTATTCTGTACTTTAACCTTACAATTGAATAAAAAAAACATATCATAAAACTTTAATTAAACGTGGACATACGATTTAAAAAATAGCGCGGATCACTCTCTGCATTAGCACCATATATCTTTTAGATAAATAATGTTCAAGATTTTTTGGTCAATGTCAAGTTTCTTTCCAACTCCTCAAAAAAATTTCAAATGGCGACTTTTATAGGTTTTCGATGTTCTTTTATTGTTTTTTTTTTACAAGATGGTCACCACTTATCAAGGCCCGGAAGCCACTCGGGGATAAGGGTTATTGCGTGTACAATATGTTAATCTTGAGATTTGATAAAGTGTCTACTTAAGGGGGCGGTTTCTCAGGAATTTGTTTATGTTGGACTTGAAGACATCCAAGTTGTAGTCAGGTGGGAAACAGGCAAACAGAACAGAGTTCCACAGGCGTGTACTTCTAAGAAAGAAGCTTTGTTCATGGAATCTACGTTTTGGGTTTGGCACAGATAAAGAGTGGGGAAAATCTTTTTACAGTGGTTTCAGCTAGACGGGTATTTTTCGTGAAAGATCGGCGAGGGGAGATAAAGGATTGGAGCTCAGACTAGCACCTGCTATGGAAGTAACGATAAAACAAAGGCTCGCAACGTCTCTCCTGTGGTGCTGAAAACGAATATCACATTTAAATTTGGGGCATGATATGAAGAAATTACTTTTTCAAAAAGTTGGGGATAACTGTCCTATATATGTAAAATGAGCAC
The DNA here is from genome assembly GCF_053919585.1 of Euprymna scolopes. NCBI lineage: Eukaryota > Metazoa > Mollusca > Cephalopoda > Sepiida > Sepiolidae > Euprymna > Euprymna scolopes. The sequence goes on along the minus strand of NC_136493.1, from coordinate 53,979,399 downwards.
CTACTTTCTGGCCACCTAACAATTTCTTCATATCATAAAACAAATTTAACTGCGATTTTCGTTTTTAGCACCCCCCGAAAACCAGCGTTGTTTTTTTTTAACTAAGAGATTCGTTCATTTTTTATAAGTTAGGACGCTAATAATGCCGTCAGTAAGCTTACGTGAGCGTTTTTGTTTTTTGAGGTGGGTATTCAATTATAGAACTTGTATGGTTTTTAACAGATGCTTCTGTAGTTGAATTAACCGTTTTTCTGTAAGCAACGTGCCGACATTAACCATTAAACCATTAAACCAGAATCGTTTAATATTTCACATACATTCTGTTTACATTAGGGGACTCCACTTTTTGAAAACACATTTCTTCATATCATTAAAACTACAAATCTGCCTCAAATTTAAATGTGATATTCATTTTCAGCACACCGAAAACCGTTAAAAATATTTTTGGAAGAGTTGGAAAGAAACTTGACATTGACTGATTTTTTTGTTCGAGAAAAGGTTCAAAGGTAAGTCAAATAACTTTTTTTTTGTAAAGTTATTTTTTTCAAGAAAAATTACGCTGAAAACGTACACAGTAAAACAATACGTTGTTAATGGGTTAACGTTGATTTATTTTTAAGAAAATTGTTACAGTATAGTTGTAATACAGAATAGTTGCAAAACATCCCCACTCTTCCTATGTTAAATAATAATTTCTAAATAATAGCGTTAATATTTTAGTGCGCAGGTCAAATTCTGCAAAAGTAGCGATTTATGTTTATTTGTTTACGCTGTTATGGGTTTATGTTTATGTACGCATACGCAACCAGAAGTCGTAACTGGATGTTGGGTTACAATACCCGTTACAAGGTCATTTGAGTTTTATAATTATATAGATTTAATATAAAATATATTTTTTTTTTACCACATATGATATCACATACATCGCTATGGTATAATTATTACCATAAATCGGTATTTTTTAAAATTTACCGACCCCTCAGTATTCACCTTTGAATTGTCGACTTTTAAAGGTTTTGGGACGCTGAGAACGAATATTGCATTTATTTCTTGCGCAAGCGAGTAGTAATTCATATTTGAAGGCATTTAGTATCCAACGTAATCACTACAGATTCGCAAGCAAGATGGCCGCCCGTGCATTTACTAAAAAAACACCAAAAAGAGCCAAACGAGCAAAAAAAAAAAAAAAATGATCCCAGGCCTCCTTTCACTTTCTCATGATTGAACAAATAATTATTTTTATGATAAAAAAAGACATTTATTTCCGTTTTTTTGACACAAACCGATTGTTTTCTTCTGTCACCAAATCTGATAATCCAACCCATCGCAAATTTACCGTTTGCATGGTATGAACTTCTGGACCCTGGGACTTTTTGGAGAAATGTTAGTTTCAATAAAGTGGGGGATCACTTTTCTATGATAATTTAACGTAAAATGATCACCCACACGTTAACCCTTCCTCCCCCCCCCCCAAAACGGCAGCGGCCGGGGGATGTTGGAGCGTTGTTATAATTGTACTATCTAGAAATGTTTCCTGTGAAGGCGTGTTTTGCAATGAGCATAAATAAAAGACAAGGTCAGACGTTTAAAACCATTGACGTAGACCTGACATCAGACTGCTTCAGTCACGGTATGTTCTACGTCTCCATCAGTCGGACAGAAAGTTCAGAAAAACTCTACATTCTGGCTCCAAATCAAAGAAGCAGAAATGTAGTTTACCACGAGGCTCTTCAATGAAAAGTTCTACAAAAGGATATGATGTAAAACTGATATGATCTGATTGTGGTATGTTTTCAGTATTCAATGTGTTAGATAAGATTTAAGCATCGAGTTGAAATTTATTTCCCTCTTACAACATCCACTTACTGGAAAGGTACCCACAAATCGCGTACCTAAGTGTGCTGAAAAGTCCCGTGCGATGCGCGGGCATCTTTGCTAGTATATATATATATATATATATATATATATATATATATATATATATATATATATATATATATATATTAAAAAGCACGGATACTTTTGCTTAATAATTTGTTTTCTCTTTTACATAATATGTATACCAAACATTATAAATGTAATTTAACACAATATAAATATTAATATTACCCCCTTTAAAATTGTGAATCCAATTTAATAAACCGCTCCAACACATGAATATGACAAAATATATAAATTTTAACGCGTGCAAGACCAAACGTAATTTTATAAAAGTAATTTTCAGAACCTAAATGACATAATTTGCTTAACGATGACGGAAATGTTCCAGTCAAAATCGCTCACTATGCAAAAAGAAACATATGGATCCAACTTATAAAACTTTGCTAAAAATATAAAAAGAAAAATTCGTTGATTGGAAAAAGCAAAAAAGAAAATAATTAAGCAAAAGAATCCCGCTTCTTAATATCATCTTAATATATATATATATATATATATATATATATATATATATATATATATATATATATATAGCCATCCACATACAGTACTGTTTCGCTGTTTCACAGCTCATCAGTGCGGCTAGACAGGCAACTACCTCAAGCCAGGATTGAAACCCGACCGTTTATACGGCAGTCAAGGCTTCTAACCATTACGCTATTGGCAGCTGCTTGAACGAGTAGTGAGTTTAACGATGTTTTGATATCGTCCGAAATACCTCCGCTCGATTTGTTTACACAAAGAGCGTCGCTTATATGCTAATGGTAATTCGTTTTTCACTTCTCAATATGCTCAACTCAAGGTGAGGAGCACTATAGTCATCCACATACAGTACTGTTTCGCTGTTTCACAGCTCATCAGTGCGGCTAGACAGGCAACTACCTCAAGCCAGGATTGAAACCCGACCGTTTATACGGCAGTCAAGGCTTCTAACCATTACGCTATTGACGGCTGCTTGAACGAGTAGTGAGTTTAACGATGTTTTGATATCGTCCGAAATACCTCCGCTCGATTTGTTTACACAAAGAGCGTCGCTTATATGCTAATGGTAATTCGTTTTTCACTTCTCAATATGCTCAACTCAAGGTGAGGAGCACTATAGTCATCCACATACAGACCTGTCTGTTGTTTGTTTGTTCACAATTTTATTAATATATACAAAAGCGTCATTTCTATATATAGTATGATTCTTGCAAAAATATACAATTTAGAGATAACCTTATTTGCACAGGACATTAGGAAAAATCGATTTTACTAAATAGCGGTATCTTAGTAAATGACACACACACATATATACACACATGTATATATATATATATATATATATATATATATATATATATATGAAATAAAATGGAGGTGGAAGGACCTGGATACTCAACGTTTCGCCCGATTTATGCGGGCTTCTTCAAGAGGGATGGTCAATGACCATCCCTCTTGAAGAAGCCCACATAAATCGGGCGAAACGTTGAGTATCCAGGTCCTTCCACCTCCATTTTATTTCATATCGTCTGATTTAATCCAGCTCAACAATCATATATATATATATATATATATATATATATATATATATATATTTAGTCGAGTGTTATGGCATATATTTTTGTATGTTTGTACGTGTTGTATGATTATGCGAAAATACACTCTCATGTGAATAAAGGTCTGAATATAGTAACACATTTATAAACATATAAAATGATGCAAGATTTGAAATATATTCTTATAAATTATTTCTTAATTGTTTCCTTACGTTTGTTTACGCGGTTTAATATGTACATATATTTACTATACTGTATATTATTTTGTATATGATTGAATTTATAAACATCTACTCGATTTGGATTTGTGAAAATATTTTTTGCATCAAAAATGTTTTTGCGAGAGAATTGTTTTAAGTATTTTATTTAAAATTGCTATTTAATAAATTTTAAACAACGATTATATTGATAATATATTTAATTCAATTAATGTGGAATTATTATTTCCAACAGCAACCTTTTTTTTAAAAACTGTTTTAGAATTATTTGCCCTTAAATGCTATGTATAAAAATAAACGTTCACCAAATAAAATCATTCGGTAATTTCATTAAGTTTCTAGCTGGAAAATAATTCCGTGTAGATAGAAAATTGTTGGGCTTTTATTGTTTTTTTTTTAAATATTAAAAAAATCCACTTACGAAAAAGACTGAAAAGATTTCATTTGTTTGTTTTATTTTATTCCTTAAACGGCTATAAAGAAATCGGTAAATTTTTACGATGTGACCCAGCGTTGTTTAACAGCTAAAAAAAGATGAAGATTTACTGCTCCCTCTAAATTCAACAATTTAAGCTTTTTTTCTTTTTTCAAGTTAATCTCATTGATTTAACTTCTAACTAATTAACTTTCTAATAAAAAAATGTTACTTTATACGACGTGACCTAGAGTTGTTTAACCACTAACAAAAAACGATCTACTTTTTTTTGGCCTAATACGTTTAAACAGCCTTATAAATATTATGAGAGAAGAAATTTTGGAGAAAAATAGCAGGTTAGAGTGGGTGCTAACTTTTCTATATGAATTTAACGACAATGAGCACCCATATTTGGGCACTAAGCGTTCAACGAGACACGTCAGTTCTGGCATTTTTTCAAGTTTGGCGTTTGAGGGGGGGTATCTGACAAATACAATTTGTTTTTTTTCTGGTGGGGGAATTACATTTGAAACATAAAATAACGGTATATTTAATTATTTTTTATGAGACCATTCTCTACTTACACCTAACAATTTAATGAACAAAACAAACACCAAAATATGACGAATTCAATTTTTTAGGGGGGGGTACATTAGAAACATAAAACGACAAAAAAGCAAATCGAAAAGCCCATCCTCCTAAAAAAATTAAATCGAAATTGCTTTTATTTACAAAAACAAAATGCAGTAAAAAGTGCTCTTACAAAAAAATAAAGGTAAATGTGTAGTTTAGCGGCGTAAATTATTTGACAGGCAAAAAAGTTATAAGAATTATTTATTTTTATATAAAACGTTATTCGCCTCAAAGGCTGAAATTACCCCCTCCCCAAATCCATTTTTAGTTTTTGTGCACGCCTTACGCGTTTAAAATTTGGCCTTTTTTAGGCTTAACTGATTGGCTTTTTTAAGGCCAAATTTGGCCTTTTTGCGCTCTTTCATTACAAAAAAAATTATGGCGCCCAAAAACATAGTTCATGAAAGAGCTTAAAACGGCCAATCTGCCAAACCTTAGAAAAACCAAATTTTAAAATCAATATAGCGGCCTCGAATAATTAATATAAATGATGAAAACATAATAAAAATGAATTTTTTCTGGTTCTATTTCAGCTTTTGTGTCTAACAATGTGTTTTATATAAAAATAAATAGGTTTTATAATGTTTTTGTCTGGCAAATAATTTACGCCGCTTAACTACACATTTAACAAAATAAAAAAATAAACGGACGCATTAATGTTCATAAACTTTATTTTTTTAGGTTCACTAAATCGTGAGTTTTCTTAGGACAGTGATCCCTTCTGCCGAAATATCGGTGGGTATCAGATACTTCTTTGGTGTGTGTGTGTGTGGGGGGGGTGATTACATTTACATTTTTTTATCCGTTCTTTATTTTTGAAATTGCTGTGTGGATGCCCACGTTACCAATGATGAAAATGATTAGTATAGCAGGCGTGTTTCAAACGGAACTTCGTGCCAACCCAGGCAATGCCGGGTACTTATGCTAATATATATATATATATATATATATATATATATATATATATATATATATATATATATATATATATATATATATAACATTCAGGCACAGAAAACTCATATAAATATATGTAAATTTTCTCTTTTCGTACAAACTTTTAAGGTAGTCGTTTAATAGAATCCGTGCAACTAAAGGTCAAAATATAATTTCAATAATTCAATAAATGTACTGTGTTTGACCTAAAAGAACACAATTGTTTTCGCAATTTTGAGAAAATTAAAATGTTTCTGATCATTGTAAAATTTTTTACTCGCCGCAATCAAACCAAAGACAAAAAAAAATACAATTGCCAATATGATGAAGTTATTTGTTTTTCTTAAGTTTCCATTATTTCTCTTTCTTAGCCGGAGGAGACATTCTTCTTTAATTCTATTTGTTTTATTGTTACAATCCGGCAACAATTAACACTTTTCTCAGCTTTTCCTTTCAGGCTATCGTTAATCGAAAATACTACATATAAAATGTTCATTAAAATGTACAGGAAAGAATAAAAAAAAATAATACCAAACACAAAACCTCATCTATCTTTACTTTTCTAATATAAAAGTCAGAAAAGAAAAAAAAAATGAACGCTGCCATTATTTATTTTATTTTCCGATAAAATTATATTTATTTTTATTTGTATTTCTCAATTATTATTATTATTATTATTATTATTATTATTATTATTATTATTATTATTATTATTATTATTGTTGTTGTTGTTGTTGTTGTCGTCGTCGTCGTCGTCACACCGAGGATGATAGTGGAGTTGAGCTTTCTCGAAAAATGCCTACATGGTGTGCGTATCAAATAGGATTTTACAAATAGTTCTTGGCCTTCTCATGTGACTTAGTTACTAAGCCCAACGAAACTGTTTTGATTAACTGGGAGAAGGGGCAAAGGCGGTACACTGGCGCCTTAAACCAAGTTACTTCGGCCAGGTGGAGATCGTTAACTTTGGATGGTAAACCATCTAGGAGAAGGCAACTCTGATTCTAAACCTCCGCGCACTTTGTGGGATTACTCCACCAGGAGAAAGGCTATGGGAGTAAATCCTGACAGAAAATCTGGAGATGGAGTCCCGAAGTCGGCCTGACTTTATATTGTCATCACCGACAACTCCTGCTGCGTAGTTAGAGCCAAGCTGTATCGACCCTGTATTCCCCTTGGGTCCTCTTACTTCGCAGAGAGGGAGAGACTGCTGCTCAGGTAACAGTTCTCCTTCCGTATCACACTGTCCAGGATATGTAGTTCCACTTCACTACAGCTACACTAGCGTGTTCGGAGACGGACAGGTTTTGATTATTATTGGCTCACAAGGAGCTTTCACACAGGTCATAAAGGATCTCTCCTTGAAAACAACCCATGGTGTTCCCTGGAAGCTGGGTGACAAGTCTCCACAGTTTTCTAGTACTCTTCACTTCTTCATATCCTTTGCAAATGAATTTGCATCATCGCAACAACCGATTACCATTGATTTTCCGCTAGCAGCGGCCATTGGTCTCCACTGGAATTTGAGTGGCAATAAGCCTCCCCAAGTTCCTATTTCTCTTCACACTTATCCAACGGAGGTCTGGTCAGTGCTCTTACTCCGCTCTTTCCATCCTCCTTAACCTTTTCGGCTTTTTGGCATCATTCTTTTTGGGGTGCGGTGATTGTATAATGGGAGGGATGGGCGACGGAATAAGGAACTTATGGATATGCATCTTCAATGTTCTTGGTTCCATGTAACGCTTCTTCATATTTTTATCTCTGCTGTAGCTCGTGTAGCCCGTGCATGTGGCTTATGTGTACTAGTCTTCACATTCAAGTTTTTTTTCTTAATATTTCATGTTTTCATTATTGTTATTCGGTGTATCATTCCAGCTATTCCTCTGATTCCAATTTCTCCCATTCTTTTTAAAAAGTTTTTTCGGAATTGTTCCTAGTGCTCCTACTATTATAGGTACTATCTTGATCTTTTTTATCATCCATATCCCTTTCAGCTCTCTGGCCAGCTCGGTGTATTTACTCGGCTTCTCCTTTTCTTTGATATTTATCCTGTGGTCAGCTGGAACAGCAATGTCTATGATTTTGCAGGACTTTTCTTTATTATTATTATTGGCTCACATGGAGCTTTCACACAAGTCAACAAACGATCTGATTGGAAACCTGTGGTATGCTCTGGAAGCTGAGTGACAACAAGTCTCCCCAGACGTCCAGACCTCTCCACCTCCTTCGATAGCATTTGCAAATGAATTTGCATCATCGCAACAGCCGCTTACCATTGATTTCTCACTGGTAGTGGCCATTGGTTTATGCTGGAATTTGAGTAGCACTCAGCCTCCCTAAGGTCCCAGTTCTCTTTGCGCTTGTCCAGCCGAGGTCTGGTTGGCGCTCGCTCCTCGGTCTTTCAGTCCTTCTTGACACTTCTCGGCCCTTTGGTATAATTTTTTTTTGGGGGGGGGGTCGGTGATGAAACAATGGGGGGAGTGCATGATGAGGGGTGTAGAACTTGTAAATATGCAGTTTCGGTGTTCTTCATTCCCTGTAACGTTTATTCGTTATATTGTCTTGTATTATTCTCCGCATTCAAGGGTTTTCCTTAATATTTCAACCGTTTTCATTATCGTTAGTCGTTGTACTTTTGCAGTTATTCCTCTGATTTCAATTTCTGACATTCTTTTTTCGAAGTTTTTCGGAATTGTTCCTAGTGCTCCTACTATTATCAGTACTATTTTGATTTTATTCATCATCCAAATCCTTTTTAACTCTCTGGCTAGCTCTGCGTATTTGCTTCGTTTCTCTTCTTTCATACTGAACCTGTGATCAGTTGGGACTGCAAAGTCCACGATTAGACAGGATTTTTCTTTCTTGTTAATTATTACGACATCTGGTCTTCTTGCTTGGATGGGTTTGTCCGTCTGTATGTCCATGTCCCATAGGATTTTGTGGTTCTCGTTTTCGAGTGCTGTTGCAGGTTTATGCTTGTACCATTTGTCTGTACGCTCAAAATGCAGTCCTTTACACAATTCCCAGTGTACCACCCTCCTCACTTGGTCATGCCTGTTTTTGTATTCCTTTTGGGCAAGTTTTCTGCATTCGCTTACTATATGGTTTATCGTTTCGTCTCTTTGTCGACAGAGTCTGCATTTGCTGTTTTCTTGTGTTTTATCGATCCTTGCTTTGATATGGTTGGTTCTTATCGAGTTATCTTGTGCTGCAGTTATTAGAGATTCAGTTTCTCGGTTTATATGTCCTTTTCGCATCCATGTCCAGGTGTTTTCGTTATTCTCATCTTTTGTCATTCTTATGAATCTTCCGTGGAGTTGTTTCTCTTCCCACTTCTCTTTTCTCGTTTTGTCGTTTGTCCCTCTGTTTTCTGGGTTTTTTTTTCAGTGTCTCTCGCTGCCATAATTATCTTTCAGTGTTTTGCATTATGTATTTTTCTAGTTCTTTTTTCGTGTCCTTCACACAGTCTTCTATACAGATCAGTCCCCTCCCACGTCTTTCCTTTTCACGTAGAGTCTCTAAATATCGTCCTTTGGGTGTAGTGCATTATGCATGGTCATGAGTTTCCTGGTTTTCTGGTCGAGTTGTCTCAGTTCTTCTTTTGTCCACCCTATAAACGGTCCAGAGTATCTTACTAGTGATACTGCCCATGTATTAATACCTTTTATTAGGTTTCTACCATATAATTTAGTTTCCAGGAGTTTTCTTTTTCTCCTGAGGTATTCCTTTCCAACTTTCTCTTTCATTTCTGTTGCTCTGATGGTGTCCGCTTCCAGAATTCCAAAGTATTTATAGTCGTCTTGTTTCCCTAGTGCCCTCATTTCTGTTTGGTTGGGTAGTTCAATGCCTTCTGTCGTTTCCAGTTTTCCCTTTCTTATAACTAGTTGTGCGCACTTTTCCATTCCAAATTCCATTTGGATATCTTGGCTGAAGATTCTGGTAGTGTTAATTAGTGTCTCTAGCTCCTTTTCGGTCCTTGTAAAAAGTTTCAGATCGTCCATGTACATCAGGTGGTTCATTTTTCCTCTGTATTGGAGAATTTGTATCCGGCTTGGCACTTTCTCAGAATACTGTTCAATCATGGCTATGATGAACAGCAGTGGTGATAGCGAGTCTCCTTGGAAGATGCTTCTTTGTATGTTAATTTCTGTTATGCGTTGTCCATCAGCTGTCAATTCCAGTCTCCATGTTTTCATTGCATTTTCTATTACGTTAGTGATCCTGCTTGGTATTTTATACATTTTTAGGCATTCTATCATCCATGCTTGGGGGATCCTGTCGTACGCTTTTTTGTAGTCGATCCATGCCATGGCTGAATTCTTTCTCCTCCTTTTTACCTCCTTTAGGATCTTTTGATCTATATATAATAGGTCATGTGTTCCTTTTTCCTTTTTGGCATCCTTTCTGCTCCTCGGGGTTGAGTCCACGGTTATTCAGGGAGTGGTAGATTTGTTCCCTCAGTTGTGCTGTCAGTATCTTCCACATAGTTGGTAAGCACGTGATTGACCTATAGTTGCTAGGGACGGTTCCTTTCTCCGTGTCTTTCTGTAGCAGTGTGGTTCTACCTTTTGTCATCCAGTCTGGTACGCTTGCTTCCTGTATACATCTTCTCAGGTTTTGGGCTAGCCTTTCGTGTAAGGTTGTGAATTTTTTGAACCAGTATGCATGTATCCCATCGTGCCCTGGTGCTCTCCAGTTTGCTATTTTTCCTATGGTTTTCTTTAGAGTTTCCTTGTTGATTTCATTCACTGTTCCTCCTTCTATTTGTTGTAACTCTTCTTTCATGTCTTTCAGCCACTCGGCATTTATATTGTGGTCTCGCCGCTCTTCCTATATTTTTCTCCAGTAGAGTTTTGTTTCTGTCGGATTTGGTTGTTCTGTTTTTGTTTTTCCTCCGTTCACATTTTGGTAGAATTGGCTTTCATTAGTTTCAAATGTTCTGTTTTGTTTTCATTGTTTAGATTTATATCTATATCGTCTCAATCTCGCTTCTTTTGCTTTTATTTTTTAGTCCAGTTCTTCATGTTTCTTGTTTAGCCTCTCCCTGTCAATTACATTTCCAATATTCCGTTTTCTCCACATTGCTTTCTTTCTGTTGATCATTTTGGCTTCTTTTTTATGTTTGTGTATTTGGGTTTCTAGTCTTATTTCCCATCCAGGTTTTGTTGGTCCGCTTGTCCCCGGTTGTTTTTCTGATTTTAGTTTCATACTTACCATTTTGGCGACTGCGTAAATCAGGTTGTTTAAGTCTGTGATTGTATTTGTTGGAATATGTGGGAGGAGTTTGTTAACATTCTCTGTTTCAGTTTTTAATTTCTTCTGCTCTTGGTTCTTTAACGATGGGAACTTTGTTTTTTCTTCGTTCATCAGCTGTATTATTTTGTTTATTTCCTTTGCTTCATTCTCTGTTAGTTCTGTTTCACTGTTCTCGGTTTCCACGTTTGTAGGCTTCGTTTTTTGTTGGTCCTCGGCCTTTGGTGTTTTTACTTGTGAGGCTTCAACTTGTGGGGTTGCTCTACGTGTGGTTCCGTTGGGGGATGCCTCTTGTTCAGTTCCATCATTTATTTTTCGCTGGATTTCTGTTAGTTCTAATTTAGAGAGCCAACCTTTCTTGAGTATCAGTCTTGATTGGTCCGCAATTCTTTGTTCTGTCGTATGGTAGTCACTGGATAGGTCCCATAATTCTTTCATTCGTTTCCGGTAACCTCCATATCTATATTTAGGATGGCTTCTATAGTAGCATTCCATTACGAGTCTGTTCTCCTTTGTTGTCCATTTCTTCTGTCGGTTGTTTTTCTTTTGATGGTTATCATGACTGAGTTGTGTTGTGTTTGATCGGTATCATTTTGTTCCCTGAAATTAGAGGTTATACTTACCTGTTCAGCGTCCATGTCATTTGAGTTTCTGAAACTAGAAAATTGGCCAACATTCGCAGGATGACGACCGGGTCCCCCATGCTGGCCACCGAAGGAGCACCTGCCGATCATGACACCCAGATCTTTCTTCTGGGTCCCAAGGTTTGGATTATTTGTAATTGACATTATTCATGATTTGGTGTTTGTGGCAACACCGAGCCCAGAATTGTTTTACCTGTGGTTTTGATGCAGGGATAGTGTAAAGCTCCTGTGTATCCAAGAGGTATCGTGCGCTATCACACATACATATGGGACAAAGAAAAGTAAATAAATAAGAAAATAAAAAATAAAATTATTATTATTATTATTATTATTATTATTATTATTATTATTATTATTATTATTATTATTATTATTATTATTATCAGAGCTATATAATAATAATTATTATTTATAGTACAACGTCTATACATATCTATTAAATAAAACCTAAATTTAAAAACAAGAAATATAACACAAGTCAGCAAATCATAGGATTGATGCAAATGTTTCTTAAGTGCATTGCTAGTTAATATAAGTTGCGCCACAAATTATGAAAAAAATTAAGACATGAACTCGGAATCACAATTAAAACATAGGAAGATCTAAATATAAGTATTGTTTTAACAGTCAGTCAATTATTTAGATTTAGCAAACTAATAATTCCTTGGTAATGTAATCGCTTTTTTTTTCTTTTATGCATTACATATTTAGTTTTGAATGCTATGCGTTTTTATTGTTTCTTAGTTCTCATGTATTTTTTGTCTCCCTGCATCTACTCTGTTTTTTCTCGCTCATATACCCCTTTTCAGAATTTGTAGCAGTGGGCCGATATCAATATTTTACCAAAACGTGCATTAACAATATTCTTTTATTCTAAGTTTGGTCTATTTCAAACTGATAAAAATTATTACACTGTAAAAATAATTGAATTCCTACTTTATTGAATAATTCGAAATAAGAATAATGTAGTTTCCAACTTTACGTCGCACACACACACACACACACACACACACACACACACACACACACACACACACACACACATATGCACAAACAAAAATACGATATTGATTTACGCAATACATAAGGAAAATTGCAAAACTATTAACATTTACATATTTGCTGAATAAGTACATGGACAGTTAATGTTGGGACATGCGCTTAAGATATGTAGATAATTTTTAACCATAAAGAAACATTCTCACGTTAAAAAAAATCAACAGTTTAGTATATAATATTTAAGATGGACTATATCATATGGCAAACGTGCCGATTCTTTTCAGAATATATAATTTCTGGAAAGTTTTAAAGAGAGAGAGAGAGAGAGAGTTATACAGAGAGAGAGAAACATAGAGAAGGAATAGAGAGAAAGCAGAAAGAAATATAATAAACCACAGAAAGATAAACGGAAAATAAAAATTGAGAGAAAAACAGTTAGAGAAAGAGAAGGAAAAATTGTAAGACAAAAGAGAGATATCGTGCTTGGGCGTAAAATCTATATAGATAGCTAAAGGGAAAGAGCGAAAGGGATAAGAAGAGCAAGAAATATGGTTAAAGAGAAACAGAGAGATAGAGAGAGAAAGAGAGAAAAAAGAGGTAGATGGGGATAGAAGACAATCTTGGAGACTAAAAGGATAGAAAGAAACATAATGAGAGACACAAGAAAGTTATAAGATTAAAAGAAAGAGAAAAGAGAAAAATATAGGGGGAAAAAGAAAGAGACAGAAAGAAAGAGCAGGAAAGACACAGTAAGAAAAAGTGCTTGTGAGTTTGTGTGCTTGTATTTATTTGCTTCCCCACGAATACAAAATATGACACAGCTCCCCAAAAACGGCACTCTGGAAGTAGGCAAATATAACATTTCCTAGTATAGAAGGGTTTCTCCTACATTGACTAAGAACAAATTAACTTAAATGTATCTACAGAACAGATACTACACTATGGTCTTGGCCCGGAGTGTCTGTATTTGTGCCTGAATGTGGGGGAGAGAAAGAGAGAGAGAGAGAGAGAGGGAGAGAGAGAGAGAGAAAGAATAAAATTTCCTTTTTCGTAAAATGCGTGTATACATGCAAATTATACGTAATAGACAAACTTTTTACGGTAACAGCAAACCGGACAAAATTAATGAATTCAATTATAAAAAAAAAAAAATAAATAAAAAATAATAGTTAAAAAAAATACTGGTCATTCTCGGAATTACGTGTAATTTTATACGTTCTTTCCTCCCTCGTATCATTTCAACCCCAACACGCATGCACACGCTCACGCACACATTTATGCACGCATACATCTATACATACACGCATTATATTTTAAACAAACACAATTTTAATGGGAAAATAACCATATTTAATACAACTTATGCAGTCAATCGATGTTATTTGTAGCGATTTTACTTAATTCTTTGATTAAAATTGGCGAATGCTGCATGTGTTCTAGCTGAAGGCTAACATTTAACATGAAACCTTTCAATATGATTCCGGTTTGAGAAGAGTGGAAACAATTAATATGGATTAGAGACTTTCAGCTGAATTACTTATACGCAACTGGACATTCTTTATCCTTTCAATTTCCGGTCACGGAATGGATGAAAAAATTATTGAATAAGATTGGAGTCTATTCACCGACTAAATGCACGCATCTATTTTCCCACAATTTCGAACACGAAGTGAAAATAGCGTGATTTATATCCCGTTTTACCAAGAAGCTACAAGGAATTGTAATCTTTTAAATCATATCATATACGGAAATATCAAATATTGTAAATGGTTGCTTTTAAAGTTAGTAAAGTATAATATTCGCGCCATAAAAAACATACAATTTATCAATATTGGCCAAGTAAACACACTAGTATAACGGTTAGTTTAAAATGAAAGAAAATGACAGGTCAGTCACTCTCTTGCTGAACTAGAAATTAAGATTACTAGGTTGTGTGAATTGATAGAAGCGAATATGATGTCACATGACCTAAAAAGAGAGTGAGAGAGCAAGAAAAATCTGTTTCTTAGAAAATGCCAAATGGGAACATATTAAGTTAAGTTTTAACTGATAAGCGTATTTTAATTAACATATTCACATATTCTAACAAAACAGTAATTATCGATCTTTTTTTTGTCTCATCCCTCACAATAGCCAGTAATTTGAAACGAAGATCAGATCGAATAAACTTCTTCTGTTTTCTAACAGTTTTGTAGTTTCTTGTTTGTAGTTAGCGTACTCCAGTCTGTAAGGATAACTGAAAGGTCACGTGCAAGACCAAACAGCAAATGAAGTATAATTATAAATTTTCCTATGCTTATATTGTATTAAAACTAATAATTCCTTGCTAACGTAATCGTTTTTTTTCTTTTATGCATTACTTGTTTATTTTTTTAATGCTATGCGTTTTTATATTTTCTAAAGTCACATGTACTTTTTGTCTCCCTGCTCTTGTTTTTTCTCGCTCATATACCCCTTTTCAGAATTTGTAGCAGTGGGCCGATATCAATATTTTACCAAAACGTGCATTAACAATATTCTTTTATTCTAAGTTTGGTCTATTTCAAACTGATAAAAATTATTACACTGTAAAAATAATTGAATTCCTACTTTATTGAATAATTCGAAATAAGAATAATGTAGTTTCCAACTTTACGTCGCACGCACACACACACACACACACACACATATGCACAAACAAAAATACGATATTGATTTACGCAATACATAAGGAAAATTGCAAAACTATTAACATTTACATATTTGCTGGATAAGTACATGAACAGTTTATGTTGGGACATGCGCTTAAGATATGGAGATAATTTTTAACCATAAAGAAACATTCTCATGTTAAAAACAAAATCAACAGTTTAGTATATAATATTTAAGATAGACTATCTCATATGGCAAACATGCCGATTCTTTTCAGAATATATAATTGCTGGAAAGTTAGAAAGCGAGAGAAAGAGTTATATATATAGAGAGAAACATAGAGAAGGAATGGAGAGAAAGAAGAAAGAAATATAATATACCACAGAAAGATAAAAGAAAAATAAAGAAAATAGAGAGAAAAACAGTTTGAGAAAGAGAAGGAAAGAATTTAAGGCAAAGGGGAGATAAGGATAACTGAAATGGCACGTGCAAGAACAAGCAGCAAAGTAATATTATGAACTTTCCTATGCTTTTGTAATGGCGACAACTTTATTTCCTGCATGCATTGCACAAAGTTCAAATTCAACATAATAACCTTTTATCTTTTGCTTTATCGTTATTTTCATGGAAAGTGTTCAACTGAGCTTCAATCTATGGTCCCCCCTCGCCAAACTTTCACAAGAAACACTAGACTAGCTGAAAACATTATCAATAATTTTCCCCACTCTTTATCTGTACCTAAACCTAAACATAGATTCCATGATCAAAGCTTCTTTCTTAGAACTGCACGCCTATGGAATTGTCTTCCGTTTTCCTGCTTTCCAGCTTTCTATAATATGGTTGTCTTCAAGTCCAACGTGAACAAATTTCTGATGAGCCGTTCCACCTAAGTTAACAAATTTACCGAACTTCCATTACTATCGATTACTATATTGTCCTTTTGACTACTCTACACTCTTTAACCCTTATCCTTGAGTGGCCTATCGGCCTTGATAAGTGGTGACGTTTATGTAAAAAAAAACCTCATCACAAATAGTTGATTTTCTAAACCACTTTTTTTAACAATCTTGAAGGCTTTCTTTATTGTATTATATAAAACATTGAAACAATTAAAATATTCGGCACATACATTAGCATAATTTATAATTTGCTAGTCGAACTATGCATCGTTGTTCGAATGTAATTTATTTGAATGTGTAAATTGCATCTTGCTAGCATGATCACGAATAAATACTATACACCGGCTTTTACGGGTCTGGAATTAAAGGAGCACGCTCGTTTTGCAGAATTATGTTGCTGGGGCCAGAGTACGCAGGGATGGCATTGGCCGTTTTAATAATTAAATAAATTACAAAAGATCTCGTTTGGAGCTTCTGTGACAACCTTTTGAAGCAAAACAATTAAAAGAACATAAACGGTTAAATTGGTTGACATGTTCATTTCGTTTGTATTGATTTTCAAGTTCGTTTTAATGCGTAAATAAAATTCCTGGTGTCCGAAGCTATTTTACTTCGCCGTTTTATATAGATGTTTTATCAGCCCTTGTCACTGGCTCGATTTATTCGGCTGTATCATCTAGTCGATTTGATGGCAGTTTTATCTGACAATTTTATTTAGTCAATTTATCTAGCAAGTTTTCTGTTCACGTCATCCAGTCGTTTTAATTGACCGATTAATCTGACCGTTTTATCTAGCCGATATTTTGCGGATTTAATCCGTTGTCTAGATATAAAAATAATATGCATATTAGTATGCCCACCTAAATATAAGTTTCTGCTTTGCGTTTTTACAAGGTAACGATATCTCCCAAAAACTTCTATTGATAAATCGATGAAAATTAGTAGATTAATCGACAAAAGAGCCGCGACAGTGTGTGCAAAATTTCGCTATAATCTAATAACCAAAAATATCTAAGTTATATAAAATAATTATTTATAATGTTTCTGTTGGTTGTTTTGTTTTACGTAATTTTAACCTGTTTCGGGATATTTTAAATATAACAACAAATACAAAATATATGATAAAGATAAAGTTCATATAATAACACGATGTGTTAACGACTGATAATTTTCAATTAGCAACAATTCAAGGTTTATAGCAAAACCATTTGTAGAGAAATAGAAAAAAAACGAACATCGATTTCAGGAAAACGTGTTGATGAGAGTTTGCGCTGTTCAAGTAGACAGAAAAACGGCATCAAAGAGGGGGAAATGTGTAATAATGTTAAGACACCTAAAGGTAACTAAACATATGGATGGTGAAAGGGATAATTAAATCTATCGCGGTAGGTGTTCCTTTGTCTGTTGGGTAAGTAACTGTAAAACTGTCTGGACTAGTTAGGTGTCTAAATAAGAACGGAACATTCATAAATTAGATTATCGAAGAGAATTGATATTCATTTTTCACAATTTTAAAAACGAGCCCATACGTACAAACATAATAAGTGAACAGCTTAAGACACAAGAAAAATAAACTTTATATTAAAACTGTTAAACAGACAGGCACTACATTACAAAGTTATTGAGAAATTTCCCTTGGATACTTGTCTATTATGCAAAGTTCAGTTGTCTGTCGGTGTGTTCAGCTAAGTCGAAAACTACACAAAACACACATACGCAAAATTGTTGGAAATAACATACACCATGATTATGCTATTCCTACAACTATCTATCTATCTATACTCCTATAAATTCGTTTTTCTCTTGTGTGTATTGATATTCATATTAACCCCCCTTTTCTATTTATTTAAAAAGAAAATACAATTTTCTTATATATGGGTTGTGGAATTGTATTCGCTAGCAAAAGATCTAGCTAATTTGTATATTCTTTTAAAAATTCATTTAAATTAATACCCTATTAGCTTTTTTTTCGGTTTTCTCACGGGATGATCATCTTTAGTTAAGTATTACGTGTAATTATATTCATGCAGATATTCTACATGGTTTATACTTGCATAATATTTGTTTCCATATATATTTCTGTATCTGTATATATTTTTGCTTAATATATATATAAAAGTGAACGTGTCTGTGTGTCTGTGTGTGCACATTTCCCTACGCAATATGTCTGTCAATTTTAAGTCTACAGACTCGAAATTTGATATACAGAGTACTGAGATTTGGGAAAATCTTTGCAATCCATTTTCGGCCAGAAATTTGGCTGTTGAGGGGCCAAAGTTCAACGATTTGACCTTTGAGAACTACCAAACTCCTGCGACAATTTTAGGGGATAAACACTTGAAATCTTAGATATAGGTTCCTTGGACATGGATCTAACTTAATAACTTGATTGGAGACAAATACAATAAATTTTAAGGGAGTCATAATAGGGGTCAATGTAAAGAAATTACTCAGACAATTTCTGGT
The DNA here is from genome assembly GCF_053919585.1 of Euprymna scolopes. NCBI lineage: Eukaryota > Metazoa > Mollusca > Cephalopoda > Sepiida > Sepiolidae > Euprymna > Euprymna scolopes. The sequence goes on along the minus strand of NC_136493.1, from coordinate 53,960,829 downwards.
CTAAACATTTGACATTTTACATACAGGGTATTCAGAGATAGGGCAAGCTTCTTAATCGGTTTGGGTAAAAAAAATTTTAGTTACCAATATATAAATGTATGTATGTATGTTTGCATGTCTGCCTTAAACTTTCCACAGAGGCGACAGATTTTTACAAGATCAGTATCATTTTGAAGTTCGACCTTTTAGACGACAAATATCGAAAAATAGGCTAAAATAATTAATATCTTCATCTTCAACTAGGCACTTTTCTACAGGGGGTCGCTTTTTTCGCCGATATTTTCGAAAGTCATCCTCTTCTTGACATAAATCAAACATTTTAATTCGATTTGAGACCAAAACAATAAATGTTAGGCGCTCAAAATTGGAGTAAATGTATAAAACAAAATTGACCTCTGCGGTCTCTACAAAATACATCAGACAATTTTAGGTCTTAAATTTGAAGTATAACATTAAGTGTATCCAGATATAGAGAAAGCTTTTTAATTGGTTTTCAGTCGAACATTTGGCTGCCAAGGGGTCAAAGTTCAAAAGATTTGATCTTTGCGGTCCTTAGCAAACTATTCAGCGAATTTTGGGTCTAAACATTTGAAATTTAAGATGTAGCTTACCTGGACATGAGTCAAACATTTAATATATATATATATATATATATATATATATATATATATATATATATATATATATATATATACTAGCATTTCAGCTCGGCGTTGCCCGGGTGTTTGGATGTGTATGTTGAGCAAAAAAAGTGGCAATAGGAAGGCAGGCTCGAACCCGTACCGCAGAGGAGGAAAAACCTAACGTTTACGCTGTTACGACCACCGCCAAACCGGAAGCGACATTTTTTTAAAATTAAGGCTAGACAATCTAAAGGAGAGAATAACTTTCAAAAATATCGGCGAAAAAAGTGACCCCCCTGTAGAAAAGTGCCTAGTTGAAGGGGAAGATATTAATGTTTTTAGCCAATGTTTCGATATTTGTCGTATGAAAGATCGAACTTTAAAACGATACTGATCTTGGTAAAATCCGTCACCTCTATTGAAAGTTTAAGCCAGACATGCAAACAGATATACATACATACATGCATACATAGGCTAAAAACATTAATATCTTCACCTTCAACTGGACACTTTTTTACAGGGGGGGGTCGCTGTCTTCGCCGATATTTTCGAAAGTCATCCTCTCCTTTCGTTTGTTTAGGCTTAATTTAAACCTACGTCACTTCCAGTTTGGCGGTGGTCGTAACAGCAAAGACGTCAGGTTTCTTTGTCGTTCTTTTCCTCCTTTGCGGTACGGGTTCGAGTCTGCATTCCTACTACCACTTTTTTTTTGCTCAACATACACATCCAAACACCCGGGCAACGCCGGGCTGAAATGCTAGTATATCTATAAAGTGAAATTGTCTGTGTGTGTCTGTGTGTGTACATTTTCCTATCAAACTACTTTGTCAATTTTCAGTTTACAGACTGGAGAATTTCACATTAGGGATATTGAGATTTGGAAAAATCTGTTTAATTGGGATGCGGCCAGAAATTTAGGTGTCTAGAGGTCAAAGTTCAACGATTTTACCTTTGAAAACTCTACCACACTCCTCCGCTGATTTTGGATCTACATACTTGAAATTTTAGATATAGGTTTCTTGGACATGAATCAAACATTTTCATTCGATCTGAGACCAAAACAATAAATGTTAAGGGGTTCAAAATTGGGGTAAAAGTATAAAATAAAATTTACCTCTGCGGTCACTAACACATTCATCAGACAATTTTAGGTCTTAATATTTGAAGTATTACATTAAGTGTATTCAGACATAGGGAAAGCTTTTTAATCGCTTTTCGGTCGAACATTTGGCTGCCAAGGGGTCAAAGTTCAAAAGATTTGATCTTTGCGGTCCTTAGCAAACTATTCAGCGAATTTTGAGTGTACACATTTGAAATTTAAGATGTAGCTTACCTGGACATGAGTCAAACATTTAATATATATATATATATATATATATATATATATATATATATATATATATATATATATATATATATATATACTAGCATTTCAGCTCGGCGTTGCCCGGGTGTTTGGATGTGTATGTTGAGCAAAAAAAAAAACAAGTGGTATTAGGAAGGCAGGCTCGAACCCGTACCGCAAAGGAGGAAAATAACGGGGTAAAACCTAACGTTTATGCTGTTACGACCACCGCCAAACCAGAAGCGACATTTTTTTAAAATTAAGGCTAGACAATCTAAAGGTGGGAATAACTTTAAAAAATATCGGCGAAAAAGGTTTATAGCCAATTTTTCGATATTTGTCGTATGAAAGGTCGAACTTTAAAACGATACTGATCTTGGTAAAATACGGCGCCTCTATTGAAAGTTTAAGGCAGACATGCACACATACATACATAAATCTAAAAATCTTCGACCCAAACTGATGAAAAAGCTTGCCCTATCTCTGAATACCCTGTATGTAAAATTTCAAATAATTAGAACAGAAATTGTCTCTGTAATTTGGAACATACCTCTTAAAATTTATTGCTTTGGGCTCAAATCCAGTTATTAAGTTAGATCCATGTCCAAGGAATGTATATCTAAAATTTCAAGTGCGTAGACCCAAAATTGTCGGAGGAGTTTGGTAGAGTTCTCAAAGGTCAAATAGTTGAACTTTGACCCCTTAATCGCCAAATTTCTGGCCAAAATCCGATCACATCGATTTTCCCAAATCTCAGTACCCTGTATATCATATTTCGAGTCTGTAGACTAAAAATTGCCAGAGTTATTGCGTAGGGAAATGTACACAGACACACACACAGACACACAAATGCACACGCACAGACACATTCACTTTTATAGATATAAAGATATAGTTATATATACATAGTTATATATATAGTTATATATAGTTATATATATATATATATATACATATGCACATAAAGTTATGAACAGTATATAGGGCCCGAGCAAAGCCGAGCTGAACTGCTTGTGTCTCTATAAAATACAGCCGCCAAACATGGCATTGTGATATAGAATAATAATAAGAAAGCAGCAGAATACAACGTTTTTGTGAACAACATAAAAGGAAATTGGAATCCAAGGAAGATCTCCATCATTCCAGTAATTGAAAAAGAATATACAAGATGAACCAAGTTCTAGAGAGATAAAATAATTGCACTTTAAGGGATAGTTTTTCTCAAGACATCTCTCAGTTAGAATGTCTGATATAGCGCGTAAGTATTTATCATCCAGTAGGATGCCCTATACCCAGCTAGAACAAAATAAGAAAATTAAAAAAAAGTATATTCTTTGTTACCATTGATTCGAACAAAGTGTAGACACAGTTTTTAATACGCACTTATTTATTTGTCTACAGAAACAGGATTAGGAAGGTCGACATTCACAGTTATATCTTAAAGTTATGCAGTAATTCTCGGTCTTTTTTTCTCGTCTTATATATTACATCTATTCATATATCTGTTGGTTTTTTTTTCGTAAAATCGGTTCTTTCTATCACATCGAACACTTTCTAACACCTGAGCATATTTTTATCCCTACAAATCTTCTATTGGACCATATATCGTATACTGTTGTCATATTTGGCCCGGTGAATCTTTTGTCCCATTTGGGGATTTTCATAATGTTCAGAAACGTATATGTAATTTAATTGATGCAACATTTCTCGCAGAAGTATTGTTGCTAGTCTCAGTATTTTCTATAAATGCTACCATACCATGTGTCCTCTGAAATGTTTGATCTATTATCAGCTTCTTTTGTTCCAGATCGTTTTACTCGTTTGTCTAGTGGTCTACACCAATTTGCTGTTTTGATACGTCATTGGTATACAGCGTCCTATTGTAATAGATTATTTTCTTAGAAATGAAAGCATGCGACACTTCCTACCTAATGATTCTTTTTCTCCTACAAATAGCCTTGACTAAGTGAAGACTAAGGTCAAAATGCTTACTTCTATTTTTGCGATATGCATGTTTCGTATATGTAAGCCCTTGATATCATGTGGCTTCACGTGTTGTCTGAAGCGATTTCCATAAGAATATCGTAAATGATTTTCCGAGTTGCTAGAGGAAGCCAACTAGGGATTGTTAGAAAAGAAGAGAATGTGGGGACTGAGAGAGGATAGAAGAGGAAAGAAGAAACAGAATGTTTGAATGTAGGAGAGGGAGACAGAGAGAGAGAAAGAGAAAGAGAGAGATGAGAAAGAAAAAGGAGGCGAGAGCGAGAGAATAGTAAAGAAAGACAGAGTCAGAACGCGAAAGATTAATTAAAAAAAAAGGATGTTACACACATTTTTAACTCTATGTTGTCCACCATGCCCTGGGTAATTCTAAGGAATTACAAGTAATGGTAAATACAAGGTGGAACGATAGAATTATCGTCCTAGAAAAGACGGCATAATACCATTTCCGTTTGATTAAAACACGTTTTCTTTTTTTTATCGCACACCATCTAATAGTTGCTCAATTGTGTACGAATCCCACGAGAAATAAAAGCCTTCTATCATGTCTGTAAATGACACAATATTGCACGAGCGAGATCTGAGATGCGCCGCTGTACAACTCATGCTTCCTATCAATCCAAGGTATGACAATATAACCTTTTCCAGCACCCTTAAAATGCATTACTGGATTGCCACGAATAACAGGCGCGTGTCCAGGGTGATGAAAACAATGTTTCCGGCCATGGTTATGGTTTTTGGTGTGGTTTCATATGTCACCTCACATCTTCAAAGTCGGCTTAAAAGTCAACCCCAAAGAGTACCTGGATGTACTGAATAATGTGGTGTTTCTCTGATGCAATCAGGTGACCTCTGGCAAACTCTGGATGTGGACGCTGGATTTGGCGCCAGCACGCAAGACCAAAAAGACTCAGGATTGATTTTAGAAGGTATGCTACGATTTCGTACCCTTCTCTCACTGTCCCCCTATTCCCTCGAACTCGCTGGACTACTTCGTTTAGTCATACGCCAAGAACATCACTAACATGACCTCTCACAACATCAAAGCTAGCCTGATCGCTGCCATCCGCAGAATATTCGCTGACCTTCCACCGACGCTTGTGGAAAAAGTATGCTCCAAGTTCCGGGCCCTTATCGAGGCAGTGATTGAAGCTGAAGGCGGCTACACTGAATAGATGTCAGCTCTACTATATAATTAAGTTACCTAAATTGATTTTTTTAAATAAAAGTTTGAAAATACAGCAGTGGTGTTGTTTTCTTTAGGCCGACAACTTTATCGTTCCATCCTCTATATTAAAAAAAAGGAAAGCATTTCGGCAAAAGTAAATTTAGTAGGATATTATAAATAGTCCTGGTATGCAAGTTAATCTCTTAAGATTGAACTAGCGTAAACGAAACTAATTTTACCCACATCGGGACAATGCTACATCACTTAGAATCATATCTCAGCTATCTAGCTTTGATTTATTTTGCCCAAGGTTAAAGAATTTGCTCTCTTACGCGACAAACTGAAATATTGTCTGACCCACATATCAGATTAAAACGAGAGTTTACCCACTCCATTGCCTATCCTTTAAAGCGAGTGTTTCATCAAGCTCTTATAACTAGCAAGCATACACAGACTCTAGCAGATTTTGTCGATAGGTAATATCTTATGGTAGCAGTCGCAATGACTCTCAGAAACACAGGCTACAAAGTAATTCACGTTACTCACACATAATTATCTATATATAACGACAGTCACATATTCCTACTAACATCTGATTTTTTATCTATGTAATATCAGTTATTCTCTCCTCTGTGTACAAGATTACACACGCCCTTAATTGTTTACGTTTGTCTCTGATAAACTGATTTTCCGAGAAAAATATGTATATATTTTTATACGACTATTTCTTTCATCATTGTATTTTTCTTTCTTCCAACACATCCGTGTGTTACGCATTGTTAATGGTGACCTCGTGTAAGGTTAGATATACCCGAACACGTAGTGGCTAAAAACGTAAAAAGTAAAAAGATAAAAATTCGAAACATCATACGGGCAATAAAAAAACCTTACACCTGCAACTGTGATTATTTATTTAACCATTTTATTAATTAGACAACCCGTAAAACAGTCCTCAGGTTGAGGTCAAATCAAATTCGTTAAAATAAGAAAACACTGAAAAGGTTTCAGTCGTTAAATATGTTAATTAAGCGATCTCATTATTTTGTAATAACTTCCATAATTAAGAATATTACTTCTTTGACGAGTTCATTATGTCGTTCAAAATTACACAAGATAGTGACTAATCTAGACATAATAAATTTGTTTGTGGCATCTGTTGTTTCAAACCTACGGTACTTTGGTCCAGAGAGAAATTTCTCCCAATCAAAATATTATATATATATATATATATATATATATATATATATATATATATATATATATATATATATATATATATATATATATATATAATAGGATCCGTCAGACTTTGGTAGGGTCAGATTACACACACATACCACTACTCAACAAACTTTATTTCATGGGCATAACATACATTTCAATAATATAAAGCACACATAGTTAGACGACAAAGGTAACATATATACACACACACATTTAAAAATCTTGTAAACATTTTTCTCCGAATAAATCTTATGTTCTAATTACTGCAGAGTAGGTATTAATTAATGTTGATTTTATTCTTGACATTATTTTTTTTCCTTTAAAACAGTTATATATTGTGGTTCCACACTATATAAAGGACATCAGTTTTACTAGTGTAAATTTCGAGTGCGTAATTTAAGGGATTTCCAGGATGGCCTGGCGGCGAACATTTTTCTTGTTATCGATAATCTTTGCCATGTTACACAGAAAATTTCGTGTAGTTAAAAAATTTATCAAAGATGAAAGATGATAAACAGTTAATATAAGTTTTCTTAAACGTTTTGATATAAATCCCTTTTGATTTTTTTATAATATAACTACTTCATAATTCTTTGATAATAAAGATGGTGATAACTCGAATAACGGTCTGTTTGTGCCAAGTTTTAATAAGTGAAGTCAATGTAAAAACCCCAATGGAGAGCAGATAATGAATTCTTATAACTTTTTCGACCCTCCATGAATTTTGATATGTGCTTCCCCCAACATTTTTACAGTTGGGGTCTGTGTGTGCCACACATATTTGATATACCTGATTTACAGGCCCTAAATAGCAGTAAAAGAACTATTAAATATCAGGACAACAAAGCTTGTATTAGCTACTAAATTTGAAGTCGACCGATGACTTCATGATATGTTAAAATTGGTTTCATACATATATTGACTTGAAGCTGATGTGACTAATCTTTATATATAATATTTTGATTGCAGGAATTCCTTCTGGACCAAAGTACCGTAGGTTTTTAACAACAGATGCCACATACAAATTCAATACATCAACTCTGACAACCACTATCTTATGTAACTTACGACCACCATTTCTGCCACATTCACTCGTGATAATAAAATGCTACATTACATCCGATGAGCAACAATATCATAATCGCCACATTTACAAAGGAAGAAGTTCCTATTTTTCTCTCTCAGCATTTAGTGCTCCCACCACTACGAGTTTAGAGCGGGTAAAATTCTATTATTTCCTACGATATTGTGCTTACACTGCCATTAACTGTTTATATAGATACATACACATAACATAATTTTTCCATTTCCCGATCAAGAATAATAAATTCTCATTTCTCAAATCCCGTCCATTTTGATTGGCGGATACCTTACTATTCGCATATTCCAGAATCCACTTCATCAATAAATAAACGAAATCTCCAGAAATGATACAATATGGCATCACTCTCTGCAGAAGAAAATCGTGCTAAAAACTAAGGAAGTTAAACCTATTATCCGATTGTACGCTCCATACCTATCAGAATCGTGCTGAAAAAAAAACAAACAAACAAAATTAAACATATTAACCGAATGGCGTCGCTAAAAAGCAACAAAATTAAACATATTAACCGATTGTCATCGCTTTTTGCAGGAACCAATTGTGTTGAAAAAAACTCAACCAAATTAAAAATGTTAACTGATTATCGTCGCACTGTACAGAAACCAATTGTGCTGAAAACAAACAAAATTAAAGATATTAACCGATTAGCGTCGCACTATACAGAAGATAATAAGTTTGTATTTTTTTGTGGGTAAATTTTTACATTAGCTCCACCTCCACAATTTTCTTTAACATGACAATATCTTAAGGTTTTCGACTATGCTGATTACGAACATCTCATTTAAATTTGGCTGATACAAGTGCTTTTCGAATGTTAGGAGTGTCTATTCCGAAAACCGTTCTTAATATGAGGCTGTTGGAGCTGCCTATTCTGAAAGTCGTTCTTTACATGGAAAGGTTGGTGTGTATTCACAAAGCTGTTCTAAATATGCGGAATTTAGGTGTATCTATTCTGAAAGCCGTTATAACCTTATATATATATATATATATATATATATATATATATATATATATATATATATAAGGAGATTGGGAGTTGGCTACTAACAACAACCGTACTTTAATTTTTTACGAGTGGGGGGGGGTCGTCAACCGGGAACGACAGTTAATATGTCCTGTTAGTATAAAATAAAGCTAACTGTAATATAAACGAAATAAACATACGAATTAACTTATTTCCATGCTCTAAGGGTTGTGGTGCATGTTTCTTTTTAATCCGAACATAACTTTAGTTATCTCCCTTAATTATAAAAAATGTTAATATAAAAAAAAGACAAGAAAAATAATGAAATTTAATAAATCGGTATAAAAACCTTAAAAAATAAATCGCAAAAAAATTCATCCATACCGTATATTAAAATAACAAATACTGACATTGCAAGGCAATAAAAATAAATAAAGAAAAAAATAAACCTATTAACGACTATTAAAAAAATACAACATTACAATATTGGTCTGAACGAAATCTTTGCTGCGACATTAACATTCAAATATAACAGAACCGTATAGACGTTACTTTTCAGACCCCCCCCAAAAAAAAAACGTTTATTCTTTTTAATAAGAGGGAATGATTCAGGGGAAATCTGAAAAAAATATTTTCCATCGACCCGAACTCTATATAATTAAATCTATATTAAAAACTGACAAATAAATAAACGTGTTTTTACATTATCTTTAATTATTTATTTTTTATCCTGTTTTTCACCGTACCTAAATGCAGGCAGTCTTATTTAATTCCTTTACACTGTTACACAGTACCGAATTGCATACAGTATAATTTAATTCTTTTACAAGCAAAGTTTCAAACAAACTAAACACACCTTTAAACATAATTAAATTCATTGTCCTGATAAACGTACGCGCTAAACTACTTAAACAGAGGGGGCTTAATATAAATAAATAAAGCCGTCATGCCAAACCAATCGCTGCCCCAATCTAAATTAACAGACTTATCAAAGCAAACTTACTTAGTTTGACCCGACCATCTTAATTGCGCAATTTTAAAGCAAGCTCATATCTGCTTGCAAGTAACTTGCAACGGAACTTATCACAATACACGTAATTAAATGTCTCTTTCAAGCATTGGTTGTTTGTCAGGGGTTTATTTATTGTTTTGCTGTTACGTCAGCCAGTGCTTTTTTATTTATATATTTATCTATATACTATGAAAGAAGTTATGGTGTTTTGGGCATTTGTTCCATTCGTTGAAAAAAGAGAAGCAGGATACACATTACTAAAGCAATAGTTTTCCCATGCTTTTTTACACGGAGGTCACCACTTATCAAGACCCGAAAGCCACTCAGGGATAAGGGTTATTGCAAGTACAGTACGTTAGTGTGGAGATTTAATGAAGTGTTTACTTAAGAGGGCGGTTCATTAGGAATTTGTTAACGTTGAACTTGAAGACATCCAAGTTGTAGTCAGGTGGGAAGCAGGCAGACGGAACAGAGTTCCACAAGCGTGCAGTTCTAAGAAAGAAGCTTTGTTCATGGAATCTACGTTTTGATTTAGGCACAGATAAAGAGTGGGGGAAATTTTTCACAGTCGATTCAGCTAGACGGGTGTTTTCGTGAAGGATCTCACATAAATCTGAAGGATTATAAAAAATGAATACACGTTTTATGAATTGAACGATATTAACATCATATAGTACAATTAATAATATCACTAATGTGCTTTTAAAGTTAAATGACCTTTAATGACAATTCACAAAAAATAAATACCAATAAAGGTATTTAGCATGTTTTTAAATATAATTAGTTTTATTTAAAACAAATTTTTAATTTTTTCTCAATTCAAATAATATATATATATATATATATATATATATATATATATATATATATATATATATATATATATATATATACCACTATATACCACACTTCTTAAATTTTTACTCGCGAAATACTTATCCCTCATGTAAAATATATATCACTCATATAAATACCATGTAGCTATTTTCTCCACGAAATTTTACAAATATTTTCCTCGCACTACTAAAAAGTAGAAATTGAAATAGAAATTTACCTATCCAAGTACTGAACTAACGACACTCAAGTTGAATCTTATTCCGAATGTCAGTGGACGCAGCTGTTTTGCTACAACATAATATTAATGTTTCTTACGCATCCAGAAATCTGTTTCCCGTGAAAAGCTTTTTGTATACATCCGAAATAGAAGATGATCCAGAAAGTGGCTACCATCGTTAAGATCCAGGTTATATTTTCGTTTGAGTTTGAGTAATATCACAGTTAATTCAAGAGCGAAATGATTTTAACAAACACTAGTCCTAAAAAATGAAGTTCAGTCACAAATGCTTTGTTATTCAGTTTGATAGTTTTATTCATCGCTATCCAATCACTATTGGTCTGGAGTTTAAGCGGCTTCAAATCTCACCAATATTCTATGATCTACACATTTTTATAGTGGAGGTCTGATTTGCATTCCTTCCTGCCCGCCCGTTCTGAATTATATTATATATACCACACGTGTATCTATTTATGGTTTTATGAGAAGTTAATTTCAAAGGCCGCCAATATGTGTATCGTTTACATATAACATTAGCTAATATTATTTATTTTAGTTCTTCAGGCTTCACTTGTTTAATCTTTATTCAGTCACCATTTTCTGTTCTATTTTGTCATATTGTCTGCTTCGGCTTCTTTTTGTAGTTTGATAATCCGGGTTTCCACTATTGTTTTCCATCCAGAATTCGTTGATCAGTTTTTTGTTTATAATGTGATAAAACGAATAGAACCTTTTATGCATGTTCTATGCGTATTTTCATAGAATTCTATTTATGCAGCGCTTCATCTATTTCAAATATTTCTGTCTGTTCTGCTACAGATATCGATTTACTGTTTTTCAGATGAAGAATATTTATTAACTTTGGTTTGGAAAATATCGTCGACTTTGCAGAAATTTAATTAAGCATTAATTAATTGAATAGAAGGAGTTTAGCCACATCACTGAAAAATATTCTTATTTGAATAAAAAAATCAAACACCAAATGATGCTATTTAAATGGATTCAAGCATTTTTTTTACAACTGTTTTGTTAGACTTTTGTTGGTATGCACTTAAAAAAAAAAAGATATTTCTATTTTCTCTTGTTTCCATTTGTAAAATTAACTGTGATGGGTAAGTCATTCGTGTAGAGAGCAAAGTATAGTCAGATCTTGTTGACGGTTGTGGCGAAGTTTGAATAAAAAATGAGTCTTTTTAAACGAAGCTGTATATCACGGAAAGTCTCAGAAAATTTAATTAAAACTCATTTTATTCATTTAATAACATATTTATATGACATTATTCGGTTTTGTTACATTTTCTAAACTACACACTTTATTTATTAAAATTAAAAAATCATTAAAATTTCTTTTTGAAGTTTCCTGTGTTGTGAAGAAAATATAAATATTTTTTAAACGGAAAATCCTAACGTCCTAGTAAATTATATATATATATATATATATATATATATATATATATATATATATATACTGGTTTAACATACGTAATTGTATACCAGTAAGAATACCCGGTATTTCCAATGACCATGGTAGCAAAATAGAATATTTACAAACTTCTCTGCTTTTTTCTATCCTTTCTCTATGCCCAGGTCTCTATCCTACTCACTTCTTTTTGTCCTATCTTTATCTGCCTTTTCTTTGCATATTTTGTCAAATATAGTAAAGCACAAAAAAATCACTCGCAAGTTCAAGGAAAGAAATGAAATGCTGTAACATACAGTCCTGTCGAGCTTGTAACTCGGATTTCTTTGCAAATGGTGATGTGATTTTTTTTAATTTGACGTAACAATATCCTTGAACCACTTTATATAATATATTAATATTATATAATAGTTGGATAAATAGATACGGATTGCTCTTGACATATCTAAAGCCTTTGATAGGGTATGGCATAAAGGTTTACTTCATAAGATCGCTAGCTATGGTATAGCTGGAAAAGTCTTCTCAATTATTAAATCATTTTTTTCTGATAGGTTCATAAGAGTAGTAGTTGAGGGGCAAAAATCAGAAGCTCACAGTATTAATGCCGGTGTCCCTCAGGGATCCATCCTGGGCCCAACTCTTTTCCTGATCTACATTAATGATCTTCCAAATCATATCCTTACATCATTTGTAGACATTTATGCTGACGACACTACCATTTATGGTACCACATCTAAGACAGTAAACGACCAAGTTCTCTCCAATTCTCTCTCCTCTGATCTTGAGCACGTAGTACAATGGGGTAAAGAATGGCTGGTTACTTTTAATGCATCTAAAACCAAGCTTCTCTCTTTACATCATCAACATTCTGATCCACATCTGACATCAATTGAAATGAATGGCACTCGTCTTCAGGAGGCCTCAAGTTTTGACAAACTTCTTGGCTTGACCATTACTCCTGATCTTAAATGGAACACGTACATCAAATCTGTTGCCAAGGCCGCTGGAAAAATGGTGGGATCCTTCTATCGATCCGGTAGATATCTCACTGCTGATGCTATTCTCTATCTATATAAGAGCCAGGTACGTCCAAGGATGGATTACTGTTGCCACATCTGGGCAAGAGCTGCTAGAAAGGACTTGGCCTGCCTTGATAGAGTTCAAAATAGACTTCGTAGCCTCGTAGGAGATGTCCTTTTCTCCTCCTTGCAACCTCTATCTCACAGAAGAGATGTTGCGAGTTTGTCTCTAATGTATCGTTATTTTCATGGAAAGTGTTCAACTGAGCTTCAATCTATGGTCCCCCCTCGCCAAACTTTCACAAGAAACACTCGTCTAGCTGTAAACACTATCAATAATTTCCCCCACTCTTTATCTGTGCCTAAACCTAAACGTAGATTCCATGAACAAAGCTTCTTTCTTAGAACTGCACGCCTGTGGAATTGTCTTCCGTTTTCCTGCTTTCCGGCTGACTACAATATGGTTGTGTTCAAGTCTAAAGTAAATAAGTTCTTGATGAGCCGTTCCATATAAGTTATCAAATTTACCAAATTTTCATTACTAATGATTACTATATTGACCAATTTCTACTGTACACTCTTTAACCCTTATCATTGAGTGGCCTCTGGGCCTTGATAATGTGGTGATGCCTTTGTAAAAAAAAATATATATATACATATATATATATAAGAATGATAATATAGTTAAATTCTAAGATCCAAATATTCGTTTATCGTGCAAAGCCGTTCCATATAAGTTATCAAATTTATCAAATTTTCATTACTAATGATTACTATATTGTTCAATTTCTACTGTACACTCTTTAACCCTTATCCTTGAGTGGCCCCTTGGCCTTGATAATGTGGTGATGCCTATGTAAAAAAAAAAGTAGAACAGCACAATCTGACATGTTATAACAATACTTTCGGGCAAACCTGTATCCTATTTTAATACACACATTTTTGTTTAGTTAACTAAACAAGAATAAATATGATAACATTGATATATAATGGCTTTTGGACCGCGCTTTTTGATACAGGCAAACAGGATTGTACATTTCCTGATATAGTACATATTCAAATTTAGTTCAAGTCTTAAAATTTATAACCTAAATAAAAGTCACCCATTACATAATAAAATAAATGTGTATCTATTTGAATGTAAAGAAATATAGACACTTCTTTTCAATACGCAAGAAATATTGCCGAGTAAAAGAAACCATTTCAAATGATGATGTTGAGCGAGGAAAAAAATAGCAAGCCAAACAATTACCTCAGACTTTGGTACCTTAAATAAGTTTGGAGATACATCCTTCACTCTATAATCAAACGGCAAGGACAATGTCTTTAAAACACCAGAAAAAGTAGTAATAAATTTTATATGAAAAAAAATACATGAGTAATATAATTCTATTATCTATATATTAATACAATAGCGTGTGTATTCTTTTGTGTGTGACGCTTTCCGGCAAATTTGATTGGTTGAGATTTTATTCTGGAATAGACATTTAATTTCGGAATACACATTTACGAACGCTCTAGATTCTATTGGATTAGCGTGTTCTCACAGATATACTTATTTTTAATTCTATAAAATTTAGGGTTTATCTTACAAAAGTTGTTAAGAAATAATTGATTTTAAGCCATTCCGTAATAAAATCAATAACAAATCTCTCTGCTGGCGGGGGCAAAAAACTTAAGCAGTTATTTATTTATTTTTGTTCTTCAGAGAGAGAGAGAGAGAGAGAAAGAGCAAGCGAGCGGCTGGTGTTTTCCTAATATATTATTACTCCTACTACAACGTTATGAAACCTAAACTTTCATGAAAAAAAAACGACACATTATTAGCGAAATGAAACCAGGTTTGTACATAAAATATTTTTCTAAAAACATTAAGTCTAAAAAAATATATATTAAATGCGAGTTCATTTTTCTAAATAAATTATTTTTATTACAACATTGTTTGGGAACACTAAATTTGTTTTTAATTCTATAAAATTTGGAGTTTTATCTTTCAAAAGTTGTTAAAAAATAATTGATTTTAAGTTATTCCTTAATAAAAAACGATAACAAATATCTCTGCCGGTGGGGACAAAAAAATTGAGCAGTTATTTTTATTTTTTTCATTGTTTATTTTTTTACATTTGTTTATTGAGAGAGAGAGAGAGAGAGATAGAGAGAGAGAGCGGCTGATGTTTTCGTAATATATTACTCCTACTACAATGTTATGAAACCTCAACTTTCATGAAAAAAGCGATACATTATTAACGAAACGAAACCTGTTTTGTACATAACATATTTTGCTGAAAACATTAACTCTAAATATATGTACATATATATATATATATATATATATATATATATATATATATATATATATATATTGAATGACAGTTCATTTTTCTAAATGAATTATTTTTCATTAATACATAGTTTTCAATAACATATTTTTATAGTTGTTTCTCAAAGTGTGCCTTTGGTTTCAAACTTTCAATTTTGGATGCGTTTTTTATTTCATGTTCTGGCGATTCACTTTTTTTAGGTAATCGTGTTGACGGTTTTTTGAGCAGACGATTACGGTCATCTTGGATTTGGTTCACGGACTTTGGTCAAATTAAATCTTTTTTTGCTGACAGAGAATTATTTTTTACGCTAGATACTTATTACACTTATTACCACTTCCTGTTGAAGTGTGTTTTCATTAATTTCGCCTATTGTGGTTGTTTACCTTCGATATGGATGAACGAGAAGGCAACGAAGACAGGCAGCCAGAACACGGCAAAAAGGATGCGGAATCAGTTCAGAACTGATCCAGAATTGAGACAATTAGTGAAAAAACTCATGACTCATGGACCCTGCGGTACATGTAATCCCAACTCAATCTGTATGGTAGATGGAGAGTGTCAGAGGAAATGTCCTATGCCGTATCAGGAGGAGACTGTTACAAATGTTTCTGGATATCCTCTATATAGATGCAGAAATAATGGAGATTCTGTTAATGTAGAAGTGTGTATCTTGGTAAAAAGTGTGAAATATTTTTTCAAATATGTCTATAAAGGACATGATTGCGCAATGATGGAAATGAATATAAATAACAATGAAACTAATGAACATGAATATAATGAAATTAAACAATATATTTCGTGTAGATATGTATTCCCGGCTGAAGCATTTTGGCGTTTGACAGAATATAAAATGTATGGACAGTCACACACAGTTTTTCGACTGGCGCTCCATTTACCTGACGATAAACAAGTTGCCAGGTGAACAAATAGGCCAGGTGAACAAAGACAGCTGCTGCCCGTGCAGAAGGACGCGACACACAATTAACTTCATGCTTCAAACTTAACCAAAATGACGTGGACGCAAGAGCGACACGCAATTAATTTGCATGATTCAAACTTAACCAAAGTGACGTGGATGCAAGAGACCACCTTTATATTGATATCCCTGAATATTATGTATTCAACAAGCAAAGTAACACCTGGACCAGAAGATAACGTCATCGCCAGATTGTAACAAGAATGTACTCTGCTAGTCCTAGAAATGCTGCGAAATTTAATTTAAGAGTGCTTCTTCTTCATGTATCAGGTGCAACTTCTTTTGATGGCTTGAAAACTGTAGGAGGTGAAGAATTTCCGGCCTTTAAGGATGCCTGTATTCGATTACAATTGCTTGAAGACGACAACGAACTATAAATGGCTTTGAGTGAGGAAGCTGTATATAAAATGTCACGGAAGCTTCTTAACATTTTTGCAATGATTTGTTTGGTCAATGCGCACACAAAATGCTTTACAATTATGGAATGATAACAAACACCTTATGATAGAGGACCTTTTACGCCAATATGATAATAATATTGCAGAAAATATCGCTTTGCATCACATAAACATGATTCTGAATGAAAATGGCATGACTTGTGCGATGCATGGTCTGCCAGAACCAATCAATGGCTTTCCTGTCATTCAATATGTGGAAGAAATTCAAGAAGTTAATCCTGAAGTACTAAATATTGATCAAAGAAATGTTTTTGATAGTGTCATTTACGCTGTAAGTGCAATAGATAGAGGATTAGAGACTAAGCACCGACTGTTTTATCTGGATGCACCCGGCGGTTCTGGTAAAACTTTTCTATTTAATATGATTTATGATTACCTGATGACTCAAAATGTGGTTGTTAGTTCTTTTGCTTGGACAAGTATTGCAGCAACTTTATTTAAAAATGGAAAAAACTCTTCACAGTATCTTCAAATTTCCTTTTCCTTTGACTGAGACATTTGCATGCAATATTCCACATAATTCTGACCAAGAAAATATTCTCAGGCAGGTGAAATTTTTCATTAATGATGAGGTGTCAATGACCCCTCAATATGCATTGAATGCCATTGATAATTGTTTACAGGATATTATGAACAATAATAGTATATTTGGTGGTAAAGTCATCATATTAGGAGGAGACATCAGGAAAATTCTGCCTGTGGTTCCTAGAGCTGCACCTGCTGCAGTATTGGATGTATCTCTTAAAGAAGTCTCCAATGTGGCACCATTTTCATCAACTGAAGCTTTCTCAGAATATAGGGACTAATGAAAACGAACAAGTTTTCTCATAATGGCTCTTACAAATTGGAAATGGTCGAGTTCATAGTTCACTTGATAATGTTTCTCATGACACGATCGATATTCCAGAACAATGTGTATGCGATGACTCTTTATTATCAAACATATTTGATAATGGTACACAAGACGAAATGAAAAGTAGAGTTATTTTGTCACCAAAAAATGCAGATTGTTTGGAAGTTAATGAAGATATTATACGAAGACTACCAACTGAGAGCAAAACATATCTCAGTTCACATTCAGTATACGCATGCAATGAAATGGAAGCTAATAATTATCCGATGGAATTCATAAATTCACTTACGCCTTCGGGTATGCCTCCTCATCGTCTCAATCTCAAAGTTGGATCTATTATTATGCTGCTTCGCAACCTGTCATTAACGCAAGGATTATGCAATTGAACACGTTTAGAAGTATTGGAGCTTCACAGTATTCTAGCTTCAATCATAAGTGGATCTAATGCTCAGGCACGTTTTAATTCCAAGAATTAAACTTAATCCCAGTGACGCAAATATTCCATTTCTTCTGCACAGGACTCAATTTCCCGTCTACTTATCATATTCAATGACCATTAATAAAGCTCAGGGACAGACATTCGATAAAGTTGGGATCTACCTACCCCAACCTTGCTTTACTCATGGACAACTTTATGTAGCCTTCTCACGAGCAAGGTCTATGAAGAGTGTAAAAGTGAAAATTTGTCAACTCAAATCTCATCACATTTTATCCAAACATGTATAAGTTAGGAACAAGATAATTAGTATTGAAATATCATTTCATGTAATTTACACGGAATCCGCTAAATGATTTACTGTACAAAAATTTTCCCAAACTAATAAATACCTGTTTGCTGTTTCAAATAGGCTATTTTATTTCATAATTAAAAAAGGGGGGCATGTTGATAGTATTTTTTTTATATTTAAAGTGATTTGACGTTGGTTCATAATAGTCGTTATTGGTTTTATTTAATTTTTTATTTTCTTATTTGCTTAATAAAAAGAAATAATTCTATTATTTGTCTATTGAAACAAAATAAAATTAATTTCGTTAAAAATCTAATTCTTTGCGTTTTTATTCACAAATTTTACTATACAGATTCTTATAACAAATGTTCTCAATTTTTATTTAGACATAAAAATAGTTTAATCGATTTTAAAACATAAAAAATATTTAATATGAGTCTGAAAAAAGTGTCCATTGATTTTTAGGGTAAAATTAAAGTTTCTATATATTGTTTTATATGATTTTGTTTTTATTCTATAAAATTTAGGATTTTATCTTTCTGGTACATGCAAAAGTTGTTAAGAAATAATTGCTTTTATTAGTTATTCTGTAGGTATATTATCTCGAATATATATATATATATATATATATATATATATATATATATAATTATCAAGTTATTGGAATGCTGAGACTGATACTACACTCAGAAATTCATGTTCAATTAATGGTTGCCTAATCTCTAACAGTGTTAATTTCGAAAAGCTGCTGAAACAGTTTATGATTTAAACAGTACTTTATTTCAAGTGTATTTTTAACAGTAGAATGGGGTATATGAAGTCAGTCCTGAAAATGGCTGAAACTGTTTATGATTTAAACATTACTTTATTTCATGTATATTTTTAACAGTGGGGTGGGGGATATCAAATCAGTCTCGGAAATAGCTGAAACCGTTTACGCACTAAACATTACATCATTATTTGATTATGATTTTGATAATATATCAAAGTTATTATTTTAGTAAGGTTGGGCAATAATGTGGGTTAAAATTATGAACATTATAGTCGAATTATGAAAAATGATGAAATGTGAGTTAATTTATCGGTGTGTTTGTAATGAAATCATCAGCCCAGCAATATATTACATATGAAAGATGTCGCTGTGGAATTTCCACAAGTCCTGCTAGTCTTATATTAATAGTTTAGTAACATGATATAAAGTGCGAACTCTGGCGAGTAGCTTTATTTCGTCATTTTGGACGAACGTATGCACTAGTATTTAATATCTCAAAGAGAAACTACTTCCGTTTTTATAGATTATAAGTTGTTTCAAATAATTAAATTTGAGATTTGCTGTCTTTAGAAATGTAAGACTAACATTTCACATTTTATTATACGAAGTGCCTTCAATAAATTTACAGGGTTTTTGTAGAGGCATTTAAACTATGGTAGACTCTTGAAAATTCAATATGTCATTGCTATACATCTTATATCATGACTGACTAATTTTTATGATTTTAAGTTCAAATGAACAGGTACATCAGGAATTGGAATGCACCATACTAAAGCCTGATTATCACAGCTGGTGAAATTCGAAAATGCAATATGGACGTAAGGACACTTTAGAAGAACGATATGCAATAAAATTCTGTTTTTAACTTGAAAAGAATGCCACAAAAACGTATAAAATGCTTCAGGCTGCTTTTGAACAATCTTGCATGAATCAGGCATCAATTTTTGAGTGGCACAAGAGATTCAAGGAAGGCAGGGAGCCTGTGAGAGATCTGACAAGGTAAGGATGTGAAAACGCCACATTTAAATGTGCTAAATAAAGAATTTCATGGATAAGGATCAGTGTATGTCTATAGAGAGAATAAGTGCACAATTTGATGTCAGTGTGGGAACTGTACATACAATTATTCACGAGGAACAGAAGATGCGGAAGATTTGCGCGAAGTTTGTTCCAATGCACCAGTCCACAACTCCATCTTTGTCAAAAACTATTTAACCACGATGAACATCAAGGCAGTTCCTCTCCCTCCATCCCAAACCTCCGATGACTTTTTTATTCCCTAAGCTCAAGGAAAACCTTAGAGGCTGTCTTATGAGATAATTGAGGATATGAACGAGAACTTCCATGAGGCATTCCAGAAGTTGATGGAACGATACAACTACTGCATTGCATTCGGGGGAGATTACTTCGAAGGGGACAAGAGTTTCATGTATGTACCATAACTGATAGTGCATATATGAAAAAGGTTTGCATTCTTATTGAAGCACTTCGTATGTCGGAATGTTTAAGATGAAGA
Source organism: Euprymna scolopes (assembly GCF_053919585.1). Taxonomy (NCBI): domain Eukaryota; kingdom Metazoa; phylum Mollusca; class Cephalopoda; order Sepiida; family Sepiolidae; genus Euprymna; species Euprymna scolopes. The sequence goes on along the minus strand of NC_136493.1, from coordinate 53,940,270 downwards.
TTGATGAATCATAATATTTTCATTATTCAAACTACTGTTCGCATCTTGAGTATTATTCTTATGGTATTTCTGCCAATTTTACTTTCAACCTTTTTAAAGATGTATCTCGTTAAACTTATGAGTCTTCTTGTTGAACTCTAAAAACTGTACGATTAAAATCTGTAAGACCTGTGGCGTAACGGATAACGTGCTACAGTCTTTCCTAAGTATTGGCTGTATTAAAATGCAATTACAAATTAATTTAGTCTTCTACTCGGTCTTTTCCTACGGAATGAAGATAAACTATAATAAAATAAACAGTTCTGTTCTTAATTCTCTACAGACTCCCGAAGTCGACAGACCTATTTATGAGGTTAGCAGGATACAAGTGAAGAAGTTCGAAAATTACATTTTTCGAAACTTATCTTATTATTGGAATCCTTCGAGACGAATAATTTGTTAATTTATTTATTTATTAATTTGTTAATTTATTTATTTATTTATTTGCAAACTGTTATCCTCATCTTCATATTTGTTGTTTCGCGATGTTTCGGTCAACTATTTCTCTGGCCTTCATAAGGTGGTTAACCGCGAGGGGATAGGACTTTATAATTTTGTTCTAAATGTATTTTCAACTACAACCTAAATACAATATTTTGGAAGTGTACAGTACACCTTCTCCTTTTCTTGTATAAGATTAAAAGATCTAACCTTAATCGCCTTTCGGGGTCCGTGGCGCAGTGACTACAGCCGTTGATCTCTGCGGTTCCAGGTGAGTATTGTGTGAAGATGGCGGTTTTAATCCTACCCAAAGCCAGCCAGAGGATTAGTTAGCCAAAACGGGGTGAGACGACAACAACTATGGAAGGGAATAATTGCTGAGGATAAAGTTAAGAGATTCAGCATTCCTATCCCATTGCAGTAAACCACCTGACGAAGATCAGAGGAATAGTTGGCCAAAACGTTGTGAAACGATAACTATAAAGGTGAGGATAGCAGTCGGCAAATAAATAAATATATAAATAAATAAATAATAAATAAATAAATAAATAAAAAATAAACAAATAAATAAATAAACAAATAAATAAACAAATAAATAAATAAATAAACAAATAAATAAACAAATAAACAAATAAATAAATAAATAAATAGTCGAAACTTTGTGAAATTAACACAAAAGCTGAAAAATCCAAATGATGCAAATTGGATTATAAGTTATGGATTACTACTTGAATAATGTTCTCATATTGAGTGTTATAAGCACAACGTTTCGGTCGATGTAAACACTGATTGTCTAAAGATAGCTGTTTCACGTGTATAAATCGCCATATTTAGTAAAAGAAAAGGAGGAGGTTTACTGTTCACTCCCGAAGTCTCGCATTAGGTTATAGTTGAAAGTAAATTTACAACAATTGGAACATATAATAAGGTATTTACAGCTGATATTCCAGTTTGCGAATTTTTTCATGTCCAAAAACACTTTATCTCCTTTAGATGGATTAATTGTCGCTATTTCTTCTGATGAGTAAAGGTCAAAATAGATTCACAGATTGATATAATTAAGTTATTGATTTTGTGCCACGAAACAGATACCGTCAAGAATTGTAAATGTCAACTTAATTAAAGGAATAAACTGTAAGCGGCTATGCTATTTTAACAGTCCTGGCGACCACCGTTTCCCAAATTGAAGCGCCATGGTAATCTCGTGGAAGACAAGTAAAGACGGTAGTTTCACGCTACTTTCTGCAATTATATATATATATATAAATATATATAATATATATATATAAATATATATAAATATATATATATATATAAATATATATATATAAATGTATATATATATAATGTAAATTTAGTAAGCAAATTCTAACGCATTTAAAAAAAAAATAAACAAACATTTGTTTATAAATCGAAATTTTCAACGTAATCACGTTATTATTACGATAGGCACAGTTTTTTTTCATCTTTTTTCATCTCTCGTGTCATTATGTCACTAAGAAAAACAAGACCTGTTCGGTGTAATTAACGGTAGTTTTTAAAGGTCCAGGTTTTTTAGATCCACGTGGGCGCGCGTGTAAAGTTACATGAAGATATGTTCTCTCCGTGATAAAAGCGTTGTTTTAGTGCAAATTCAAAATGTAAATTTAGTAAGACAATTCAACGGAAATTAAAAACAAACAAACAAACATTGAATTGGCACTGGTACATTGCATTTATAACGGTGAAAACATATCTTCAATATATATATATATATATATATATATATCGCATATGTAGAGCTTTTTGAAAAATCTAAAGAATATATAATCCACATAGCATCAGAAGAGCATTCAAGAATGACTCAACTGTCCGGAAGCATTATGTGCAATTGAAGCCTCTTAAGGAAAAATTATGACTAATAACTGAGTGTATGAGCTTCTATTAGAAATGTGGAAAACCATACAAAGATAAGACATGTCGGCTAATAAAAGAGTGCTAGAAAAACATAGAAAACCCGTATTACGTGCAAATATTAAAAAGTCGTCATAGCTGACAACATATGAAGGGAAAGGACGACCATCTACTCATATGAAACGAAGGAAAATTTATAGACAGAAAAGAACAGTGGAAAGCGATACTCACAAATATGATTGCGAATTACTTGGGGCTTCTATTCAGTAATAACAGAACATTAGCCTGTTTACCCCGTGGATTGAATAAATTATCCCGTTCGAAATTCTGTACAGATTCCTGAGTTTGAAAAATTCTTGAACTCGACATAATACACCTAGAAAACGTCAGAGGGTAGATCAATCTAAACTTTTTTAAAATAACACCCAAGATGAGAACTGTAGTCCGAATAATACAAATAATCATTCAAACTCTTCAACAATTTATATATTATTGCACGTGCAAGTTCTTACTTTAACATTTGAATCTGGGTATATTTCATTAAGAAAAGTTAAAATGATAATATTGATCCATAAACGTTTTTCGTATGTCTGAAGGTAAAATAGAAACCTTTTAAGATGTCATAGTAATTAGGAAACATTTACAGCGACATACTAATTGAATCAGTTCAAACTTATGAGACCAAATGTTGGTTAATTTTTAATAATATAATTAGTATACTATTAGATTCTTTTATTTGCAGTTATTTACTTGTAAATCTCTAGTCTGTTCACGGGGGTTGTGTCACTGAAAACTAAAACTGCCGCATCTTTTAAAATGTATCAACAAGTAATATAGCTAATAAAATGATGTAAAATACGTCATACATGCCGTGTTTTAAGGAGTGAAAACTTACACATAAAATGAGCTGAAATAATAGGCAACCCTTTGGGCTAATTATTATCTACTATTGATGTTTTTATAGTTACGAGCAAGTCCGCAATACATTGTAATATATATATATATATATATATATATATATATATATATATATATATATATATATATATATATACACTGTTATAAATTGCTTTTTTTGTGTATTAATATTCATATTAAAATACATTTTATCTTTTTATTTAAAAAGAAAATTCAACTGTTATATATAGGTCGTTGAATTGTATTTATCTGCAAAAGATCGAGCTAATTTGCATATTCTTTTAAACATTTATTTTAATTAGTTCCCTATTAGTGTTTTCGGTTTTCTTATGGGATAATAATCTTTAGTTAACTATTTGTTATATTCATTCAGATAGTCTGCATGAGTTATACTTGCGTAATATTTGCGTTAAAAGGTTATAGGAAGCACTGACCCCCGTCTCTATATATTTATGCAGGCGTATACATATTTGTTAAAAAATTGTCTACCAATCTCCACTGTCAGTTTTTGATATACAGACATGAAACAGTATATAGGGTAATCGAACTCGTGCGAAATTTTATATTTGAGCCGGAGAAAATCGGAACAAAAGTGTGAAAATTAAAAACATGAAATTCTCTAGGTGAAGGTCTAACGACTGCATTTCGAATATGTATGCGTAACGCAATATCTATTATATCATGTTTTAATTTTTAGCCTTGCAGCAAACATGTCTTCATAGTCAGGCATTAACGTCAAAGGAAAAAGTAAATTGTAACCTAAAAGTTTTGGTTTCTCGGTGTGGCGCCCGAGTCATTTATAATTAAAAAAAAAAAATCATTACTAAGACTCTTACAGCAGCATCTTCTTTTCATTGCTTTGACTCATAAGTATATATCCGTTAATATCTTATACGTGTTTATATAGACGGACGTTGTTCTCGATTGATTAAGTGTGTCAAAATGTGTCGGATATATACCCGTGAGTCAAAAGAATGAAAGATTATTCTGTTTTCACAGCCCCAATCATTACTATATAATATATAATAACGATTGGGGCTGTGACAACAGAATAATCTTTAATATAATATAATATAATATAATATAATAATAAATACTTTTAATAGGAGTGAACTTATTAATGAAAAAATATATTGAATTATATAAATTAAACGTAGGAATTTTGTGTACGTACAGAAATGGTGCCGTGATTTAGTTTCGAACTGTTCGTTTAATGACGGAATAACCGAATAAGGGAATTATAGAATGCATAATTCTCAGCCAATCAGATGGGCCGGATCTATGAAGGGAGAAATCATTATTTGTGTAGATCGAAGGTGGTAAGTATATGCAATTGTGTAGGATATCAGTAGTAAGTTAATGACAGAGAAGACCACGTTGTTTTATTGTGCTTGAATTTGCGATAAGGGCTGACTACAGAATTCTTCGTCGCGGTTTATTTGAAATAAATTTAACTATTTTTGCTATTAAAAGAACATAATTTAATTTTAGACACAGGTTAACTCGCCCACACCACAGAAAACATTAATTATAATAACTAATACATATAATCAGTCAATAAATTACATAACAAAAATACACTCATTTTATCTCAGTTACACATCCAAATTTGAATTATAACGGACACATCATTTCCCAAAATAATACGCATTGCATCATATCTTTTTAAATATATTAACGGCTATATGACGTTATATAAAAAAAAACAACTTATTCTCTTTCACAACACTGTACACTTTTTTTTCAATTTCCAACGATTTCGTTTCTGAAATGGATCAAGGTTGTACATTTCATTACATCTAAAATATATTCTTAAATACTGGTGTTTTGTTTTCTTAATTTCATTCATCAAAAGGAAGTCTTGCAATAAAGACGAAACGTTTATGAACACATAGCTTGATTTTTTCCTTTTTATCTTTCTATCTAGTTGAAATAGCATTTCCATTATTCTCATCATATATATATATAAGCGACGCTCTTTGTGTAAACAAATCGAGCGGCGGTATTTCGGACGATGTCAAAACATCGTTAAATTCACTACTCGTTCAGCGGCCGCCAATAGCGTAATGGTTAGGAGCCTTGACTGCCATACAGACAGTCGGGTTTCAATCCTGGCTTGAGGTGGTTGCCTGTCTAGCCGCACTGATGAGCTGTGAAACAGCGAAACAGTACTGTATGTGGATGACTATAATGCTCCTCACCTTGAGTTGAGCATATTGAGAAGTGATACACGAATTACCATTAGCGTATAAGCGACGCTCTTTGTGTAAACAAATCGAGCGGCGGTATTTCGGACGATGTCAAAACATCGTTAAATTCACTACTCGTTCAGCGGCCGCCAATAGCGTAATGGTTAGGAGCCTTGACTGCCATACAGACAGTCGGGTTTCAATCCTGGCTTGAGGTGGTTGCCTGTCTAGCCGCACTGATGAGCTGTGAAACAGCGAAACAGTACTGTATGTGGATGACTATATATATATATATATATATATATATATATATATATATATATATATGTAAAACAATTTACTCTCTTGGAGTTATATTTTTTGGGTTTTACCGTCATTTGATTATTTGCTTTTGACCAGCTATCCATTCACGTGTAATCACCTTTTTCATAACCATATTCCCTCTGCTTCACTTTTTGTTATCAAGTAAGATCTTTGACTTACTTGTTGTTTCATTAAATACTTTTGTATGAAAAATCCGATCCCGCACTTTGCTAATTCCTACCCTCTGATGAGAAGGAAAGTATTTCTTGGAAACTCCGCGGATTAAGGACTATCCACTTATAAAGTGTTTCCTTTTTAGATTAAACATGTTTTTAACACTTTTTCAAAGTGTTTTTTTAACATGTTTTATTAACTGTTTGCTCTTATATATATATATATATATATATATATATATATATATATATACATATACATATACATATATATATATGTGTGTGTGTGTGTGTGTGACTACTTCATTTAATCACATGATTTGATGTACGAAAGTATACTTTTATGCGTAAACTTTAAGCATTTAATTCAACAATGCTCAATACATATGGAATGCTAGGTAGTAAGTTATAAAAATATATATGGCAATTAAGGTACACAGAATATTCCACATTTCATCCACACTAGGATTCATCACGCTTATGCGAGGAGTTGTGGTTGTCTCGCGTTTTTATATACACACATTCTATTGAGTTTTTAGTTAGTCAATCAGCTTCCTAGTTTCCACCGCGCCCCTCCTTATTATGACCACAAAAGTACGTTAAAAAATAAAAAAGCACGGAATGAAAACAACACTAGCAAATCAATACTGGGAACTCAAAGAAAGCGGACGTTCGCCGGTAGTCGAATGGAAAATAGAAAGACAAGCACACGCACGTAGAGATCTAGACGATCCATGTAGATTATGCCTTCATGAAAAATTTGCTATTCTATACTTTAAAGAACCCCACATCTATTAAACTATAGGAGAATAATGGTGTACACAGGATACACTTTACTCTAGGAAAATAATTTAAAAATTAATAATAACAATAGGAAATCTATCTATCTATTATATATATAAAAGTTAACGTGTCTGTGTGTGTGTGTCTGTGTACATTTTCCTACGCAATAACTCTATCAATTTTCAGTCTACAGACTCGAAATTTGATATACAGGGTACTGAGATGTGGGAAAATCTTTGCAATCCATTTTCGGCCAGAGATTTGGCTCTTAAAGGGTCAAAGTTTAATGATTTGACCTTTGAGAACCAAACTCCTCAGCAAATTTTGGGTTTAAACACTGGAAATATTAGATATCGGTTCCGTGGACATGGGTCTAACTTAATAACTTGATTTGAGCTCAAAAAAATAAATGTTAAGGCGTCATAATAGGGGTCAAAGTTAAAAAAATTGACCCCTTTTTTTTGCTCAGCATACACCTCCAAATACCCGAGCAGCGCCGGGCTGAAATGCTAGTATATCTATAAAAGTGAAAGTGTCTATGTGTGTGTGTGTTTGTGTTTGTGTGTGTGTGTGTGTATGCGTGCGCGCCTGTCTGTGTATATTTCCCTATACAATAACTCTGTCAATTTTCAATCTACAGACTCGAAATTTGATATACCGGGTATGGGGATTTGAGAAAATCTTTGTAATCTATGCTTGGCTAGAAATTTAGCTGTAAAGGGGTGAAAGTTCAACGATTTGACCTTTGAAAACTCTACCAAACTCCTCCGCCAATTTTGAGTCTAAACACTTGAAATTTTAGATATAGATTCCTTCGGCAGTGATCTAACTTAATAACTTGATTTGAACCTAAAACAATAAATGTTAAGGGGCCATAATAGGGGTCAAAGTTTTAAAAAAAATTTCACCTCTTCGGTCTCTACCAAATTACTCAGACAATCTCTGGTGTAAATATTTAAAATATACATAAAGAGTATTCAGAGATAGGGCAAGCTTTTTAATCGGTTTGGGTTGAAAATTTGAGTTACAAATATAAAAATGTATGTATGTATGTATGTATGTTTGCATGTATTCCTAAAACTTTCAACAGAGGGGACGAATTTCACAGGATTAACATCGTGTTAAAGCTCGACCCTTCAGACGAAAAATACCGTATAATTGGCTAAAAACATTAATTTCTTCACCGTCAACTGGACACTTTTCTACAGGAGAGTCGCTATTTCACTGATATTTTCGAAAGTCACCCCTTTTCTCGATTGTCTAAAGACGTCACGTTTTTTCCCGTTTTTTTTTTCTCATTCGTGTTTCGGGTTCGAGCCTGCCTTCTTACTACCACTTTTTTTTTGTTCAACATATACCTCCAAATACCCGGGCAACGCCGGGCACCTATGCTAGTATATATATATAAACTAACATAATATCAAAAAAATATAGATAAGAAAATTAGCATTTAACTACACCTAGGTTAAAAATAGGTCAGATCACTAAATATCTACGCTTCCCGCTAAAAAACCACACACAAACAAAGAGTTTAACCTAAGTCGACTGAGCGTTTGTCCTGTAAGTGCCTGCCCATTGGCTGATTAGGAGGGGCGCGGTGGAAAATGGGAAACTAACTGCCTAACTAAAAACTCGATAGAATGTGTGTATATAAAAACGCGAGATAATCACAACTCATCGCATAAGCCTGATGAATCCTAGCGTGGATGAAACGCGGAATATTCTGTATAGCTTAATTGCCATATATATTTTTATACTTTTCTAATATATATATATATATATATATATATATATATGTATATATATAGTGTGTATATGTGTGTGTTTTATATAGTTTTAACATTTTTTAAATTCTCCAAGAATAAATATTTACATAATGCACCGTTTTAACAGTTTTTTTTGTTTATTTATAAAATACAGCTTTTTAGCAATATTCACGTACAATTTTTTCTACCCATTGCTTGTAGTTTAGTATATAATTCCCAACATCAATGCGAAAAAGAGCATAAAAACTTATAATTCGAGTATTGCACTATTGGGGTATCTGAAAGGAATTTGTAGTATTTTCTCATATATTACCTACTACTAAATCTACTACTACTACTACTACTACTACTACTACTACTACTACTACTAAAAATGAGATAAATCCGTTCCAACTAGTAATATATATATATATCACTAGTAATATTAAGTATATATATATATATTTAAATAAGGGAGTAGTCACCAACAATGTGTATTTTTTAACATTATTTTATTATTCCGTGTCTTAGTTTTTCATTGAGAATTATGTTTGGATCATTGAAATAATGTTTTTAAGTCATTGAAATCGTTTTTACGCGCGTTTCAGACGTTCTGTGATGCGTCCTCGTCAGAAATTATTTTCAAATGTGTTGGAGATGTAAAAATGGCGATTTTCGTAGTTAATTTGAAGTTTTTCCAAGGGGTGGAGGCTTGTAAGTGTTTATTATTCATTGGCATGCTCAATTTTTATTGCTCTTTTATTGGGCTTGTGAGGGAGACCGTTGACCTGGCTGTAGTCGCTATCTCTTTCTCCTAATGTTTTCTTCTTTTCCTTTAGGGTGGGTTAGGGTGTGTGTGTGTGTTTGTGTGTTTGTGTGTGTGTGCGTGTGTGTGTGCGTGTGTGTGTGTTTGCTTTTATTGGTTTGGGTATGTGTATATTGTTTTATAGTATTTTGGGGTTATTTGCTTCCTTAGGAAGGCGGCTGATATCCGAGGTCGTTACTAATGTGTATGCGTGGGTAGGGGGGACTAGCTCTTCTGAAATAAGGGTAGGGGTGCTTTCATTCTATTTTGATATTTATTTTTTGGATTCTTGGATTTTAGTATTGTGATTTTTCGTTTTAGTCTTTTCGGGTATTCCTTATATTATCTTTTTGGATTTACTTCTTAAATATAACAGAACTATTGTCATCTGGAGATATGGGTCAGTAGTAGAGTATTAAACTACAGATCGAATGGTTCCCTGGGGAAGATCGGGTGTACTTCGCCTTTTTATTTTCTTTTTTTTTCTTTTTAATGAGTTCAATTTACGATAAAAGAAGAGATGCTATTAAAGATCACCACAAATCATTTTTTCGTTTGCATGCATTAAAACTTAACATTAATCAGAAATAACATTTCCAGGGTATTTATTGTCAAACCCAAATATCAGCTGACGTGATATTGTAAAGAAACACAGACAGAATGTGATAAATGACATTATCAGTATTTTTTATTAAAAAATTTTTTTTTTTGCGAATTAGTAAACCGGCCAAATTATTCGTCGTAATATATAATAATTAATAATTCTATAATAATACATTCACACTCTGCATACATTCAAATATCATGTTTAAGCGTATTGTATGACCAGGCGACGCTGGGCGTCCAGCTATTATAATATATATATATATATATATATATATATATATATATATATATATATATATATATATATATATATATATATATGGGACATAACTTTATTAGAATAGCAAAATTTTAAAATAATGAGAAAGAAGTTAACCATAAATCAAAGAATTCCTACATTTAATCTTAGAAATGCGTCTGGAGATATAACCCGTCACCAATTAAATTCTTGGAACCTAACTCTTGCCTTTCTTAAAGACGAAATTACCTTTTACTCAGATTTGCTTTCGAGCCTGCGGAATAAACATTACTTGATTTGGTCTTCTGCGTGGAAAACGTTATCGCCTTTTGATAAATTACGATTATCTAAGCTACTTTAAGTTAAAGATGCTAAGTGCCGTAACTCTAACAATCAAAAGTTTACGAAGTTTTTAAACGGTTTTAATTTGGCCAAATGGTTGGTTGAAATTCTTGAACCAGTCTGTTCTTTCTATTCAACTTATTGCTCTCCGGACTCTTTTCATTTTGCTTCGGCAATGAAGGAGTTGCCTCTCACTAGTTACTTAGTCTCTTTTGACATGAATAATTTATTTACAAATGTCCCTCTTGACGAGGTCATTAATATTTGTGCTGATTTTTTATATAGAGGCCCCGGTCCCTCCCCTCTTTTCCTGAGGCGTTATTTGTCGAACTTATGGAATTGGCTACTAAGTGCGTTGCCTTCAGTTTCAACAACGTTATGTATATCGATGGGCTTCCCCATGAGAACTACTGTAGCCAATATTTTTGTCGGTTTCTTGGAACAGTTACTGTTCAGTAAGTGCCATAGACCGACCTTTTAGATGCACTACGTTGACGACCCTTTTTCTTGTTTCTTTTCTTGTTGGCGAAGCTGTGTCTTTTTTAAAAATTATTAAATGATTTGCACCCTTCCATCTCATTTACGATGGAGGTAGAAAAATACAACTCTCTTCCTTTTTTGGATGCTTTAGTTTCGAAATGTGGGTCTTCCTTTGTCACGTCCGTTTATAGAAAACCTACTTTTACTGATTTGTGCCTGAGTTGGCATTCTTTCGCACCAACAACTAGGAACCTACACATTATTATAAATTTAATCCACCGGACATTTGCGATTTGCTCTCCTTTTGTATCGATTCAGAAATTGATAGTATTAAACGAATTTTCATTATGAATGGATATCCACCTCCATTGGTTAACAAAATTGTAAACAAGAAAATAAAATCCTTTTCTGAGCAACCCAAATATGGTCCATCTAGATTTCCAGTATACCTCAAGTTACCTTGGATTTGACCTAAAAGCCTAGGTACTTCTAATTTCGGTGCTTTAATTCTGCAAATTGCTTTCTTTACAAAGCGCACTTTTCCCTCTTTTCGTAAGGACGTCTTGCCTATCTCGCAGTCAAGTAATAGTGTTTATAAATTTCAATGTCGGTGTGTTGCTGTCTATATAGGCAAGACGACATAGCGTCTTCAGGTTAGAATCGCCCAGCATGTGCCGCGTTACATCCTAGATCATCAGCCTATTTCAAGGAGTTCCCAATTAGTAGAATCGGCTATTGAACAACACTTAGTAGATGAAAAAGATTGTGCTTGTACATTCTCTTCGGATTGTTTTTCTGTTTTACGCAGAGGACGCACTAAGTTCCACCTGTATGTCATCGAGGCGCTTGCCAACAGTATAATACCCCTACTTTGTGTAAGAAGAGAAACCTGCGATGCAATTGGAACTTTTTGACACATTCCATCTAAGGTTCTTTTTTATTACAACAATTCTACAAACAAAAAAACATAAAAATAAATAAAAATTTTTATTCCTTTTTACAGACGTATATCGTTGAAAAGTTCCGTCTGTACGAAAAGTGCTTCGGGTTTCTGTTCTTTTTTCATTTTGTGATTTTTTCTTTTTTTTAATCGACTGATTTATTTTATAACATTCTGAATAGTGTTCACTTTTTCTTGTTTTGTATTAAACTTCCTGATTTTTTTAATAGACCTATGTATCATTTTTTAACATTCGATTATGGTTCACTTCTTTCTCAATATATATATATATATTAAGTAAGTTATAAAACATATAGGGCGATTAAGCTACACTGAATATTTCGCGTTTCATCCACTCTAGGATTCTTCAGGTTTATGCGAGAATTTTGTGGTTGTCTCGCGCTTTTATATACTCACCTTCTATTAAGTTTTTAGGTAGGCAATCAGCTATCTAGTATCCACCGCGCCCTTCCTAATCAGCCAATGAGCAGGCACTGACAGGACAAAGGCCGATTTGACCTCCCATTGACCCGTTCCTTTGTGTGTGCTATTTAGCGTAGGTATCTAGTGTCTTGAACTGTTTTAAATCTAGGTTAATTTTGTTTATATGTTAGTTTATATATATATATATATAATATATATATATATATATGTGTGTGTGTGTGTGTGTGTGTGATAGTTTATGTATATGCATGCTTATTTATTTATTCATTTATTTATTTTATTTGTTTATTTTATATTGTTTTGTTAGTTTTAAAATTATTTTGTATATCTATCCTAGAGTAAATTTTATCCCGTGAACACAGTTGTTCGCTATTTCTCTCCTACAGTTTAATAAATGTTAGGGTTCTTTAAAGTATAGAATAGCAAATTGTTCATGAAGACATAATCTACATGGATCGTCTAGGTCTCTACATGTGTTTGCCTGTCTTACTATTTTCCATTCGACTACCGGCTAACGTCCGCTTTTCTTGAGTTACCAGTATTTGTTTGCTATCGTTGTTTTCATACCGTGTTTTTATTATTGAATGTACTTTTGTGGTCATAATATCGAGTTTTTAAATCTAAGAAAGTCATACCTACTTAATATTTCTTGTTATTCGGGTTTTCTTTCGCAAATATTGTGGCCTGGTAAACTATGCTTTTCGTTAGACATTTATTTTTAAGTGTTGCATTTATCTTATGAAGATAGTTTGTGTATCTTTGAATTAAATAAATCTAAGGTGTTTAGATATAACTATTGTTCAGATAAACGAAAACAATTTATGATTCGACAGAGAATAACAGTTAAAAACCTAAACTTTTTCCAAATTTTCCGTTATTGTCTTATGAAACTTTCACATAATATGCTAATTGGTTTGAGGTGCAATGCTTTGTAGTTTGTGTAGCCCTCTTGTGTCGAAACTAGAATATGTTCCTACAAACCAAGTACCCCTACGGTGTTTATATGCTGTTCTACATCATTTTTAGTCCTAACCATAACTCAAGGTAATTAAATTCTGTTCGTTTAATTTAACTCTATTCCTCATATTTCTATTTTAATCTGTTGGGCTAAAACACATTATTTGTTTCGTCCGCTTCGATTATGATTGCCGGACGATCCCCTATTTGAGGTGTGTTTCATTTTAAAACGAGAGCAATTATTTTTTTGTTTCCTTTACGTAATTAGTGTTTTTATCTAATTGATATAACGAGATACTTGGATTGTTTTTTCATAAGTTTATATTATCTTATTTTTATTTCTAAATTTACTTTTAATTCAATATGTGTAGATGTGTGCATGTATGCCTGGTCTTTTTCTAATTTGTGCATCCATGTAAGTTTATACATGCCTATGTGACTGTTTTTTGTGTGTATATATCTGTGTGTATGTGTATACAGTGGCTTCGCGGACATATTTGCTTGCGACCTTTTACATCTAGTCCTTTCCCACCCACTCGATTTCATCCATCAAACTAGACAACCAATGTTTGATCCGTCAATCATACTGCTCCAATTTTATGTTAGTTGGACATCTTACACTTAGCAACTAGTTTGAATTTGCTGTAAAACTATAACATCTGGCGCATCCTTAAAATATTATCACTTTTTGCTTTTAATATTTTAGCATGATTCATTATAATTTTTCACAGCTGATGGAAACGAATTGGATTCTTCTCTTTCATTTTAAATTTTTCACTTAGCAACTTTTCCTAGTGGAAAATCCTTTACCGCAATTTAAAAATGACATCTTCGCATTTGGCATTTACTCATCTTTAACGATCAAACACAGATATTACATTTACAATTACAATTAGACTATTGCATTTACATTTCTACATCTGACCACTCAATATTGTCTGTGGGTTGTACCACATTTTTCATCCATTTGTTGCCGGTGTTTCTCCGACATAATAGTTTCGCCTGCATTAAAAATACTGCAATGTATAATACCGATCGTAGATCACCAAATAGTCAGCATGACGTTTTGGCGCAGCTCTGGCTCCTGGAAATATTGAGGAGCTTCATCGGTGTCTAACAGCTGAAGCCAAAATGAGGTAGAGAAATAGGTCGTTCTTGTAGCGTCAAAGAAAGCAACTGACATTTCTTAACGGCGTTTGATTTGGTTGTCGTTCGATTCGTGATGCACTTATTTATCAAGTTCTATTTGTCCTTCCAATCTCTCTCAAGTGGTTAGAATTCGTCGTATACGTTACGTCTAATTCAGAAGTAATATGCGTGGATTAGCTCTCAATTGCGTGTTGCCAACATCCGATGGCCGATTACTACGCTCACTGTCTTCAAGACTCTCGTAACCGCCACAAAATTTCTTAAACCACTATTGTGTTGTGCGTTTAGTAATGGTTCCTGGTCCAAACGCTCCGTTGATATCGTGAACTGTTGCAGTAGCTTTTCAGTATAGCTTGAATTGAAATAAGAAAATTTTGCGAATTTGCTATTTTTTCCCAAAAAAAAGAAGACATAATTGTTTTAAAACGTTTGTAATTTAAACGACTAGGTAGAACTCTAAAAATGATATACAAAGTAAAGGTATAACGAAAACTTATGTTAAAATATACATCTATATACATATATTAAAAATTGCAAACTTTAGTAGCGTATGCGTATTTTCGCTAGGCCTATTAGTTGTCGTTAATAACGACAGAAACAATTATTTCTTACTTGACACTCCTCCCCTTTTCTCTCTCTTTTTCTCTTACTCTCATTCTCTCCCCCCTCTCTCTCTTTATATATATATATATATATATATATATATATATATATATATATATATATATATATATATATATAAATAAATGTTTAGAGGTACAGGATTTATATATAGTTTTAAAAAAAAGTAATTGGCGGAAGTTTCTCGAGAGCTCTTTCAGCTATCATCTCGTCAGGAGAAAATCGATAGCAACCTAAATAATATTGTGTCGAAAATAAAGAGTTCTAATGGGGAACTTATTAAATGTGCCAAAAGTACGGGGACACTAATTAAATTTATTTACGTTTAAAAACGATTAATATATTGGCACAACGAGGGAGAAAAAAAAGCGGGAGAAAAAATTCAAAGTTCCCCAAAGAGAAACAATGCGTTTGATGTTTCTTTTTGCCGACACAAAGAAGGTTGACGCACTGCGATAGAGACGGCCTCCAAAATCTTTAACTCTTTATTTTCGACACAATATTATTTAGGTTGCTATCGATTTTCTCCTGACGAGATGATAGCCGAAAGAGCTCTCGAGAAACTCCCGCCTATTACTTTTTTAAAACTATATATATATATATATATATATATATATATATATATATATATATATATATATATATATATATATATATAGTAAGTTATAAAATATATATGGCGATTAAGCTACACTGAATATTCCGCGTTTCATCCACTCTAGGACTCTTCAGGCTTATGCGCAAAAGCCTGAAGAGTCCTAGAGTGGATGAAACGCGGAATATTCAGTATAGCTTAATCGCCATATATATTTTATAACATACTAACTAGCTCTACCTACGTATTGAGCACTTTTGAAGTAAATACTTAAAGTTTACGCATACATTTATACTTTCGTATATTAATCTTATGTGAGTAAATTAAGTAGTTATATATATATGTGTATGTGTATGTATTTATTTATATTTATTTGTATGTTTGCATGGGTCATGCATATGTGCGTATATATGTCCATATATGGGTGTGTATATAAGTGTGTATATGCACCTGTATATATATATATGTTTATATATATCTATAAATATATATATATATATATATATATATATATATATATATATAGACAGGGTGGCCCCACAAAACGGGCCCCGTGTACACTTATGTGATATCTTCATTATTTATTCACCGATTGTCCTTATTTTAAAGGACATGTCAGAATCAACGACCGTGAGTACACCAAGACTCCAGTGGGAGCTGGGATAAAGAATACACTGTGTTAAATTTTACTACAAGACGGGCTCGTTTAAGAAAACCCAGGACAGTTTCATGCGTCAGTTCGAATGTAAAAAGGCTCCATCCAAAAGCAGAATTCAGAACTGGGTGGACCACTTCGAGAAGTATGGGACCGTGGAGAACCTCAACGCTGCCAGAGAAAACCGTCCAAGCCAGTCGGGACGTCCCAAGAAGCTCACAGCCGAGCTGGCCGAAAGAGTGAGAGAGTCTCTCCAGTAGTCCGAAACGCTCTGTGCGTAAGCGAAGTCAGTCCCTCGGTATGTCCCGTGAGACTTGCAGGAGAGTGCTGTTAAACGATATCAGGGCTTACCCATACAGAATACAGACGCTGCAGACACAGCCTCAAACAAGAAGCAGAGGAGGGCTATGGCAGTCAAGATGCTCGAGGAGATGGAGGAGACACCAAATTTCCTTAACCTCCTTTGGACCTCAGATGAAGCCCACTTCCATGTTGATGGAAAGGCGAGCTCCAAGACAAATATCTTCTGGGGGCCCTCCTGACCCAATGAAGTAGCCACCAAGCCTCTGCACTATCCTAAGTGCACGGTGTGGGCTGTAAACTCGGCCAGAGGCATTATCGGACCAATCTTCATCGTAGAATCTGCTGCAGCAGTGACAGTCACACAGAATCAGTATGTGGAGGTCATCAAAACCTTCAAGAGTGAGCTCCAGACCATCTACCCGTCGCTCATGAGCAAGTTCTGGTTCCAGCAGAACGGAGCAAGTTCTCACACCTCAAACCTGGCCCGAGATCGGCTGAAAGAGAACTTCGGAGGCCGTGTAATCAGTCTCAAGACTGATTTTGAGTGGGCACCCCATAGCCCGGACCTAAACTCCTCAGATTTTTTTCTTTGGGGCTATCTTAAGGACAGAGCCTATGCAGAGAAACCCAGAACCATCACGTAACTCAAGGAAGCCATCAGGGAGGAGATGAGAGCCATTACCAATTCGGTCTGTAAGAACGTCATGGACAACTTCGTACTGCGCCTCAAGAAATGCACGGAGCTAATTGGAGGCCATCTAGAACATAGGCTGTAGAACGGAGAAAAAAAGGCAAAAGACCCTATTGTTTTGATGTGATGTTTTGTAATATAATAAACTAGTTATGACCAAAGTTTCATTATATTCGGACAAAACACTAGGAAACGGGGCCTAATTAGAGTTGGGGTCCGTTTATTTTGGGTCACTTTAATAATTGGAGTTTTTATTTTTGTTTCTATTTCCTGATGCTTTGGACACAATGCGTTTCTTCTTCTTATGAGTATCATTAATAGAAAAAAAACAGAACATATAACTCTGGATTATGACTGTCAAGGCATAGTATTTTTTTAGATACGAATAAAGACATGGTTACTTGAATCTAACTCTACTATTATTATTCTCTTTGTAGTTAAAATAAATTTAGTATTACTCGAAAAATACTTTCGATTATAATAAACGTATTGCAGTTATTTCTTATGTTGCTTTAGTATTGGTACTGTCTGGGAAGTATAAACAAATGACAGTCAACTAGCGTTCAAACACTCTGGATTGTCTAATATCTGTGCCCGAATTGAGCGTTTATTAGTTTTTAATTTCCTTAATTCTCGTGGCAATTGTTTAGTGGATCGGACATAAAGGCTTAGCAAATGAAATTAAAGGTGGCTTCGTTGGTGGGTTCGAATCTCCCGACCGGCATTAATTTTCAACCAAAATTTATGATTGTGTAAGCATAAAACACTAGTGTCCGTAAGGATAAGAATTATTTCCTTAAAACATGTATGTATATATATATATATATATATATATATATATATATATGTATATTATAGATTTACACACAAACACACATATATAAGTAGAATTATTTCTGAAAATGGCTACAATACGTTTATTATAATCAAATGTATATTTACGATTAAATATTCCTTTTTCTCATTTTAATATATAGCTACAGGGAGGCAACAGCACGATAAAAAATGAGAGATAAAATTAGAAAAATATTTCAAATGATACGTACTCATATCTGAAGATCTATTTTTTAAAACTTTTTTTTTACTGCTTGCCGAATGCTTTAAATATCTTTTGCTAATATTCAGAACCAAATTCGCCAGGTGTCCTTTTCTGATTAACCCTTTCAAATTTTCGTCAACATATGCTCCTGTTATGTTATTTCTGAGTCTGATAGGGGGGAAGATTCTTCTCAAACGCAAGTTTTGCAGTGAAAGGTTTTGTCCGCTTAAACACCTGTTATGAATCTTGCGAAAATAACAGGTGCGCAGCTAAAAAGGCAATCCTTTATTTTGTTTTGGTAAAGAAATGACAGTTGCAAATTGCGGTATTGTTAGAAAATTGATATTTCTGGATTTCTACTATTTCCATGACTTCACTTAGTGTTTAGGAGGGGGAAAAAAAGAAATATGCATTTGCCACAATAATATGCAACTATGAAAAGATGTGTGCATTTTTATTCACGAATCAATAACTATACAACGTCTATTTACAATTTCTATTACTACTATAGCTTGAACAGATACAGATGCAAATACGTACTCTCACACACCCACACACACATATATATATATATACGGTATATTATTTCAAGTACACACATAATGATTTAAAGAGGGTATTATATAATGTGTATGGATTTCAATATTTACTTTAGGAGTAATCAGTGCACGATAGTAATGCATAGAAAATAGATTTATAAAAATTAAGCTACACAGAAGAGTCCGTGTTTCACCCTGAAGGTAAGTGATTTACATGTTTTTTGAATCAACGATGTTTTGACATCGTCCAAATGCCTCCGCTTGATTTGTTTACACAAAAAGCGTCGCTTTATACGCTAATGACAGTTTGTATATCGCTTCCCAATATGATCAACCCAAGATAGGGAGCATTATAGTCATCCACATACAGTACTGTTTCGCTGTTTCACAGCTCATCAGTTCAACTAGACAGGCAACTACTTCAAGCCAGGATCGGAACCCGACCGCTTGTACGACAGTTACGGCTTTGAACCATTACGCTAATCAGCAGCTTCTGTGCGGGTAGTGAATTAACGATGTTTTGACATCGTCCGAATACCTAAGCTCGATTTCTTTACACAAAGAGCATCGCTTAATATGCCATGTGATATGTGTACCACTTCCAAATATACTCAACTCATGATAAGGAGCATTAAAAAAAACTGCGTGCTTGTGTGTGTATGTGTGTGGGGGGGTGTATGTGTGTGTGTGTGTGTGTGTGCGAGGGAGAGAGAGAAAGAGAGAGATAGTGAGGGAGAGAGAGTAAGTTCCCATTCTACTTCTAAACAGCGGGGCCAATTTTTATGAAATTTCACATAAATGTACTTTATGTGCCTGGCAGCGTTCTTTGATAGGTTTTTATAGCGCAATGTCTTCAATAAGTATCGATAATATATAATCGAAAAAATCCGATGAAAGACGGAACAGCGATCATCTTAACATCACAAGTGCATTTGAGAATTTTTATTACTAAAAAAGCAGAAACGCCCGGATAATACAATCAACAGCATGTTCTTTGATACGATGAGGGCGCGTTCGAAATGATTATTCGTGTTTAAAGCACAGTTGAACTACAATACTTAACGTTTGTATTTAAAACTTGAATTTAATCCGTTATATAAACATAATTTTATAAAAGCAATAGTAGGTTCTCAACAGTGCAATGTGTACTACAATATATTGTGGACTAAGTTACGCGGGGAGGCATGCGAAACTTCCTCCCGGTGGACGCGGTAAGTTTCCAACTAAAGAAGGGAATTAATTATTTTGTTTTGAAAAGTGAACTCTTTCACCAATTTCCATGCCAATAAAATATGGGTCAGTGAAACAATTGTTGATCCTCATCCGATCCCAGACAACGTCGGGTCTCTCTGTTAGTATATATATATGAATGTGTATATATATATATATATATATATATATATATATATATATATATATATATATATACGGATATATATATATATATATATATATATATGTATATATATATATTTACATGTGGAGTTTAGCTAACCAATCAGATTCGTGATTATTTATCTCCTAGGATTAATGATTTGACTAGACAATCGTTGAGATTTTGTTCAACAAAAGGCCAGTAACCTTTAACTCAACATTTTTATTTTTTGTTTTGTTGGCGTGCGGCAAATAACTTTAATAAAATGATATGCTATGAATCCCTAAAAGATGTCGCTTCAAAGACTTTCTCAAACCTGAGCACATTCTCTATATCTATAAATCTACTATTGAACTATTATGGACATTACTCCGGATGAGGCGTAGATTCAATTGATTTCAGCATCTATTAGGAATAAAAGTTGATTTTCGTCAAGACAGGAAATGATTATTGGCTTTAGACTTGAAAAGACAAGGGATGTAGTTAAGAGGGAAGGGTCTCCAGAAGCTACTTGAATATGCTGCATTACAATTACAAACAGTTATGAAGACAATGTGTAATAGTATCTATGAAAAAGACCCAAACGGTTGTCGTATTTCAACTGAGGAATCTCTTTCTCATTTGAGGAATTTTTAAAACGTATCTGGAATTTGATTACTCTTTATCATCTACTCAAACTCTCCTTCTCAGAAACAGACCTAGTTTTTTTTTATAGATACTATTCACGTGTTCTTCAAAACTGTTTGATCTACATTTTGCATCCTTTATTCCAACTGCTTTGACTCATTGGGACAGTGGTTTTCCTCAATTTCCTCTTGTAATACCTAATTGTAATGCAGCATATTTGAATATAGCTTTGGAGCCCCTTCCCTCTTAACTACATCCCTTGTCTTTTCAAGTCTAAAGCCAATAATCATTTCCTGTCTTGACGATAATCATCTTTTATTCCTGATAGATGCTGACATCAATTGGATTTACGCCTCATCCGGAATGATGTCCATAAGAAATCAAATATACTGTTATTAGCCCATTATATATCTTTGGAAAAGACTAGCGTGTTTGAGAGAAGAGAGAAGCAACATGGCGGACTTTGCCGGATATTCCAAATTGTCTAATTAATTTAAGTTTTCTGCCACGAATAAAATGTAAAATATAAAATAAGCTTGGCTATTTGTTCTACGTTATCCAATAATCATTATATTCTATTCCTCCGATCATAACCACATTTGGCGACAAGTGTGAGAATATCAAATCTCAAAAAATAAATAAATAAATAAATAAATAAAAAGTAAAAAATGAACATGGTCTAAAAAAAAACCTTGAAAAAATATTATCTAAAACAAAAAATCTTTTGCACAATAATTTTTTTAACACACGAAAAAAAAAAAACAATTACTTTTGCGTACAAAGGGAATAAAAAAATGAGCACAAACGAAAGTAAAAAATCGGAATTTTTTACGTCATGGATCCAAGTTCATTGGGACAGTGGTTTTCCTCAATTTCCTCTTGTAATACCTAATTGTAATGCAGCATATTTGAATATAGCTTTGGAGCCCCTTCCCTCTTAACTACATCCCTTGTCTTTTCAAGTCTAAAGCCAATAATCATTTCCTGTCTTGACGATAATCATCTTTTATTCCTGATAGATGCTGACATCAATTGGATTTACGCCTCATCCGGAATGATGTCCATAAGAAATCAAATATACTGTTATTAGCCCATTATATATCTTTGGAAAAGACTAGCGTGTTTGAGAGAAGAGAGAAGCAACATGGCGGACTTTGCCGGATATTCCAAATTGTCTAATTAATTTAAGTTTTCTGCCACGAATAAAATGTAAAATATAAAATAAGCTTGGCTATTTGTTCTACGTTATCCAATAATCATTATATTCTATTCCTCCGATCATAACCACATTTGGCGACAAGTGTGAGAATATCAAATCTCAAAAAAAAAAATAAATAAATAAATAAATAAAAAGTAAAAAATGAACATGGTCTAAAAAAAAACCTTGAAAAAATATTATCTAAAACAAAAAATCTTTTGCACAATAATTTTTTTAACACACGAAAAAAAAAACAATTACTTTTGCGTACAAAGGGAATAAAAAAAATGAGCACAAACGAAAGTAAAAAATCGGAATTTTTTACGTCATGGATCCAAGTTTATTGAAGTATTTATTGCGAAATCAGCAAGAAAGTTTTTTTAAAGACTTAAAGCAGTTTAATTGAAAATTTGACGGCACAATTTCATAAACAATAAATGGAAACACCAAGACCAATTTCTCTAGACACCATAGCAAGCACAATAACGGATTTTTCATTAAAAAACACTTTTACTGCTTCGTATGTATAGTGGAAGGATACATTTTAACACAAGTTCGAATCAACGGATGACGCATGGAAATTGCGTTTACTACTTCGTGAAAGATATTCAAACTTCATCTTTCCGAAAATAAAAAGAACAAAACAACAACAAGAAAAAAAGAGATTTCACATTTCATGAAACGATAGCACAGTTTTTGGTGGGTCAGCATCTTTATTTAATATCCGTTACAGTTGTTTAAAATTATAGACAAATGCTACAGAGAGTTTTGTCAAACATGTTGGAATTGTCAATCTACAATGCTAAAATTATTGGCTAAAATCTCAGAAAGAGGATCAATTCAAATGCCTCACTTTTATCGCAGGGTTACAATCTCCAGAAGATATGGGCATACGCACACGTCTACTGTCTATGGTTGATAAACACAAAGAAATGACAGAACAAATTCTGACCACGGAATGCCAACGACTAATCAATTTAAAACGAGACACGACAATGGAGCAACAACAAAGCCCATCAGTTTTAAATAACATTAAATCAGTAGAGAACTTCATGAGTTGAAACAGAAAGAAGCCTCCAACACCATGATGGTCGTGTGAGAAGATGCATAATGCTTATTTTTGCCCATTTTCTGAGATTTCAGCCAATAAGTTTAGCAAACTCATGCTGCTTGTGAGAAATCGGGAAAAAAGGTACAACTAACTGGTGAGTTAACATGCAATGTCTCTTTTAAAGAAAAAAATAGGCGTGTGCTATGTTTATGATACATCAACCCTTCATCTGCTTGGTTTGTATTTTATTGAAGAACTTGATCTTTTCAATGCTCATCCAAACTCAATTTTCAATTCATTCAATATTAATGCTGCATCAAATGCTGAAAAAAATTTTAAGCACATACTTGCAGCAAAATTTAGCAATGTTTTTGCAAGAACGTTTTGGGTGGTGTTTTAAAGTTAAAGCGACTTTCAAACTGAAGGCAGTTGCGAAGTCAGTCTTCAGACCAAAGCAAAACTGGACCTCGCAGATGCATATCTACAAATGGAAGTTGATGAAGATTCCAAAAATCTTCTGACTATTAACACCTATAAGTGATTATTGCAATTTAATCACCTTCCATTTGGAATCAAGTCAGCTCCAACGATATTCCAACAAACCATAAATACAATCAATGCTCACGGGATTGCCAGGATTTTCCGCCTACATTGATGACTTCTTCACAGTCTCACCTCTGTGCTAGATCGAATTCAACCATACGAATTTCACTTAAGACCAGACAAATGCAAATTGTTCCAAACTATTGTGAAATACCTTGGATTCCTATTTGACAAAAATGGTCGAAAACCAGATCTAGATAATATTCAGGCAATAAAGCTCTTCTAAGTATTTTGCAGTACAACGATCTGAGCCTTGTAAGTCAATTTGGTTCTTTCTTATCCGAACTGCACAATTTATGGGGACCTCTGAATAATCTTCTACAAAAATATACCAAATGGAATTGGTCAAGCACATGGAAAGAATGATTTGAGAAAATCAAAACACTTCTTTGTTCTGATGTATTACTGATACACTACAAGCCATCATTAAACATTACTGTTGTGACGGATGCTTCAGACTATGGGGTCGGATCAGTAATATCACATATTTTTCCTGATGGAAACGAAAAAGCTATTTCACACTCATCAAAGTCGTTGATTCCTAGCAATGAGCTACGCGATTAAAAAATTTTACAAAATGCTATTTGGCCGGCATTTTACTCTTACAACAGACCACAAGCCCTTAATGAGTGTTTTAGGCTCTAGGAATAAAATTCCAGTTCATATAAGAAATCGCTTACATAAATAGGAAACAATGCCTTTAGATTACGACTTTTCTATAAAGTACTAGCATGGGTGCCCGGCATTTCCCAGATATTTGGAGGTGTATATTGAGCAAAAAAAAAAAACGGTCATTTTTTTAAAAACTTTGACCCCTATTATTATACCTTAAAATTCATTGTTTTGGGCTCAAATTGAGTTATTAAGTTAGATCCATGTCCAAGGAACTTATATCTAAAATTTAAAGTATTTAGACCTAAAATTGTCGGAGGAGTTTGGTAGAGTTCTCAAGGGTCAAATCGTTGAACTTTGAACCCTTAACAGCCAACTTTCTGGCCGAAAATAAATAACATAGATGTTCCCAAATCTCAGTACCCTGTATATTAAATTTCGAGTCTGTAGGCATACAATTGACAGGATTATTGCGTAGGGAATGTACACACACAGACAGACAGATACACAGATAGACAGATACACAGATACGTTCACTTTTATATATATATATATATATATATATATATATATATATATATATATATATATATATAGATTAACCAGGCAGCAAAATTGGCCAAGCAGACTCATCTTTTCTTATCAAAAAAATAGTCGAAGACACTCAGTGGAATCTGAAGTTGTCTCTGCGCTTGTTTTCCACATCACTACCTGTCTCTTCAGAGATGATCCAGTAGGCCACAGCCGCATATCCATTATTACAGAAAGTTCAACATTTCCATCTCACAAGCTTGCCAAAAACATCCACTGACTAGCATCTTCAAATTATTTCACTATGAACATCAGGGAATTAATCAGATGAAAGGCTTAGCACGTGGCTATGTGTATTGGCCAAACATGGACAGACAGTTAGAGAACGTGTAAAAAGTTGTGCTAAATGTGAACTGGTTGTGAAGTCTCCTCGGAAAATAACATTGCATAGATGGCCTACCCCAGAAAGGCCTCGGTCACTACTTTACATAGACTTTGCGGGACCAATTAATAGACAACATTAATTAATATTGGTTGATAATGACAGTAAGTGACCAGAAGTCTTTCAGATGAACAATACTACCTCAAATGAAACTGTAAGAAAACAACAAGAAATCTTAGTTTCTCATAATAGAACTGCATTTATCTCTGCAGAATATTCTGACAGAAAAATGTGTTTTCCAATGGATACGATTTTATCCATTGGAAAACGCATTTTTCTGTTCATCAGTGCTTTCGTAGGAGACTTTCCATTTGGACAATTTGAATTCGGGGTAGCTCTATAGCCACTTAGAAATCGTTTTAATGTCCTGAGTAGTCCCTTCTTATTTTAACTTCAAGAGTGCCCTCTAAAATGTGTCGACAAAGAGTTCGGTTTAGACATTGGATTGATGATGGAAAGGGCAGATCTGAGCTGCTGAATACTGTTTTGTTTACAGAAGTCAGAATATTCTGCAGAGATAAATGCAGTTCTATTATTATGGAAGACTTTTCCATACAAAATATAACTAAGAACACTGCCAGGCACATAAAGTACATTTGTGTGAAATTTAAAAAAATTAGATATCACAATTAGGAATGTCACAGAGGTTATATTCATTACAAATGTCAACAACACAGATTTGCATATAGTGAAGTTCATTTTGAGTTTTGGCGTCCTGAGACTTCATTCATTGATTGTCAGAGTTAGCCTTTATTGCATATCGATTTTTTCCTGTCTAATCAAGAACTAATGAATGGAATAATCGACAGATCGTCTCGTTATATTTTGAGAGATCTCTTTTAAACAGCGAATCATGACCGGGCACAATATTAAAATGGATTAAGATGAAATAAGGCGAGACCAATTTTATAATTTGAAGCTGTTTGGATCAGAATAACCTTGCTTATCTATTAGCTGTGATGCAACCAAGTGGTGGTTCCCGACTAAACGCTCCACCCTCCTCATCTAACACTTTCTCTTTAGACGATGAGTTCACTTGAGTTGTGATTGCTTCTTGTATTCGACTCAAATTATGTTAACTTGATAGTTATAGATTTAGAACTTTCATTGAACAATTTCGTCTGTATCATTCTCCTGGCATCGAAATGTATTCATATTAGTCGAGGATACATTTTGGACAATCGTCCAACGGAGGCTGCGCCACCGTGGATTTAGTTGGCCATGCTCTGTCGGTGCGATATACACACCTGTTCAGTCATAGAATGTGTACTCTTCTATGTTTTAAGTTCTACATTTAAGAAAGGTTTGTTTTGTTATTAATGGCGTAAGGCGACTAAAGATCTCTGGATATACAAATATACTTTGGTTTTATTATAAGGTGAAAGATTGTACATTTTTTCTGGTTATATCAAAGCGATTCATATGTAGCTACATATAAATTACACACATCAACATGTTGAAAAGAAACAGTAATCTATTATCTATTATATATAAATCCGTAATCCTGTCTGTTTGTTTGTTTGTTTGTTCACAATTTGATTAATATATACAAAAGTTTCCTTACTTTACTCTTTCATTTATTTCTATATATAGCTTCATTCTTGGAAACTAGATACAATAAAAAGATTATGTCATTTGCATATGACATTAAGAAAAATCGATTTTATTAAATAGCGGTATCTTAATTAATGTTTCTAGCGAGAGAATTGTTTTCAGTGTTTTATTTAAAATTGTTTTTAATACATTTTAAACAATAATTATATTGATAACATATTTATTTTTTGGGGAATTATTATTTCAACATCGAATTTTTAAAAAACTTTTAGAGCTATTTGCCCCTTAGAATCTTCCGATCATTTCATTTGTTTGTTGTTATTATTCTTTAAAAAGCTATACAGAAATCGCAAATTTTACGATGTGACCCATCGTTGTTTAATACCTAAAAAAATAGGATCTACTGCCCCCCTCTGAATTCCACAATTTACACTTTTCTCTCTTTTTTTTCCCGTTAATCTCATCGATTACAAACTTTAATTTCTAATTAAAAAAAGGTACATTTTTACGACGTGACTCAGCGTCTTTTAACCCCTAAAAAAATTAGGACCTACTTTTTTGGGCCCTAATACTTTTAAACAATCTTTATAAATAATATGAAAGAAGTAATTTCGAAAAAAAAAATAACATTTTAAAGTGGGGGATCACTTTCCTATATAAATTTAACGTAAAAATGAACACTCATTTTTGGCCACGAAGCATTAAACGAGATATATCATCTCTAGAATTTTTTCAAATTTAGCGATCGAGATGGATGGGGCAAAACATGACAAATACAGTTTTTTTGTTTGATGGGCGTGGGAATTACATTTGAAACATCTGGTGGAGAGGGTATCAGGTACTTCTTTTAAGGAACGATTAAATTTACATGTTTTTATCCGTTCTTTTATTTATAGAATTGTTGTGAGGGTATCCATGTTACCCATGATGAAAATGATTAGTGTAGCAGGTGTGTTCCAAACGGAACTGTATGTAAACCCAGGCAACGCTGGGTACCCATGCTAGTCTATTATATAAAGGGCAAAATGGGCGCGAGCGTTTGTGCATGTCCACTAAAGGCTTTTTTGCATCGGGTTTCTTGCGTCGGTTAGATTATCCGAGAAGTTTTCACATACTTCCAAGATCGTAATATCTCAGATTTAGAAAACGGACATGTCTATTTTTTGATCGATTTAAACGAAATTCCCCCTGTGCCGTCGTCTCCAGTGTTTTTTGTTGTCTTTTTCGTTTCAATAAAGCAAAAATATTCAAACGCAACCGCCTGGCCTTCGGACTGGGTATTATCTGTGCTGTAATTGGTCCCTGGTGAATGTAAGAGAAACCCTTCATATTGCGACAATTACTATTAATTTGGATACTGCCAGATTGCCCCCTTTTGTAGGGGAACTAGTTCTCCCACCACATTAAAAATTACCTTCTGTCTAATTTGCTTTCGTGGGAGGTTTAAAAGCAACACTATTTCTGCAAGTCATTTATTGTTTTTTTGATTGACTACGTTAAATTTGAACGCTTTAGACTTCCGGTCCAGTCATGGAGCAGCGGTAAAACGTCAGATTTTCTTTCACTTTCTTGTCCGCTTTTAAGTCACGGGTTCGAGCTTGCCTGCCTGCCTACTATCTCTTCTTTTTTTTGCTCAACACACGTCTCCAAACATCCAGGCAACGCCGGGTACCGAGGCTAATAGAATATAAAACCTTGATAAGTTACAAACTTCGTAATGTATAAATAAAATTTTTAGAAATTAACCGTTTCAGGTAGAGTTTTTCAGCATTTTCATGTTATCTTACGAAGATTTAAATGATATAAACGTATCTTATATCTAAGTTAGATCCAAATCCATTATATGCTTTTGTTTCTGAAAATGTGTATAATTAAAGGCTTCAAGTTACATAAGAAATTAACTCAACTTTGCGTGATTTGCATCTAACGACTAGGAATCAAATTTAAAGTAAATTTCACGTCTGTTAATTTTTAAGTGAAAGGTTTTGACCCATATTAGGTCCTATGAAAACATACAAACTACTCTAAATACAGGGTGACCCACTAAAAGTAGCCCGGTCTATCTAATCTTTCCCTTATCATTTTTTTTCGGATTAAGCGGCCCACTTAAAAGTAGCTCGATCTCTCTTATTTTTTTCTTACGACCAACTGACACCACAAGACAAAATGCAATTCTTTCTTCGACAAGATAGCGCTACATGCAACACGTCTCACAGATCACTGACACGGGTTCATGACATGTTTACGGAGGAGAGAATAATAAACAAATAATTATGACCACCACGTTCCTCAGCCTTGTCACCATGCAATTTTTATCCTTGGGGACTTTAAAACAAAAAAAAAATGCAAATAATTCTCACAATCTACACCAAGTGAAGGAGAACATTGCCAACACTATCGGGAGAATCACCAGGGAAGATCAACAGACAATATCTGAAAACGTTACACGGGGAGCACTGGCAGTATTTTTTTTATAAAATTACAGGCAATTTAAACAATAAATAAAGGTTCCTCCTCTCTACTATTTTTTCTGGGCTACTTTTACGCTGTAAAATGAAATTCGCGAAACATTTATAAATTGATGCCTAATACATACAATTAAAAATCACGATATCAGACGGATCTGAATTTTAACGAAGTGTTTTCAGATATGCCTTGGTATAAAATACATCAAACTAAACATAAACACCTCATCCTTACACACAATTATTTTAAAATTTATAATGATCTGTTAATTAATTTACGAACCAATCATATACATAAAGATATATAAACATATACATTTACTTAGCTAAAAACTCCAACTTATGGAATATAAGCCTTTTTGTCACTTGATTACTTCATCGCTTGTAGAGAAGAATAGATACATGCTACGGTGGGATGTGTATACTCTTCTGACATTGGGATGTAGGCATTCAAATACAAAGAACTTTGAAGTTTGCATTATATTTGATTGTCATAAGATTTTCTAGGCTGTGGCATAGTGACGTAACTGACAAAGTATCTGTCTCGCATAAAAGATACTCAGATTTTAGGATGTGCCATACTAAAGAGCCTAAACGAAAGCAACATTTTAAATGTGTAGCTTTCATAATTTATAGGAGCTGCGGTTTTATACCTAATTATTGACGAAGTTATGAGATAAATAATTCAATAATCAATTTGCTTAATTGCTTAGTTCTCCTACTAGAGCGCAATAATTTCATCAGTGTAAAATTATTTTCTCTGAAAAACTAATCTGAGGTTTTAGTAGTTGGATGACTACACTCATTTTTGACAAAGGTAAACATCTTCCATACTTGGTCACTACGCGGATCGTCTAAATATCTGCATGTCTTATACTATCACACTTTTAGTTATGTGTTAAACATTTGACTAGCGAAGTTAATTAAATAATTAATTAATTAAATTACGATAATAATTGTTTTATTGAATTGTATAAGATTCTTTGGGTAGCCAAATTTTTTAAGAGCCAAGTGTAATAAACTGTCATTGAGTGCAAAAAGAGAAAGAACATGATTGACCTATAAAACTTTCAATAAAACAAAAACGATCTACAGGTGTATGAACCTTTCAAAATTATAAACAAATTATATAAGTAAAATAAATTCGTTTTGGGAGTCCAACATTTTAAGTGCAAAGGGATTGTGATTTGAGCTATGACCTATAAAACTAAAACAAAGTGCAGGTGTTTGCACCTGCTGAAAATCATCATTTTCAAAATTATAAACAATAAATATATTTCCAAGTTGGCAAATATTTGGGGGCAGCCTAACTTGGAATTGAGTACAAGTTTGGCACAAGACTTGGGCGGCTATACATCATTCATCAACTAATCACAGAATTGCTCCGTATAGCCTCTCCTAATGACTGCAACTAATTGACCGATTATCTAAAACCAATCAGAGGCTAACCAGGGTGATTGTTACGACGATAGCCATTTGTCGGCAATCTCCATTGGCTGACGAATCAGACACTGATTGTTCAAGGATTTGGGCCAATAAATAAAGGATACCCAAAGCGAACAATTGAGTTGGTTCGTTTTTTGTCGCCGCTAAAGAACCAAATCCATTGCCACTTCGTTCTGACTATTAACGCTGCCTAATTGCAGTTAAGATTTTCCAAGAAAACTTTATTCCGCCAGTCAACCACAATCACTCCCATTCCGTGTTGCTTTTGAAAATTGTGTAAATAAACGTTCTTATTGTTTATTACAAGCGCTTTCTGACATTTTCTTTTGTTTGCTTGGCAACTTTTCTTCCCTCCAGCAACAAATTCAACATTCGTCGATTGGACCATACTCATATCTTCTTTCTATGGATCTAAAAGCAACGTGGGCGTGGAAGGAAACAGAGAAAGACCTGTAGCAGATACAAATAGAACTCTTTTCTTGTGCGCCAGTGCTTCCCCTGACTGTGCGATATATACCACATACTGACCAATCAGAGGCATAGCGCAGGGATCTTCCTTACCCCTTAAGGAACTATAACTGCTTCCGTCCCGGACGAGAAAAGCTCTTACCGGCCAAAGGAAGGCGAGTTCTATCCTAGATATATCTTTTTGGCATCTTACCCTTGCTTCAATAAACCGTTTCCTGATGAAGTTTTACGAAGTTGTTTGCTCGTTTTTTTCAGTAGCTTGTGTTGAAATATTTATTTTATTAGGGAGTGCCCGAAAAGCATTAACTCAACTCCCTAAAATGGTGACCCGACGTGTACACAAGTTTACTGAATGGCGAGCCGGACTTCTACCTCATCTAAGCAAGGAAAGGGCGAAAAGAAATTCCTGAAATACTTTCCTCAATAAAATTAATACTATACGGACAAACTTCACACCTCTGAGAAGGATACACAAACAAAAAAAAAAATTCGTCACGGAAATCTTTTTTTCTTCGTCACCGTATATAAAAAAAAGAAAACATTATTACCTGCCCAAGACGTTTTTGACCCGCGTGGTGGATATCCTAGGAAAAAGAACGCGAGAGACACAGATAGCAGTTCGTCGTAAATGACTTGAAAACCAAAATGTCTAAAAGTTCTTTTCCCCCCTCTTCTTGGGGAAAAAGACGCCGGAACGCACACTCATGCGAACAGGAGACAAGTAATTCCAGGGACACTTAATTCCGCGAAACAAAAGAGAGAAATTTTACTAAAAAAAACCCAAAAAAACTTGCTTTCACGTATCGGCCAAAACGTAAATACCCGTTTAAAGAATTCATTTACCTCCAGGATATAGGTTATACACACAGGAACAAAAAAACACACACACGCAAAAAAAAAAAAAAAAAAAAAAAAAAAAAAAACACCCACACACAAATATTGTCCATTTTTTTACCACTGCTCTTTTGAACCATTTTTCTAGTTTATTTTCTTATAATTTTTTTTCTCCTCTCTCTTTTTAGCCTGTTAAATATTTTTCTTATTTTTGCCTCTGTCTAAATATTTTCCCTTTTTCTTACGTGGTCCTTCGATAATGTCCTTCTAGTATCCGGATAGTTTATTTATTTATATAATTTTTTTTTTGCTATTTGTCTGCTATCTTTTTCTCCGTCGGCTTTCATCCTAAGCAGGAGGTTATGTAGCAGAAACAAATAGAACTCTTTTCTTGTGCCTTAGTGCTTCCCCTGACTGTGCGATATATACCACATACTGACCAATCAGAGGCATAGCGCAGGGATCTTCCTTACCCCTTAAGGAACTATAACTGCTTCCGTCCCGGACGAGAAAAGCTCTTCCCTTTTCCAGCGAGACGTCCAAGAGAGCGGACCTGTTTCCTCCCTCTCTCTCTCTCTCTCTCTCTCTCTCTCTCTTCCTACACCGGTATCGACGATTCCCACTTGGGAATAACTACCGGCCAAAGGCAGACGAGTTCTATCCTAGATATATCTTTTTGGCATCTTACCCTTGCTTCAATAAACCTTTTCCTCGTGAAGTTTTACGACGTTGTTTGCTCGTTTATTCAGTAGCTTGTGTTGAACTATTTATTTTATTAGGGAGTGCCCGAAAAGCATTAACTCAGCTCCCTAAAGACCAGTCGAAACATGTGGTGATCACAAAACCATCGGCCAACTCGGTTTCGTGAAGATATTGTACCACAAGACATGTACAAATTTTCCATTCAACTCCTGGCGAGCGTCAGTAATTTGTGTTTTCATAGATGTTCCAAAGAAACCAACATATTTGCTTTTTGGTGTATTAGATAAATAAAATCCTTTACATTTTATAAGGTGTTTTTCATAGAACGTTTAGCTTCTGTAAATTGTGCAGAACACGTATATAAATCGTAGTATAGTTTATGCTGTTATGATAAATAGTTTGCGAACTTGCTGCTACTTGTTAAAGTGATAACTGTTTATTTTATCTCAGTCTTACAGAAATAGTTTAAGGCATGAAACACAGAGGCGAGAAAACATTGAATATGAAACTGTCAGATAAGCGCAGAAACACAAGAACAATGGAGATAGCTGAGCAAATGGAATAATGAAGAAACTGGCCGCTAAATGAAGATAAAAAGATGAAAAAATGTCAATCAGGAATATCGGTTAATATTAAATAAAATTTAAAATTTCTTTATTTGCTGTTTTAATTATTTTCACAACTTGCATAAAACTTAGAAACACTTGAAGGAAAAAACAAATAAAGACAAAAACTCATCATTTTTTATTCGAATTATTAAGACTATTTTTCTCATCTTGAATGTTATTCTCACAACGTTTCGACAGATGTAATTTCCGACCTTTTTCGATTGTGTGTTGTCGAATTCGGAAATCTATACAGAACTTCGATTGGGACCAATTATTTTTCCACAAAGGTAGATTGCTCTCGTCTAGTCAGTCATTACCGTGTAGAAGTATCAACTAGTTTATAATAGTATTTTTCTACCGACTGTACTAAGGATTAAATCGTCAACCTCAAGACGACTATAACTTAGAACTGATTATAATTAAACACATTTATCCGTTGTGCATTCAGTATGGCTCTGCATTCGTTTCTAACTATTTGTAGGATTTAATTGAGATATGTACGAGGAGTATTTCATGATCATTACACACCGCTGAGGCACGATCTCCCTGAGCGCTATGCATCGGTACGAATCATTAAAAAATCAAACCACAACAGAATCTGATTGTATAGAAGATTTCGACATATTTTCCTGTTTTGATATCTACTTTTAGTGAGAAAAATAGATTTTTCTGCGTGATAAGGCGTTGACCAAAAAGTAAGTGTTGTGTAATCTAGATCCTCATCTTCTTGGTTATCTGATAATGTGATAATAATCCTTTTGTGAATCTGCTGTTGTTTAAATAGTCCAACCCTGCATTACCGGCACAGTTACAGATCGGACACGTGAAGGAGGTGCTGTGTGGAACAGAGATGGCATGGCGAGAATGTCTCTTTGCACGCTTCGCTGAACAGTCCTTTTATTCACTGCTCCTTAATACAGTTTACTCCATGTGATAATGAGCACCAGAGATCCCGGCTGTAGGCAAGTTCCTCTAGCAAAGAGGGGTCTAATCGACTCTTCTTCAGGGATCAGACGGCAGGAACCAATAGTGATATGAGCAGAGAAGAATTTGTGTTATTTTGTAGTTTTTCTTTTTCCAAGAACTGTTCATTTGGCCACCAAAGATCAACATGTAGTGTCTCATCTGTCCTCAGCGAGATGAGTAGAAATCCTAATATTTTGTTTGTCCTAACCAAGAGTGTCTTTTTGAAAGCATGGTTCCTCACATGTACTGACCTTGTAGCTAACTTAATCCTCGATTAAAGGCCACTAAAAGTTGTTGTAACATTTGTTGACATCAAGAATACCCTACTATTTTACTCATAGTTAGCAGGTTCATATGGATTAGTACCTTTGTACGAAAAATTAAGAGGAAAAATAATTAAGCACAGGAAAGAAAACAAAAATCAAATGAGAAAATTGATTGGTATTGTTCGAGTCAACGGCTTTCCTTAGAAACATTGCAGATTTAAAATTTATTGAAAAAATACACTACAGTACGAAAATAAAACAGCGATGACTAATTTTATTTCAATACATTTTAAATCCTTCCTTTGTCTGAAGACGTTCGTTGATCCGGACGAAACCGACTATATCTCCCTCTTGTTTCTCGTTCTGTCCTATATTCAATGGCATTTGTTTTGTCTTTTTGTCATGTATTTTAGCATCATTAATACCTTTTCCAAGATTATCAAACGAAGTGAATTTAGAGCTACTCTCAATTCACAATTTATGAAACATATTTTTCAACCAGTTACCTCTGCAAGTTCTGATTAGGCCAAAAGTGCTCTTAATATCATAGTAGACTAAACAACGGACGTCTACATCAAAACATTTGTGAACATTATAACTGGGATTGACGCTACACTGCAAAGATCTGAAGCATGATATTCCATAACCGTCTTTTATATTTTATAGAAACATTACGGTCGACACCCAATGACTATCTAAAACAATAATTTGTTTTAGCTATGAGTGAAGAGATATTCGATGCACACGTCTCTCCAAATATGTTGTTGAAATCTTACGCTGAATACCAAAAGTCCTTTAATGTTCTTTACTTATAAAAAGTAGGCAAATACCCCGAGATAATCAGCTCCAGAAGGCAATAAATTTATTGAGTTTCACGCCCGAATTCACGTTGCAATGAATTTCTCCAAACTTGCTTAATCATCTCAATCTGTATTCATCATACAGTGGTTGTCTTCAAAAGTATGCATATATAGATAGATAGAGGGATAGATAAAAGGAGAGATAAAAAAGAGAGAAAGACAAAGACAAGCGGGGAAAAGATTTTATTAAGCGCAGCATGATATTCAAATAACTCACCTCAACAATATTGACTCGCGACAGAATATTCCAACGACAAGATAGTATTCAAAAACACTAACAACAAATCAAACAAGGAGTTGCTACCGTAGAACCCAGAGGACTAAACGTTTTAAGGAGTAGGAAGTAGCTCTGAAAATTGTACTGCACTCCTAATTAACCACACCATATAAAAGACCTAATAATAATAGGATGGTTCAACGGGTAAAATATTATAAATTAAATATCCATGAGTTGATTTATATTTTGTTAAACTGGTCAAAAGAGAAATATATATGTGCTGTGACAAAACTTGACTTGAAATTGTTTTTACCAAGGAACAATGGCGAATTTTAATTGAGAGAGGTGTACTTTTTTCTCGTTAAAACTCAGGGTTTACAATTCATCAATAATCAAGAAATGATGCTGAAAATTGTTAATTATTTTGTACACGTTCAAAGCCGTATTCATTTTTCGCTTAATTTTAAATAAAATAAGAAACCATGGAAGACTTCAAATTAATCATGACACAACTGCGGAAATATCAAATGGATTTCAAAATAGACTTCGTAGCTTAGTGGGGGGTGCCCTTTTCTCTTCCCTGCAACATTTTCTCACAGAAGAGACGTTGCAAGCCTATCTCTGCTTTATTGTTATTTCTTGTCTGAGCTCAATCTATGGTCCTTCTTCGCCAAACTTACACGAGAAACACTCGTCTTATTGAAACCACTGTCAATAATTTTCCCCACTCATTATCTGTGCCTAAACGAAAACGCAGATTTCATGAAAAAATTTTCTTTCTTAGAACTGCACGCCTGTGGAACCCTCTTCTATTTGCCTGTTTTTCTTCGTACTACAATTTTGGTTGTCTTCAAGTCCAACGTGAACAAATTCTTGATGAACCGCCCCCTTAAGTAATCAATTTACCAAATTTCCACTACTAACGATTACTATAGTATCCTATTGAGTACTGTACATTCAATAACCCTTATCATCGAGTGGCCTCTGGGCGTTAATAAGTGGTGACCCCTATGTAAAAATTTGCAACAAAAATGAAAAAGATTTCTGCAACAAAGGCAAGAAATACGAAGAAACAATTAGTCAAATACAAAATGGAACAACAAAAGCAGCACAAAAATAACTGTTACGAGAACAAGAGAACAAAAACATATTACTAAAATTATTTGAATTCATCGACTACTGCTTTCATCTTGAGTCTGATTTTTACAACGCTAGGTCGATGTAACCTCTGACCTTCTTCAGGTGTATCTTGTCGAAATCGAGAATGTTCTGTCAAACTCGGTAATTTTGACGGAATTCGAGCGAACCCTGCTTTCACTTGTTCCACCAGACATGACTGGATAAAGCCCCTAAGTAATTCGCAATTGTATTTTTCGGTCGCCCACACTGAGGACTGGCCCTTACACCTTTAGGAGAATATCACTTTTTACAATTAATTTTACCCAGTTCTCTAACCACTGCACCACGGGCCCTTGCAGACCTGAGTTCGATAGAAATATTCTCGAGTTCGACAAGATTCACATGAAGAAGTTCGGAGGTTACTTCGACCGAAACGTGAAAATCCAGACGAGAACAGTTGTCCGATGAATCCAAATAATACGAATAACCAATCCTTATCTAAAACCTTCAGTAAGACTATTACTAAAACTTTTACAAATAAAAACCAAATCACGAAAAGTTACATAGCATTCCCACAAAACGCAGTTCGTAACGCTACTGACAATTTCATTTACGTTATGGACGAAAATCAGATATTCGCCATGTATTTCAGAAAGTATGATGATCTGCATAGCATTAATTGTAACGATTTGGTGGACTCCAAAAAGATCCGAATTCTGCTTCGAAAATTGAGATCCGCAGAACACAACAAATTTATGGATTACATTTTACCGCAAAAACCGTGTGACCTTACTTTTCTGAAAATGTAAAACTCCTAACAGAATTTATCAGCTCCAAAACGCCGTTATTTTATAAGAGGTGGAAATGCTTGAATTTAACCAAGAAGTATTGCATCAATAGTCAACAAACATTGCGACGTCCTAGCTGAACTGAATACTTACAATTTCAAATGCCTGATATTGTTATTGGAAAATGTTTTGGAAATCTAACGCAGAGTTTTAACAAAATTAGAAAGCTAACCTAACTTGACAGTACAAAAGTTATAAGAATTCTGCCAACGAGTCATTAGCGTAACAAATTCAAAGTACGTAGGAATGATACATAAATGTCTAAAATCCTATTCTCAATGGGGAAAAAATTATATATCTCCGTCTCCACACATAGACAGACAATTTACTGCAAATCAGAGCAAGGCCTTCGACAAGGTATGGCATAAGGGTCTACTTCACAAGATTTTCAGCTACGGTATAACTGAAAATGTTTTCTCAATCATTAAATCATTTCTCTCCGATAGGCCCATAAGAGTAGTGGTAGATGGACAAAAATCGGAGGCCTGCAATATAAATGCTGGAGTCCCTCAGGGGTCAATCCTGGGCCCAACTCTCTTCCTGATCTACATCAATGACCTCCCTAAACACGTACTTAAATCATTCGTTGACATCTATGCTTATGACACGACCATCTACGGCAACACATCAAAGGCTGTAAATGACAAAGTTCTCTCTGATTCTCTCTCCTCTGATCTCGAGCGCGTGGTTCAGTGGGGGAAGATGTGGCTGATTACCTTTAATGCATCCAAAACCAAACTCCTATGCTTACATCATCAACGCTCTGATCCCAAGCTGGCATCAATTGTGATGGATGGCTATCGTCTGGGTGAGGCCCCGTGTTTTGACAAGCTTCTGGGTTTGACCTTTACTCCTGATCTGAAATGGAACACGTACATCAAGTCTGTTGCCAAGGTCGCTGGAAAGATGGTGGGATCCTTCTACCGCTCCAGAAGATATCTCACTACTGATGCAATTCTCTATCTATATAAAAGCCAAGTACGTCCAAGGATGAGGTATTGTTGCCATATCTGAACAGGAGCTGCTAAAAACAGTCTATCCTGCCTTGACAGAGTACAAAATAGACTTCGTGGCTTAGTGGGGGATGCCCTTTTCTCTACCCTGCAACCTCTCTCCCACAGAAGAGACGTTGCGAGCCTGTCCTTGTTTTATCGTTATTTCCATGGAAGATGCTCGTCTGAACTCCAATCTCTGGTCCCCCTCGCAAATCTTTCACGAAAAACACGTCTAGCTGAATCCACTGTGAAAAATTTCCCCCACTCTATATCTGTGCCTAAATCAAAACGCGGATTTTATGAACAAAGCTTCTTTCATACTGCGCAAAATTTTCTTGTGACAGAATTGGACATAGAAGCTCCCTTTGTAGAGAAATAACAAAATTAAAAGTCGGATACGAAACATTAGAACAGACGAACAAGACAATAAAACATACGTAGATAAGTGCTGGTGAAATTCTTAAATAAAAACGTGAAGTTGCAGTTAAATTCGGGATCAAACTTATCAATCATTAATTTGAATGCATGGAAGATATTTAATAAACCTATTATACTAAAGTCTTGCAAAACAGATGAAACGGAGCCCGAGTTGAAAATAAATTTTGACGGCAATTAATCACTAATGTTACACTTAACAGTACGAAAAAGAATGTAAAATTATTCGTGTTAAAAAATACAAGACATTGTTTGATGCAACCATTCATTATTGGATTTCTGTCAAAAAGTTGAACTCTAATGACAGAGGAGGAAAGTCTCAAATTAGTCGCAAATTATAATTAAAAGAAAGTTTTCTTGGAAGTTTTCTCAGCTAATCTAGGAAAATGCACAAAACAAATTTGTTGATATTTAAAAATCATGAAAAACAAATTCATTAGTGTTACAAATCAGAAAATTATAAATAAAAGTCAGCAAATACACGACAGTTTTTCTACATTTAGTAACGTCCTAGCGAGAGGGTCGTCTTGCCAAAAACATTCCAAAATAGGAAAACATGCAGAGTAAAGACTTTGAAGGAGGATGTTATGAGAACTTACCAATTCACTTATAATGGACTTTTCTAATGATTATAAAAATCGCGAAATTTAATACTCTCGTGGGGATTTATCGCGACACAAAATGAAACTAAAGACTTTCTAACTTAAGACAAACCATGAGACTTAAGACTGCCTAACTTAACAGTCGCAAATACCGACTGCCTGCACTTTCTTATACAATATATTCTTTTTTACCTAAACCTGTTATTCGCGTTTTTCTATCCAACCCCCTTTTTTTAGACCAACAACAATTGCATATTTGTATTGTAAACGGTACATTCAAGGCAGTTTGATATTATGTAAATGTCTAGGGAGTGTTCGTACCTGTCTCGCAGCTGCGAGTGCGTGCGCAAAAGAAATAAATCCATGAGTATTTTGGATTTTTATCAAATTCCATAGTGCGCAGCCGTATCCATTACACCAACTACATCCTTTTAATAAATTGAATCGTCGAGACATTTAAATAACAAAAAATTCGTATTTAAGTGAATCAAGACGCATTGTTTATTTTTATTGAAGAAGACGAAGAACTGAGGCAAAGCGAAATGACGGGAAAGAGAGAGAAAAATACTCCATAATTGCTTAACATCAAAGGAAATGGGACAGCCGGGAAGACGTTGTTATCTTAAAAGCCTCATTAGTCGGCGAAAACATTTGGATAAAATAGCAAATAGCCAAAATAAATGACAATGAATATCACTACATGTTTTAATGGGACAAAATATATCAAGGAATAAAAATATATTCTATCTTTCTCTTCTACTTCTCTCTCTCTCTCTCTTTCTCTCTCTCTCTCACTCAATATATATATATAAAGAGAGAGAGACACACACACACACACACACACACACACACACACACCTATGTTTGAAGTTCCTAATGAGAAGTGAAAAATATTTCCCAAAACAAATTAAACTTTGTTTAGTTAAACGTTAATCTATAGTAAAATGTATATACGGTGTATGAAAATACTATTAAAAACGATATTTTCTGCAAAATGTAAAATTAAACAAATGAGGGGAAAACTTCATAAGAAATTAATATCGGATCAGCATGTTAAGATATTGCATCATGGATGGAATATTCGAAATATGAGCTGGTAATCTGGGAAGAGTAGGTCAACTTTTTTTTAAAAATTTTTATTTTTTCCGTTATTTCTTCATCCGCTCGCCAGGGAACGACCGAAGGAGATTATGTAATGTTACATTGTCGTATTAAAATAAAACACTGAATATTGTGTTAGCATTGGGCAAGAATATATTTTGACTTGTTAGCCATTACTATAGTTATCGAGGAAAAGAACAATATGGCTGCCACCAGAGAGAAAAGTAAGCGAGAAACGTTGTTTCTGCCGATAAAACATACTGCGTAAAAGATGCCATTTTAATGTTTTTTTTTATTAGTTAAAATTTGCAATTAACTGACAAGTAATTCATTTTTTACTAAGTTTTCATAAGTCTAATCGTCTATCACCGTCTCGTATTTTAATCATTGCTTGTGTTTTATCCGGTATTTATCACATTCGCTTCCGTCTCTCTTCTGTTTTTTTTTGTTTATTGGAAGTCGAATCTAATGAAGAAAGGAAAAATAAACGATATAATAGTCAATTATATACTACTACTACTACTACTACTACTACTACTATTACTACTACTACTACTAATAATAATAATGATAATAATAATAACAATAATTTTAAGTTGTAGATGTAACAAAAGAGAGAGAGAGAGAGAGAGAGAGAGAGAGAGAGAGAGAGGAAGGCGAACAAGCAGACAATCAGACAGACAGAAAGATACTAAGTTTAGATTTTCTCTTTTTATTGCATTTAAATTTAACTGACTTTGCAAACTCACTTTTGATGACTCAAATAAACTAACCGGGGCTCAATAATATAAACAAAGAGTGAAAGTTTTCTTTTAATTTTGGTTTTAATATGCAAGTACAAAATTCTAATACACCTAAATACAAAATTTTAATGCTTATAAATTCTCTATTGTCACATAATTAGTACTTTACACACAAAAAAAGAAATACGGCACTCTGACATCCCCATTTCTTGAAGTTTACACATTTCATAACATGACAAGATACTGTAAATTTAACAAAATTTCAATAACTACAATAAACCCATTAACGGTTATCTTTGAGTGGCCTCCGGGCCTTGATATATGATTACCCTCTAGTAAAAGTTGTGGATTTCTCTTGGGAAAGGTATTTAATTTATTTCTCTTTCAAATAATCAGACACAACACCAGGAGTGGTTGTGAAAAAACCAGCGCAGTAGAAAAAGCGCACTCAGGCCTACAAAACTGCCTAAATATCCTTGCAGAATTACCCAGTAAGAGCACTTTAGAGGATCAGTGATAAACAAATCTCCTAACAGAGAGAAGATAAAGCCTGAGACTGAACAGAATCAATCTGAGCCCGATAACAACATAGTCGGACTGACTATTGAAGACGAACAACATTCCTGCTGTGTGAATCCATGTATATTTCCTCCTGCTATAGACTAAACAGAAAGGTAGACTGGATGTGCAACTGAGTTAAGAGAACGAAAACTCCTAATTAATACTAGTGGAGGCTGAAAGATGATCGTTTATTAAAATTAAACTAAAATATAGCCTTTTTTGTTTCAATTTAGCGTTCATGATTTCAAGTATCTTTACTTTTTCATCAATTCAAGAATTGAGATCCAAAGTCAATATACATATAAGAAGCTTTTTGCAACTGATACTTACCCACGACATGGATTCCACAGAAAAAATTACTCAAAATTCTGACTTCTTTATTTTTCTATGTGCACCCCTTCTTCATATATATATTAGTGTTGGGACGATTAATCGGAATATGGAATCGGGAAGATCAGAACTTTTGGGGGTATCGGAATCAGTATCGGGATCGGAAAAATCTGAGCCTCATTTTCGATTCCAAAACGATTTCTTCCCCTAGAGATTT
Source organism: Euprymna scolopes (assembly GCF_053919585.1). Classification (NCBI taxonomy): domain Eukaryota; kingdom Metazoa; phylum Mollusca; class Cephalopoda; order Sepiida; family Sepiolidae; genus Euprymna; species Euprymna scolopes. The sequence goes on along the minus strand of NC_136493.1, from coordinate 53,897,606 downwards.
TAAAGAAACAAACACATTTATTTATCGGAAGAATATTTAATTATAAAATGAAAGTAAGGAACAAGTAACCAGAATTTCTGGATTCAATTTATTTTTTTATTGATAAACTAGCTGGGTAACCCGACGTTGCTCAGGACCGTATAAAAATGAGGAAATTGAAGTTGATTTGAATATAATTGTTATTCTTTGGCGAGAGGAATTTTTAATGTTTGTATCATTTGCTATTTCGAGCAAAAGAATATTTTACCTACCCTAGGATGTCTATTACACATGTATGAAATAATTGTACCTGCCCTGGGACAGGAATTTACAGAATGTATATGAAATAATTTTACCTTTTTGGGACGGGTAATTTACAACACATATTTAAAATATTTTACCTACTTCCGGACGGGTAATTTATATACATATATGAAACAATTTAACATACTCTCGACAGGTATTGTAAAACATATATGAAATAATTTCTCTTTCCGCCAAAGCTATCATAATTTTAAGAAAATTGAAATCATTCTTGGAAGTTTGATCATTAGGATTTCCAAATTAATACATAAATACATTGTGTTGGTTAATGAGTTCGCAACCCTTGCTTCACCATAAATTTCAACATCACTGCGTTTCTGTCCTTCCTCACTATCGGCACTATTATTGTAAGAAAAATTATATAATTTTTGGAAGATGTCTCAGCAGGATTTTAAAATTAATGCAAAAATAAATTGACAAAGTTAGGTGATTAGACAACCCTTGCTTCATTATCAAATTCTACATTACTCTGTTTCATTTTTCTCCACTACCGACAATCAAACTTTTTTGAAAAAAAAAAACAAAAAAAAAACGTAATTTTCAGAAGATTACTCAGCCGGCTTTACGAACAAATAAACAAATATGTTGAAAAGCTTTATGATTAAGCAACCCTTGCTTCACTACAACATTCTACATTTCTGTATGCTTTCCCCCCTACTACTGACAGCATCATTTTAAGTGAAATGATATAATTTCTTGACCATAACTCAGCAGATTTTCCAAATTATTACATAAATACATTGACGCGAATGATCATTAGGCAAGTTATACTTTACAACAATTTTCAATATTAATATAGTTCTCCCCCTTACAATCACAACCGCCAACAACACATTAGTAAGAGAAACGATGTAATTTCCGGAATATGATTCCATAGTTATTCCATATATGTAATATGACATTGCGGGAGATTGCGTCACTCCACAGTGGACATTACTCTCTCCAGCCCCACACCAAAAGTGAAGGTTTGTTAATTCATGGAGAACTTCAGAGCACGTAAAAAAGCAACATAATCATGTGTCTTTCTACTCACCACTACAACTGTGACGTCATTCCCCGAAGTTAACATTGAAAATTAAGAAACATATTGTTGATCACCTACAGAAACTGATAAATTGTCTGGACTTATTATTTCATTACAAACACACCAATCAATTAACTCACATTTCATTATTTTTCAAAATTCTTGGATATATTACTAATTTCGACAATCATTTTTCATAATTTTAACCCACATTATCGACCCCCTCTTACGAAAAATAATAACATTGATTTATTGTCTGGGTTGATTATTTCATTACAAACATACCAATCAATTTACTCACATTTCATCATATTTCATAATTCATGGATATGTTACTAGGTTCTACAATCATTTTTCGTAATTTTAATCCACATTATCGCACCCCATTCATTACGAAAATAATAACTTTAATATATAGTCTAGGCCGATTAATTCATTACAAATGCACCAATCAATCAACTCACATTTCATCATTTATTTTAGCAGCTAGGTTATAAAAGTCAATATGTTACACCTCAGAGTTAAGCCGCCCCTGACAAGTTTTATTTGTATATTTTTCTGGCGCCGACATGGTTGTGTGTTGTCTGGAGTTGTCATCTTTGACATGATCCTATGTTTTATTATGTATTTATTTGTTTATTTATTTTTGCCACAACTGAAAATCACGTATAAATATCTCATAATTAATTAATCCAAACTGTGAATAAAATAATTAAAAGTATGGACGTTTAGAAATTTAACAACTTATATAAAAGAAAATATATGTACATTTATAACCCCCCTCTCAATGAGATTCTACTTTTTCAGGCGATTATGTGTGAACACAATGAAAAAGAAAGAAATAATTGTTGTAGAATTTAGACTGGGTTGAGTTGCATAGATAAATTTAGCGTAAAATGATCTCCTTTTTCCGGGCCATTCTAACTGTTAGGGTAGTTGATCAAATGTTTTACCATTAATCTTAAGTCTGACTGAGTATGTCATAAAACCATTTGTAAACCCTTTATTTTTCGCATTACCGCCCAGACTTAGGGTTAGTACTATAAAAAAAGCAGGTGTTGTATGACTATTCACAATGTCATATTTTTTACTAAATTTGGATTAAGAACATTAACATGACAAAGATTTATAAAAAAACACAAAATTGACTACATCTTTAAAATGCTTTCTGGTCCGACAGAGCAATCACTTTTCGTTAACTTTATATGCTAAATCGACGTTTTGTTGTTTTCTGTCTTTATTTTTTTCGGACCGTTTATATGCAATCGCTTGAAAAATAAGAATTATGTTTTTGTTTTCTGGTGGATTAACATTGAGAAATTTCTTTCTTTCACAACAAAATGTTGTAATTGCGAATTGGCGAAGAGAGAAAAAAGTCGCGACAATTTGTTCCAAGTTTTTAAAATAATTACCTAAAAAAAGTAGAATCTTATTTTCTGGGGTTGGACTTTCAAAGTAACACCTAAAAAATAGAACGTTATTTTTGGGGTGGGTTTTCAAAGTAATCACCTAAAAAAAGCAGAATCTTATTTTTTGGTAATAGCAACTAAAAGATTTTAATCTAAACTTTTGTATTATTATTATTATTATTATTATTATTATTATTATTAGTAGTAGTAGTAGTAGTAGTAGTAGCAGTAGTAGTGGTAGTAGTGGTAGAGAAAAAGGAAGTCTCAGATAAGTCTACCCTCACCCCTCGAAATGTTCATGTTAAGAATGGTTTTCTAGTATCATATATTAATAGGGAAAGAAGAAGGTTGTAAACTATTCCCCTTTTTACACCATTGGCCATTCAAATCGTCGACTATTTTCAATTATGAAAATATTTAAATAACATTGAAAACGAACCTTGAAAACCGGCTTTGTTTTAAAAGAAATATAAATCTTTGTGTCTTCTAACTTTCAATCAATTACAAAAAAAACATTTGAGAAAAATATTTAGTGAGATTTACTCATGTAATATATGCCCTCCACCACCTAACTAAGTGTAAATTTTACATTTTACCAAAATAAATAACACAGGGTTTAACAAAAACTTAAAAAAATTTTCTACAAGCGATAAACCTCTAATTGAATATTCAGAAAATTTTAAAAGAATCAGAATCGGTACTCATATTGAAATCGGGAATTAGGGTCAGAAATCGGTAATTGTATCAGAATCGAAAAAAATTCTGGAATCGTCTCATTACTAATATATATATATAATATATATATATATATATATATATATTATATATATCATATATATATCATCATTTTCTTCGAAATATCACTTCCATATCTCTATATATATTATATATATTATATATCTACGCATATATATTATATATATATATATATTATATATATTTATTATATCTATCTATCTATATATATCTATATATTTATATTATATCTATCGATATTTATATTATATCTATCTATCTATATATATATATATATATATATAATTTAAATAAAAAGATCAAAGAAACAAAAAAAAAACGGGCAGGTGGAATTGTTAACATTTACTTAAGGTCTTATCGTCTGACCCTCTAAGAGGAAACGTCAGAATGATAAATTAAAAGCTAAGAATCGAATGAGGAAAGAGGGAAATTGGTTTCAGTTGGAAAACCAGTGAGAAAAAAAAAGGCCTTAAGGAAATTTTAACAATTCCACCTGCCCGTTTTTTTTGTTTCTTTGATCTTTTTATTTAAATTAAATTATGTGTCCTCTGAAATTTCTCCTTCCATTTTGCTGTACCAAGAATTTACTTATATATATATATATATATATATATATATATATATATATATATATATATATATATATATATATATATATATATGTATATATATGTAAGTTTAATTAAATTATAAGACGAGGGATTAAATTTACATAAAATTTGAAAGTATCATTAAATCAATAATCTTGATAATCAGAATAGAGTAAAAATGTACCGCTTTGGCCCGCGGTAGAAAAGATAGCATTATACAAATATAAAATGTACAAATAAAAACCGACTTAAGAACATTTAGATTAGAGATAGAAACATTAGTAGGGCATAAAATAATGGGGACTATTAAAAAAAACAAACGGTAAAGCATCGAGAAATACTGGTAGGGGAACAACTAGATACGAGATACGGAAAAGGTATAAAAAGAAGTAAATAGGAAAACATATACAAATAAAAATTAAAAAAGAAAGAATTTAAATAAAGGTACGACGGAGAAAAGATTCAGACTTTATAAATCGTCCAATTGATGTCCTAGAAGTGGTATTCCTGATAAAAGTATAATTGTCCAAGATAAGCTGCGCCAAAAGTAAACTTCAATGCAGAGTTTCTAGGTAAAAAAAATCCTCTAGTAGCTGAAAATGTTATATTCAGCAGGAAAAAAAAATTAAACCTCCGAAAATTTCTTAACAATTTTTTGGAGGAATCTGCGTCAATTAATTTATATTCAGCTCTAGAATGAATTAAAAACATGAAGTTTATATTGAATCATTAAGAAAATCTGCGAAGGGATATTCCAAAAGAATTCGTGATAAAGGCAGAAATAGAAACAAAATACATTACAAGCAAAAAGTTAAATGCAAAATAAATGTATAATAAAAACATATATAAATAAATAAGATGTAATAAATAATTAAATAAATCAATAAAAAAAGAAATAAAAATGTATAAATATAATGAAAGAATATCTAAAAATAAAACGAGATGCAGAAGAAAGGGGAAGAGAAATAGGGGACAAAGAAATCGCAGTAACAGAGAATAAAAGGTGAAAGAAACAAAAGCAAATGCAATGAAATGAGTCATGTACAAGACAGAAAATAGAAACAGAAGAAGAGTGAGCATAGTTAAGTTGTGTAATTGCACTTAATATAAGTAAACATGATGTCAGATAAGATGTCAACATATAACCTGTAACTAGTGTTGTTTCAAGGGTAGAGACACGCAAATAAGCGTACGTATATACCTACAGAAATACACTTTAGCAAGAGCACAGATTTTTATGGTGTCAAAGCGTTAGACGCAGAAACAAATTAAGCAAGGAGTAATTGCAATTATACATCGTTTCGGCAAAACAAGGAAATGTATACATAAATAAGCAAAAAACTACTGATGTAGGAACAGAAAAACTATCTTAAAAGAAAGAGAAAAATAAAAAAAAGACAGTATCACACATACACACACACACACACACTCACACACACACATATATATATGTGTATATATATATATCTCTCTCTCTCTATATATATATATATGTATATATATATATATAAATTCATTAAAAACAAACAATGATAGAACACTAAAGATAGAGCCAAAATTAGTGAATATAAATAAATGCAAGGATTATATGGAAAACATTAGGAGATTAAATAAAAAAAAAAATTCTAATATAAAACTAAAATACCGGCTGCAAATAATTAAAAGCATAATCCAATATATATATATATATATATATATATATATATATATATATATATATATATATATATTTATGTATATATATTTATGTATATATATATATATATATCTATATATATATATATATTTATCTATATATATATATTTATCTATATACACACACACACACACACACACACACACACATACACACACACACATATATATATACTTATAAACCATGAGAAGTAAAACAAACGGAAAATGCCCTCAGGGTGACTGTAGCGGGGAGGGAGAATATATCACCCATCAACCTGATTCTAATGGCAACGAATTGGAATTGTACCCGGCTACAACATGTGACTGCGGAAGAACCTTTAAGAGTTTGCGCGGTTTAAGAATCCATAAGGCACGTTGGTGTCAACAACGTTGTTCACCTAACCGTGAATATAAATCGACCGATGGGACTACGAACCAGGACTACACCCACAGTGTTCAGGATTCCATTGTTGAACATCAGCCCCCAGGAGACATTCCCAGCAAACCAAAAATTCAATGGCCTAAAGGTAACCAGAAGGCTGTTTGGTCAAATCTTGATGAAGAGCTCTCGTTTTTACTATCGGTTCACCTTAAAGGTCCCATTGAAAAGCAAATGGGCATATTTTGCAAGATCACATATGACGTTTGTTATGATAGATTTGGCATAGTGTCTGGCGAAGGAAAAAACGTGGAAAAAAAAACAAACAGACGACAAATGAAAAAAGGAAAATTAAGATCTGAACAACGGTTATTAAAACGCCGTCTTAAAGAATCTCATTTGCAAGAAAAAGAGGGAATATTAATTCTCTTAAATGAAATTAAACAAGAAATTCTAAAAATATCAAGAGCAGAAAACCAGCGGAAGAAACGAAAGAAAAGACGCCAGGCCCGGAAATCATTTTATACGAATCCATATGGATTCGCTAAGAAACTTTTCGTTGAATCAAAAAGTGGCCAACTCGATGTATCACAGAAGGAAATCGAGGACCATTTATATAAAACATATACAGATAAGTCGAGTAATATTCCAATTTCTTTCATGGAAAACCTACCAATACTAAAGGACCCAATATTTAGCTTTGACATCCAGCATATTAAATTTGGGGAAGTCCTTGATTTCGTACGTAAGGCTCGGGCTGGTAGTGCCCCAGGAGTTAATGGAATTTCGTATAAATTATATAAAAATTGTCCTCGTGTCCTCAGAAAGTTGACTGGCCTCCTTCAGAGGACTTGGAAGCAGGGTACTGTGCCACAAGACTGGTGCCTTGCTAATGGTATTTGGATACCAAAGGAGATGAATTCAAAAGGTATTCCGAATTTCCGTCCTATATCACTTTTAAATATTGAAGGAAAAATATTTTTCGGTGTTATTGCTCAACGAATGACATCCTTTATAATGAGTAATAAATATATAAATACATCAGTACAAAAGGCTGGGGTGCCCGGGTTTCCCGGTTGTCTGGAGCATGCGGAAATGATTTGGGGATCAATTATGTCGGCCAAAAAGACACAGTCAGACCTTCATGTAATTTGGCTTGATCTAGCCAACGCATATGGGTCGGTTCCCCACGAATTAATTGATATGGCATTAAACTATTTCCACTTTCCGGAAAAGATTAGGGACATTATAATGAAATATTTTCGTTTGGCTTTCATGAGGTTTACAATGAAAAAATACACTACAAGATGGCAGTCACTTGAAATCGGCATTATGATGGGGTGTGTCATCTCCCCACTATTGTTTGTGTTAGCAATGGAACTTATATTAAGAAGTGCCGCTAACACTACAATGGGGGTTACGACTAATAAACAAATAATTCTTCCTCCGTCAAGAGCATTCATGGACGATATTACCATCATTGTCCCTTCCAAAACAGCTGCTAAGTGTTTGCTTGACCGGTATTTTGATCTTCTTACAACGGTGAAAATGAGGATTAAACCAAAGAAAAGTCGAAGTTTGTCAATCATTAAAGGTTCTGTAAGGCAAATTCACTTTAATGTCGGGGAGGATATTGTGCCGACAGTAAAAGAAATTCCTGTGAAGAGTCTAGGACGCCTTTACGAAATTCCACTAACAGACAGACATCGGGGTATGGAATTGCAAAACATGGCCCTGAAGGGACTTGAGGCAATAAATAAAACTTTTTTGCCGGGAAAGATGAAAGCTTGGTGCTATCAATATGGATTAGTACCCCGTCTTTCGTGGCCCATGCAAATTTATGAAATAGCACTATCTCGTATTGAACGGATAGAACAACACGCAAATAAATATCTACGTAAATGGCTTGGAGTCCCCCCCTGTTTTTCTAAAATAGGGTTATACACGAATTCTGGCAGCCTGCAACTTCCTTTGTCCTCATTAGTAGAAGAATTCAAAGTTGGAAAGGTGCGTCTTCAAATGATGATGAATGACTCAAATGATGAATTTGTCCGGGAAGCACATCCAGCTGTAAAAGCTGGCACCAAGTGGTCAGTTACAAAAACAATTGAAGAAGCAGAATCCAGTCTTCGAACTAAGGAAATAATGGGTCTTGTTCAGGTTGACAGGGCTGGTTTAGGATCCACAAAGTATGAGCCATTTTCCAAAATGGGCATTAAAGATAAGAGAAAAATGGTGACCGAGGAAATAAAAATGTTTGAGGAGGAAAAAAGAAAAGCTACTGCTGTTACTCAAGCCAAGCAATGTGCGTGGACAACATGGAGTGATATTGAGCCAGTTAAATTATCATGGAACACCTTAATCGAAATGGAACCACTGGCGATATCATACCTTTTGAGGTCTACATATGACCTACTGCCGTGTGCATCGAATCTCAAACAATGGGGATATATAGATTCTGATCTATGCACTATATGTCAAAAAGAGCGCGGTACCTTGCGTCACGTCTTGTCTGCATGCTCAAAATCCCTCCCAATGTTTACATGGCGACACAACCAGGTTCTAGAAGTGCTGGTTGAGATAATATCATCCCAGTGTATATTAGCTAACAAACAGCCTGTAACAACTAGTGAACCCAGGGTTCAATTTTGCCAAGAAGGCAAATGTCCATCAAAGAGGAAAAATAAATTGAATCCCAATATGAAGTTATTGAATGGGGCAAAGGATTGGAAAGTTTCAGCAGATCTGAAGACATCTTTGAAATTTCCAGTGCACATCCTCCAAACAGAAAAGCGGCCTGATATTTTGCTCTGGTCTGACTCTAAAAAGAGTATATTTTTAATCGAACTAACTGTCCCTTGGGAAGAAAATTTCTCAGAGGCTCATGAACGAAAGAAAGATCGGTACGAATGCGTGCGTGCCGAGTGTATAGAAAAGGGATGGATGTGCAATGTGATGCCTATCGAGGTTGGATGTCGAGGATTTTTAGGACACTCCACCATTTCGCTTCTTTCGAAAATAGGCGTCACTGGAAGGGATTTTAAAAAACAAAAATGTCGCCTGCAAACAAGTGTTAGACAGGCGTCATGCTGGATCTGGCGCAATTCGAAGATATTTTCAAAGAGAGCATAATATTGTCCACTTCTTCCGTTCTCGATCTGCTCTGGAAAAAAAAAAGAGAGGGAGGAAAGAAAAAGAAGGAAGGGGGGAAAGGAAGGAAAAAAGGGAAATTAAAGAGAAAAATTAATAAATAAAATTTTAATTAAAATTAAAAAGTTAAAAATAAAAATGAAAAAGTTAAAAACAGCGTTTTTCCTCTGCTTGAATATGCCAGGTAATTTTTTTTTTTTTTTTTTTTATATCCTATTTATTGCTTTGCCCAGCAGCAATAGCTGCTGGTGGCGCCAGGGGTGGCAGTCCCGCTTTAGCCACCGAAACTGTGTCATCACCTCTGGTTAGCGGCTGATGAGGGCAAAGTAAAAGCACATGTGGTCACATGTTGTATGTAGAATATATATATATATATATATATATATATATATATATATATATATAATCGTTCGACTGGTATTAATCGTGACACCCTGCACTGAAAATTTCCGAAAGGATGAAACACTAGTGTCTGTAGGTATTTAATTATTATAGTAAAAAAATAATTAGGACATCCCCTTTAAGAAATTCGTTTCTTATCGTCGAGCACTTTCAGTTGAATTAAAGTCGGTCAATTTAGCTCTTGTGCATATATCATCGTATAACGATTAGATCACTGTCTGACTGACGTAAATGAACATTTAAAATTAAGATGTTTAAATTCAACGTTATTTCACGCGGTTAATGGTAGCCGAATGGATTAGGCCTTCGCTAATCGAGCCAGATATGTCTCGTGTTGCGGGGTTCAAATCGTTCGACTGGTATTAATCGTGACACCCTGCACTGAAGATTCCCGAAAGGATGAAACACTAGCGTCTGTAGGTATTTAATTATTATAGTAAAAAAAATTATATATATATATATATATTATATATATATTATATATATATATATATATATTATATATTATATATATATATATGGAACACTTTAGATTGTCTAATGTACTCGCCTTAATTCAACATTTAATAGTGTTTAATTGGCAATTGTTCTGTTGCTCTGAGGTGTAGACTTAGCAAATGTAGCAAAAATTAACTTTATAGCGTGGTTCGACTCTCATGAACTCATGGCATACAACACTAGTGTTTGTTAGTATAAAGAACAATTATTATTTGATAATGTCTATTTGTTTATTTGTAATATTGCTAAAACCTATTTGACTTGCATTTCACACAGCATTTACATTAATAAAAAAAAAACTTTAAAAAAATTAACCTGGAAGACAATACGCCAGCTATGTATTCTTCAATTCTTATAATGTAAAGTTCGATTCCTCTGTTCATTCTCTCAAGAGAAAATGGGTACTACTCTAAGGGTAACTGAGTGTATAATTCTGAGACAAGGGTTGAGCAATTCAAACCATATCTCTCATGAATCGTATTTGCTTGGGTCCAATCGTAAGGAGAGACCCAACATTGTTTGGAAACAATGCCAAGATAAACGAAGAGCCCATACAACACTTGCAATTCCCTAATGGTCACCCATCTTAATACTGACCAACCTTAACGTTGCTTAACTTCCATGATCTGACGGGAATCGGTGTGTCAGCATGATTTTGCCGTATATAGTACGTAATACAGTGTGTCATATTACTTATATTTGAACAATATCAAATAAAATACACCACAATCGCTAAAAGATTTTTGAAGTTATATTTGGATTTAAATTTATGAAAAACAGAACCAGATTTCACACACTGTACAAAAACTAAAGTATTCTCAACTTATAGGGAACAGGAGATTATTGATGAGCTTACAATTTCGACCAATATCTAAATGTAGTTTCAGTGATAGTAAACGCCTTACACAGCCTAACATAACAAGTGCATTTGAAATGTTTTATTACCACACAAGCCGAAAGTAGGTTCTTTGATATGACAGGGGCGCGTTTGAAATAAGTATTTCTGTTTAAAGCATAATTCCATCATGATGCTTGGCTTGGTAGTTTGAAAATCCAGTTAAAGTTCTTTTTATATATATATACTAACGGGGGGCACCCGGCGTTGCCCAGGTGTTTGGAAGTGTATGTGTGTTTTTTTTTGGGGGGGGGGATTAAAATTAAAAAAAATTTTTGGTAGCGTTAACCATTGGGCCACCACGAAATACTAACAGAAACACGTTTGAATTTATTTAACTATTTAGAATTGGCAGGTGCCCGTTTTAATGAGGTCAAATTTGACTGCGGGGTAGTATTTCATTTACTATTTAACGCTTTTTTTAATTTTTATTTCCCCAAAATGTTGGGGGAAGGGAGGAGGAAACCAGCTCCCATTAAAAAGGGGATTGTCCAAATTGAATAGCAATTGTCTGATATAAGGAAAATATTTCCACATTGATCAAATCTGATTGTTTTTCGGACATTTCCAGCGATCGCGACCGGAAAAATACTGCCAGAATTAGTGCCGCTTTTATTATACAAAAAAGTCTAATCCACATGCGGCGAGCGAAAAATGTTGAATATTTATCTTTCCGAAGTCGAACAAATTAAATAGACAGGCGACCTCCGTTGTTAACTCGTAGATATTTATATGTGATATAAAAAGTTTTAAGAAGTTGTGAGCCGACCGAGCGCTTCTCGGAAAAAAAGCCTTTCGTGTACATACGCAAAAAGTGAACATACATACACACATTTTCGCTTTTATATATATATAGATGAGAAAACTAGTGTGTTTCTCTAATATTGTCATCATATATGGCATCATGCAAACTAATTTCGAATTTTTTACGCTGCTTTAATAATGAATACATCTTTACGTTAATACCAGTTAAAAAGAAGCCAAAATATGGCGATCAGCAACGCGGTGTGCATATTCGGTGTCCAAATGATGTCACTAGCAAGTATCGAGTTAGTGAAATATTTTTTTATATAACACCGATACAAATTGGTTTATAGACCATACATATATAATAGTAAATAATATTTGATTTAGAATCAAGTGACAACAAATCTCATTTATTTTCTATACATTGTACGAGAAGGGAGACCTGACGTTGTTCAGGACTGAATAAAGATCAATAAATGTTCTGCCCTACCATAATTATATTGTCATCGAATATGTGAAAGCACATATATTTTTAATCAAATCAATTGATGACCTGCTCTAGTTAGGCAGCCCCTGAAGTGTATCGCGAGGAAGCTTCGCATACCTCCGCGCAGTGACTTAGTCAACAATACATTGTAGTCTTCATTGCATTGTAAATAATCTACTGTTGTTTTTTTTTGTTTTTGGACATAGTGGTCACCACATATCAAGGCACGGAAGCCACTCGTGGATAAGGGTCATTGCATGTACAGTAATCAATGGGATAGTATCGTAGTAATCGTTAGTATTGGAGATTTGATAAAGTGTCTTACTTAAGGGGGCGATTCATCAGGAATTTGTTTATGTTGGACTTGAAGACAAGTTGTAGTCAGGTAGGAAAGAGGCAAACGAATAGTGTTCCACAGGCGTGCACTTCTAAGAAAGAAGCTTTGTTCATGGAATCTACGTTTTGATTTAGGCACAGATAAAGAGTGGGGAAATTACTGACAGTGGTTTCAGCTAGAGGGTTGGTTTTCGGGAAAGATTGGCGAGGAGGACCAGAGATTGGAGCTCGGACGAGCACTTGCTGATTTAATAAAATTATCTGTAAATAATGGATACCTTTAAAGTTTAAAATACAAAAGTAAAGCATCACGGTTTAATTGTATTCTAAACAGAAACGTTCATTCCAAACACGACCCTGTCTTATCGAAGAACCAACTGTTGATTTCATGGAATTATTGTTACATAGTAACTTGAATTAAAAGTTAAACGTACAAAACTCACGTATCGTCGGCTAATTGTGCTCCAAAAAGAAACATTCATTTCAAACGGGCACCTGTGTTGAAAAGGAATCTGCAGTTGATTGTATAGACTAGACCTTTCTGTTTGTGGGGTGATAAAAGTTCTCAAATACGCTTGTGATGTTAGCTTGTATAAAAGTGTTAACTTTGGTTAAAATCGTCTTCATTCTTCAATCGGATTTTCAATTATCGATTTTCGATACATATCGGACACATTCCAATACAGTACTAACGTAAAAAACACTCCCAGACACACCAAATATCTTCATGTGAACTTTCAAAATCATTAGCCTCGCCGTTTTCGAATTGATGGGGAAAGAACTCACACACACAAACAAAGTGTCTTTTAAATAATAGATAGTTAGATGGATATAGATTATATATGTTTGTACAGCTCTGATGTAAAGACAACCGTCTGTTTTTTTTCTCGATATTTATTAAAGCTCTTTTAATCGTTTCTACAGACTAACCAGGTTGTCACATTATTTCTTGTTAGTTCATCGAAGTTAAACGACATTGAGTCTGATCAGTACTATATGGGTGACCATTTGAGAATATCAAGCACGAAGACTGTGAAAAACTCATGCAAAAAACGTAAAAACTGACGTCGTTCTTAATGAGAGGGATACACGTGTGGTACGGGCTGCTTGTGTATTTAATATTTCCTAGAAACTTCTCTATTCGGAATAAGCCGAATTAACCCACGAATGATGCGTGTCGCACAGGAAAGACTGCCTTCGCCTCTGTGTTCGTCTATTCTCACAATCTGTCTCTATTTTGTAAATTATCCTCATTTAAAAATTTTATTTACTATGGAGTAATAATCAGTTTAGGTCAAAATATACTACATGGTAATGTTAACTGGAATAACGGAATTGTGAGTGGATTGACGAAGTAATATTATGAGGAGATTAGAAAACAAATGGAATTGAGAAAATATGAATTATTACGAGATTTATAGCAAGTATTTCATCACATTATATTCTAAAACAACCATGTCCTATTCTGCAGAGAAGTAATACTGTCGTAATGTATTTCAAAGATGAGAAGTCCTTGGAAAGTAATACTGTTCATAAAAATTCTGTTTCGGAGGAAGAATAGAAATTAATTCGCATTTGTAATAAAGAGATGAGTTCTTGATTTATATGCCTCGCACGTATAAATATCAAGCAAATGTACAACGTTCTAGAACTTTTAAATATGTTTCCTCTCCGTCGAAATTATGGATTCAGCATATGCAAAGGATCGTTAAATATGCGCCTAATTCGGGTGCTCGGAATTATTTTGAACCGTGCATAAGTTTGGCAATAAGAGAACAAATAGACGAGTCAGAAAAGAGAGATGCACGAACGAATGGAAATGGCCAGATTGCAGACAAGATAAACCAACTATAAATATAGCGAATAGAGTGGAAGTCTCGCAGATGTTTTCTATTATTACGTTTCCAGTGAAGGCTGTTAGATTCAACTGATAGAGAATATAATTATGAATAAATTTCAGCCTTAAGCACAAAAATATCAGTGTGGAAGGTGATCTGATCTGAGCTTCAATCTCTCGTTGCTTTTTTTTATACTTACACATTCATTATTGCACTTGCACTGACTAAGCATGTCAAAATCCATTATACACTCGTGTTGTAGTCTGACGCCGGTTGCTGATTGCCTATGCACACGACACCTAATATTCAGTTTTGATACAAGTGTATAGTCACGGAGACAAGTAATTATCGTATACGTAATCTATACATCTATAAAAGTGAAATCATCTATGTGTGTGTACATTTCCCTACCAAATTACTCTGTCAATTTTCAGTCTAGAGACTCCAGATTTGACATAAGGAGTTGTGAGATTTGGGGAAATCTTTTTAATCAGTTTTAAGCCAGGGGCTTGGCTGTCAAGGGGTCAGAGTTCAATGATTTGACCTTTGAAAACTCTACCAAACTCCTCCGCTAATTTAGGGCCTGAACAGTAGAAGTTTGAGATGTAGGTTCTTTGGACATCACTCAAACTTTTTTACTTGATTTGAACTGAAAACAATAAATATTAAGGGTCAAAATTGGCGACCGTCTTCATCTTTGAAGCTGTCGTCAGTATTGCTAAATTTCTTGAACCACCGTTGTGCCACATGTTCGTTAGTAATTCCTGGGCCAAACGTATCATTCGTATCACGAGCTGTCGCGACAGCTTTTAGGCCTAGTTTTTACTGGAACAAAAAATCGTACGGACTTTAATTTTTTCTATGCTATCGCACAACCTGCAAAAAATGAATGAAGAGATTGAGAACGGTAACGAATAACACAATTCGATAGAGCAAAAAACACGCTTCAAAATGATATATAACATGGCTATATATATATATATATATATATATATATATATATATATATATATATATATATATATATATATATATATATTAATAAATTAATTCTGAAATCATATATAAAAGTAACATATGTACGAAAACGATACTGTTTTTGCACAAACATATCTACTTGTTTTATCTTCTATCCTACAATAAAGAGGAATGCGTATTTATTAAGATGTAAATAAATATATGTACAGAGTAGAAACGATAAAATTGTCGCACTAGAAAAGACATGATTCCACTTCCGTGTGCTGAAAACCGGTTTTGGTTTTTTTGCAGACCATCTATTGTTGCCCAGTTGTGTACAAATCGCTGTACAATTCATGCCTTCTACCGATCCAAGTTATGACAACGGGACCATTGCCAGAACCCTCAAAATGCAAATACGGACAGTTCAACGCTTGAGGGCACAGCTCAACGAAGTTTCCGGCTACGGTCTTTCGTGTGGTTTCAATTGAGGTGCACATCCTGCAACATTACATCACCAAAGTCGGCTTGAAAGTACACACGAAATTTTATCTGGTTTTGCTGAAGAGTGTGGTGATTCCCTGGTGCAGTTATGGGGCCACTGGCAGATTCTGGGTGTGCCATCAGGACTCGGTGCCGGCCCACAAGTCCAAAGAGACCCAGTCTTGGCTTCAGCAGTAATGACACGATTTTGTACCCTACTCGCACTAGCCCCCATATACCCCCGACCTGAACCCGCTGGACTACTTTGCTTAGTCATACGTCGCTGTTGCTGTTGGAAAAAGAATGCGCCTCGTTCCGGACCCATATCGAGGCGGTGATTAAGTCTAAAGGCGGTTATATTAAATAGATGTAAGCTCTACTACATAATCTACTTACTTTAACTGATTTTTTCCAATAAAAGTTTTAAAATAAAGCCGTAGTGTTGTTTTCTTTAGGGAGACAAATTTATCGTTACACTCTGTTCTTCCCTTCTGTAACCAAAAAATTAGCGAATAAAACATTTTTCGTTTTTTACTCCCAAATGAAATCAATCCAAGTTGTTAAGAGGAGCTAAAAAGCAAATAACAAATCAGATAGCCACACCAGCTCTACCATGCCGCCTGTGATGAATTCGGAAAAAACTGTCTTTCATCTATATTATTAGTTAACAGTCATTTCTTCCAACCATCTGTAATAATAATTACTAGAAGGACCTGTGGCAATTCCACGATAGTTAAAATTTTGCAAACACAGCAGTAAAAATTCCTTATTGTTATAATGATCTCAAGTCGTGACACACTTGTGACCATAATTTGAAGAGGAATGTGGTCATCTCCGGAAGTTGACCCGACCTCCTCCATTCGCCTATCCCCCATCCACAGTAATAAACAGGAAGGTATAGAGCCTGCGAGGGTATTATCATTAAAACAATCGTCCATCCGCGTGAGAATAATCTCAATTCGTAACACACTACCATAATTTGAAGAGGAATGACGTCATCACCGGGAGTTAATCTCCCCCCCCTCTACTCGCCTATCCCCCTTTCCCTCTAATAAAAAGGAAGGTATAAAGCCTTGGATGATAGTCTTAGTGAACTAATCGCCAAACCATGTGTGAATGCGGGAGATAACCCGTTTCTCAGAAATTAAAGTTTGCGATGATGATGATTTTTTGTGACACAGGATGTCGTACGGGCAAGCGTATTAATCTATACATACTTTATATATGAAACATGATTTTATTTAATTCTATTGAATTATAGGGATGCTTTAGTAATATACCTAGATAAATTACAAGAATAAACATTAACGAAGTATATTTTATCGTTAAGCTTGACGAATAATCGACAGAAGTTATCTATCTATCTATCTATCTATCTATCTATAAAAGGGAGACTGTGTGTGTAAGGGCACTTCTCAACCGGTATACTAAACGATTTTTTATCTACAGACTTGAAAATTGGTATAAAGGGTATCCAGACGTGTGAAAACCTTTATATCAGTTTGGATCCGGACGAAAGGCTTCTAAGCGGTCAAAATTGAGCAATTGTTATGTGTAGGCCGTAGAAGTTTCATGTTTGTCAAGTGTTTCACGAATGTGCATGCGTGAATCTTTCACATGACAGATTGCTTATGTTAGGAATCAGTAGGTTTTAAAACATCGTGTAAGATCGTGTCCCGCTAGCATAATTGTTACCGCACTTGACAAACTGTATTTAGGTTTTGGTTACGATCTCAGCTTGAATATTTTTTTTACTTACAAGAAGTGAACTATTAAGATAAAACATAATACTCATATGCATATGTCTTTCAGTTTCTTTTTATTTCATTGTTTTTTTAAGGAACTTAACGTTACATTTAATACATACGCTGTTTCTTTTATAATAAACTAGCTTTACCCTGCCACGCGTTGCTGTGGCTCAATTTGGTGTAATAGAAAAGTCTAATAAAAAGAGAAAATGCATGTTTCTTATATTCTTAGTACAGCAATCGATTTCCACAAAAAAATGCGAAAATGTAAGAAGTGGTACTCTTGCAGTACTTAATGGTCTGATATTTTAATGTTTTTATTTAATGTAAAATGTTTAATCATCACGAAGAACACAGTGTGTATGTCTGTATTTGGAGAAGAGAAATGGTCGCGGATTCTGTTGAATATGTTAACTTTGGGTAAATAAGTTAAAAACTATCTAAAACAGTGTCAGAGTTTTTTTTAGTTTGAACTGACTTTTGTGAACGTAACGTTATCAACGGTGTCCGCCAGCAGTTGTATGTTTGAAAGATACAGCTAAAGACTGTTTTTCGAGCCGACTAAACGTTATATTAAATCGAAAGGGTTTGTCTTGTCACAGATACGAAAAAGTTGTGGGAAACTCAGTATGTAGCAAATGTAATATCGTTAATGAAGAAGAAGCATTCATAAATGTTAATTTAAACACGTACGGAAGTCTTTAGTAAAGAAAAAGCAATCATAATTTTCTGATCTTAATCGGACCTTTAGCTGGTTCTTTATTTTGTATTTGTTTTTCAATTTGAATGCAAGTAATTACACGATCTAAATATGTAACTGATAAAATTAAATAATAAATTGCTCATAGATAGAATCGTCGCTTAGAGTCATCCAAACCGGAAGTAGAAACGTATTAGTCGCGCAGTTTATGTTATTTATTTTTGTTTTTGATTTTCAAGTGTAATGCAAGTAATTTCACGATATGATTACGTTGTAATAGTAATTTGTAAAAAAAATGAGATGTTAGTTTCCAAAGATTTGTGTAGTTGAAAGCAGTAATAAATGAAGCTCATAGTAAGATTCGTCGGTTGGAGCCATCTAAACCGGAAGTAAAAACTCAGTCCTCTCGTAGTGTGCATCTTACGGAAGAAAGAAATGCAAAACAAAACAATCTAATCTTTATCTGACGTTTAGCGCGTTTATTTATGTATTTTTGTTTTTTTAAGTGAAATGCAAGAAATTTCACGGTAATCTGCGAATAATAAATGGTATGTAAGAAATTGTTTGTTTATTGATAATAAGATTTTAGTGGGAAGTAGTAATAAATAAAGCTCATAGTTAGATTCCGCGGTTAGAGTTGTCAAAACCGGAAGTAAAATCCGAATAGTCACGCAGTTTGCGTTCGACATAAAAAAAAAGGTGAAAATATAATGTTAATCGGACCGTAATTCATTTTTTCTTTTTTTTTTCTTTTTTTATGGGAGAGAAGGGGAAAATAGAGAGAGAGAGAGAGAGAGAGAGAGAGAGAGAGAAAGAGAAAGGAAAAAATGGCTTTAATAACCCTTTACAGTTCCAAACCTGTGTTTAATCCTACTGTTCCTTGTGGATGTGTTCTCAGTGGTGTTAAGTAGTAGCAGGAGTAGTAGGAAGTTAATAGAGAGAAAAGATTTTACAACTTCCATTGATTAGAACCGGTTTTAGCAGTGAACTCTCACCGTAAAAAATGTAGGAATGTACGGTTATTGAGGAAGTACAAGGATAATAGACCTACAGCACACCTCAGATCCTGTGATGCATGTAATTTCTTGATTTTTAATCCTATTAAGGTCAAACACGGGAAAAATGAGGTCATTTTATTTTTATATATATATATATATATATATATATATATATATACATATATACATATAAATGAATATATATATATATATATATATATATATAAGAGAGAGAGAGAGATAGAGAGAGAGAGAGAGAGAGATAGAAGACAAGAGAAGAAGAGATAAGAATCCCGCATTAATTAAAACATAATACTTTTGCGTATTTTACGATCGAGCAACCCTGGTCGGCCTACTAGTTAATATATATATATATATATATATATATATATATATATATATATATGTGTGTGTGTGTGTGTGTGTGTGTGTGTGTGTGAGTGTTTTTTAAGCAGATTAATCATATAAATAGCTGCGTTTGGGATACTACTCTCTAATATATACAGTTGTGCGCAAAAGTATTCGACCCCTACCAAAATTGTCTTATTTCTTTGAATGGATACTTCAATAATCTTTAAAACCTTTTTTAACGACTAAGTTCGAATAAACTGTATAGTTTTCAACAAAAAATAATAAAAAGTAATTAGTGCTTGATAATATAAATAAATTTATTTACAAAAATAAAAATATGGATGTTGCAAAAGTATTCGACCCCTTTTCATTAATACTTGGTTGAAGCTCCTTTGACCTTGATTACTGCAAGTAAACGTTTCCTATAACCTCTAACGAGACTTCTACATCTGTCCACTAGAATTTTAAGCCACTCTTCTTGACAGTACTGTTTTAATTCAATCAAATTAGATGGTTTCCTTTTATGTACCGCAATTTTTAAATCATGCCATAAATGCTCAATCGGATTTAGGTCTGGAGACTGGGAAGGCCATTCTAGAACTTTCACCTCATTATTCTTTAACCATGCCTTAGTGCTCTTTGAAGTGTGTTTAGGATCGTTGTCCTGTTGAAAGGTATACCTCCTTCCATGCCCCAACTGTTTTGCAGACGGAACAAGATTTTCTTTCAGTATGGACTGATATTTTACTGAATCCATTCTTCCATCGATTATGGTTAATCTTCCAGTTCCATTTATACTGAAACAGCCCCACACCATGATTGATCCACCTCCATGCTTAACGGTTGGAATGGTATTCTTCACATTATAAGCAGTATTTTCTTCTCGCCAAACATAGCGTTGCTGTTTGCGTCCAAATAGTTCCACTATCGTTTCGTCTGACCAAATTATATTATTCCAGTAATACATAGGCATTTCTAGGAACTTTTTTGCAAAATTTAATCGAGCCTTTTGATGAGCTTTGGAAAGTAAGGGCTTCCTTCTGGCAATACGTCCATGCAATCCGACACGATTTAATGCCCTACGATTAGTTGACAAGTGTACATCTGAGACAGCATTCTTCAAATCGTTCTGCACGTCATTTAGGTAAGATTTAGAGTCTATTGAAACTAGTCTAACTATTTTCCTAGCCCCACGTGTCGTAATTTTTCTTGGACGACCTGATCTTGGAAGACTTGATACAGTCCCTTTTACTTTCCATTTTTTGATAATGGACATAATAGTTGACCGTGGTATAGAAAAACGTTTGGAAATATTTTTATAACCTCCAGACTGGTAGGCATCGATTACTTTCTTTTTAATGTCTTCAGAGTACTCCTTGTTCTTTGTCATAGTTGCAGATTTGTTGACGTTGAAAAAAATTTTTTTTTACTTGAAACAATTATTCAATCATTCAATATGGCATTGAAGTTCAATTTGAACTGATTTTAGATTCAGTACAGTCATAAATATTATTTATAGGAAATAAATACAAGGCCAGACTAAAATAATAAACTTAATGACGCTTTTATTTAAACTTTAAATTAAAGGGGTCGAATATTTTTGCAACATCCATATTTATATTTTTTGTAAATAAATTGATATATATTATTAATCTCGAATTACTTTTCCTCATTTATTGTTGAAAAATATACAATTTATTCATAATTAGCCGTTAAAAGGCGTTATGAAGATTTTTGAAGTATAGATTCAACGAAACAAGAAAATTTAGACAGGGGTCGAATATTTTTGCGCACAACTGTATTATATTGTTTTATTGATTGAAATTATCCATAAAGTGGTTTGAAATAAAGGTCGCTTAATGCGAAACGTGATAAACAGCGTTTTCGAACTACCAAGCTGTTTACATTCCAACCCTTTTCCACGCACCATAACCATTGTTTACGCATTTTTATATTCTACTTCTTTATTTTGCTTTTCAATTATCGGTTTTGTGGAACATGCGATAAGCACTAGATTGGATTTACTGTAAGACACAATAAATCTATGACGGATATAAATAAAATAGAAAACACAAGCATACTGTTTTAACACAATTAGAAATATCAGGTTCCACTTCCTGTATTAAAAAAAAGAAAGTTTTTCAGCCAACAAACAACTTATTTCTATCACTATCTTTACTATTATTTAAAAGGAAATTTGTGTGCGTGTGTGCGTGTGTATGTGTGTGAGAGAGATCATTTCCTATGGACTCTAAAATGGCTGAACCGAGTTTGAGGAAGTTTCACACATAAGTACTTTATGTTCCTGGCAGTATTTTGAGGTTTTGTATCGGAATGTCATCGATAAGTATCAATAATCGATAATCGAAAAAATGCGATAAAAGAAGGAACAGGCTATTTTGCGAAACGGTTACGCAGGCTAACATCACAAGTGCATTTGAGAAGCTTTTTATCACATAAGCTGAAAGGTCCGACATATGAAGTCAACAGTAGGTTCTTTGCTATTACAGGGGTGTTTTGGGAATATTTTTTTTGTTCAAAACAGAATTGCATCATGACACTTTAGTATTGTATTTTAAACTTTAAGAATAGCCACTGATAAAATAAATCTCACCTGTCTGTTTAAGTGCATGATGCATGTGCGTATGTATGCATGTATGTTTGTATGTCTGCGTAAAACTTTCGACAGAGGCGATGAATTTTACAAGATTTGTATCATTTTGAAGTCGATATCTGGGACGATAAATATCGAAAAATTGGCCAAAACACATTAATTCCTTCACCCTCAACGGGGCAGTTTTCTACAAGGAGGGATAGATTTGCTTACAATATATTTTTGCAATTCATCGTATCAGATTGATTTTGCCTACTTTTAACGTTCCGGTAAGCGGTAAGACGTCAGATTTTCTTTCACTTTCTTTCCCGCCTTCGCGTCACGGGTTCGAGCCTGCCTTTCTACTACCATTTCTTTTTTGCTCAACAGCCACCGTCAAACAACGCCGGGCATCTAGGCTAGTTACATATAAAATAATTTAATGAAATCTAGAGCAGGGTCTCTATAGTTCAATGTAGATCACAGTGCAGTGTGTACTAAGTCACTACAAAAGGGACGTGAAGCTTTCTCCTAATGCACTGCAATGGATCCCCATATAAATCAGGCAAGCAATCGATTTGATTGAAAAAAAAATGGGCGATTTCATTGATTTCGATGCTCAGAAAAAATATGTAAGTGTGAAACATTCGTTAGCCATCATTCAATCTCAGCCGAGGTCAAGTCTTTCTGATATTTCTCAATAAATTAAAACTCGAAAATTACATGTGAAATGTCAGAATAATGCTTTATCGTTATAAAATGGAAATTTTATTCATTAACTGCGATTAAAGAAGCAGGAGAAAAAGAAGCGGAAGAAGAAGAAGAAGAAGAAGAAGAAGAAGAAGAAGAAGAAGAAGGAGAATCAATTGGAGTTGATAAAGATTTATAATATCGTGTTAAAATGTAAAATATATATATATATATACAGTGAATAATATATATATACATATATATCTTGTTTTTAAAATGTAATTATCGACTGACACGTTTTTAAAATATAATTATCTACTGACTACATTTTAAAAAGCAATATATATGCCACTCCCCATATGGGGGTACCAAATTGGTTAAAGGGAAATTATTCCCAAGTCGCATTTAGGTAAAAATGCACTTTCATAAATAATTAAATTCATTCAAAACGTATCGCAAAAACAAAAACAAATAACACACACACACACACACTCACACACACACACATATATATATATAAGTATATATATGTAAATATATATATACATATATATATATATATAGTTTTTTATTTTTCTTCATCTAAATGCAATAAAAAAATACTATAATTTGCTCTCTTTGATTGAGCACTATCATCGATCTTTGGTGAAGTTCAAGTATGCTTAATTTTGGTTAATTGTCATTTTTAGTCATCTAGAACTGCTTTAAAGCTTCATCAACCACTTATTTTTCGGCCAAATTTCAAACAATTATTAAAATTTATAGATGGCTTTCTCAGATATATTGTAAAAAAAAGTGTTTCAATTTTCGTTCAGTAAAACAAAAGTTATGATGAATTGAGTGGTGTTCAAAATCGTAAAAAAACGTAGGGAGGTGAGCGACGTTTTATTAATTGTTTCCATAGCAACCATGTCGCTTCAGCGACTAGTGTTTCTACTAATTCACTGCTGTCGTGAAAAGGGAAGTAACAAGTGAAACCGACAGAATGAAAGAATGAAAGAATGAAAGAGAGATAATTGGAGAATTTTATTGAAGCAGAAAAGTGTCGTACATTATTATGTGTATAATATGTTTATGGGGGCAAAAAGGTAAGGCTGAAATTAAGCAACAAACAAGCGAATTTATTAAAAGTCTGGAAAAATCATGGATTACAAAATAAAAATGCGAAAATGAAAAGTAATATGGTTAAGCTTTAACATGGAAAAGTAACTGACTCGTTGTTTAAATTGGAAAAGAAAAGGACAGTATATTCCAGTAAAAATATAATAAATTTATAACTGAAACTATTGCAGCATAAATTAAAAAAAATTCAATTTAACATTATGTAATCAATTCCCAATGCTGCAATATTTTAAGTTATAAATTTATTATATATTTTTTACTAGAATATCTTGTCCTTTTCTTTTCATGTTTTAACAAGTCCTTTATTTTCCATGCTTAAGCTTAACCATATTACTTTTAATGCTCGCATATTTTTTATTGTATATATAGGCAGACAGACAGACAAATAGATTAATGTCTTATATATATATATATATATATATGTATATATATATATGATTAGTTATTTTTTGAAAAAGAATTCCAGCAGAGTGCTCAATTAAAAGGAAAATCCAAATTTTAAGAGCGTATTTATATTTTGTGTACAGAAAGTTGTTAGTTGAGACAGATCATTGGTACAGTCGCATATTGGCTGAAGAGAGCTTGATAAGGATACCTTAAACGGGCCTTATTATCGGGCTTGAAACCGACGGTACCAATGATCTGTCTCAACTAACAACTTTCTGTACACAATATATATATATATATATATATATATATATATATATATATATACCCAAAACCTCTAGTCTGGATTGAGGGGGTGACTAAATCTTGCTGTAATTCTTTCAAATGTTCTGAAATAACAGTAAGGGAAGACTTGATTCAAAATATTTTTCATATGTTATATTTCCTCCATTTCAGAAATAGGGTATGATTATGAATATCCCCAGTATCAAATAATTATTATGCACTGTGAAATTTACTTTATGTACCAAGGAAGGGAGATATAACATCTGAGAAATTTTTAGAAATCAAGTCTCCTTTCAGATCATTTGAAACCATGGCAGTAAGTTTTATTGTTCTCCTCCGTCAAGACCAGAGGCGTTGGAAAAAAAATCAGACATTTTGTAAATCATATGCACAAATAGGAAAACAAATAGTTATGATTGAAAAATTTTATGGGTGTAGAAAAGTGCCAAAAATACTCTCTGCATTATGGATAGTCCTCTTAATGTGCAACATTAAGGGTAAAACTCACATAGCCCACAATGCAGGACATTAGATTTCCAATGAGGCTTCATGTGTTGAACTCTGATCAGTAGTCGCTGAGATTTCGAACTTATAAAATTGGCAAAAAACTCGTCTCTCTCTCTGTATATGTATCTTTCTATTAAGTTACATTATTGTTTCAGCTGCACGGCCGTTTTTTGGCCGTCTGTAGCGTCCTCGGACTTTTTCAGAACCCTCTGTAAAAGTCTGAGGACGCTACAAACGGCCAAAAAAACGAAAAACGCATATTTGCTCTACAACGGTATTGAACACTTTCTTCAGTTTTTATTAATTACCATCTTCACTATATATATATATATATATATATATATATATATATATATATATATATATATATATATATATATATATAATTTAAACACCGTAGTGTTTGAATATATAGTTCATTGGTTAAGTGTGCATTTTATACTCATTTCGAACTGCTTTAAAGCTTCACTGCTCAATCATTTTTAAACCATTTTTACAGTTCATAGGTCACCTTCTCAGCTATATTTTGAAAAAGATTTCTATGTTCGTACAGTAAAACGATAGTTATAAAACAATTGTTTTTAACATTCTCAAAATCTGTAAAGAACGGAGACACATTTTTCTTTTGTTTTTGATTGGGTGTTGGTTACCATAGTAACCAAATCTGTGACGCTATCTCAAACCGGCTGGGAACGGCGGAGATGATGACATAACAGGATATTAAAAAAAAAAACTGTCGCTAATAATTCACCGCTGAACCAATCTGTCGCTCAGCTGTACCGTCATTAATAATTCACAGGTAACAAATGAAACAGAAAGAGAAAATGTTATTTAATAGCAAAGCCTGGAAAATTCATGGATTACATTAAAAATGCGAGCATGGAAAATAATATGGTTAAGATTTAAACATAAATATAATAAAATTATAACTTGCAGTAATAATTAAGGATTGATTCTTTAATGTTAACGTTAATTAAAACAATCTTTATGCTGCAATATTTTAACTTTTAAATTTATTATATTTTTTACTAGAATATCTTGCCTTTTTCTTTTCCAGATTTAACAACTTGTTTATACATGCACCGGTAAAAAAATAAATAACAAAGACGAGGTTCACGTAAGACAGTTGATCTCCAGAAGCACGGGCTTTAATTCTGTTCAAGGGTATAATTTTATGAATGAAAGTACACGAAATTCAACGGTTAGATCGCAACTGTACGCAGTTACATTCTCTCTATGAAAAACTAAATCTGAACACATTAACACATTCGTCCATAAACGTATTTAATTAACGTTTGGAGAGTTTTACGTTTTAATTCTTGGCAGTTTAATTAAAAGCCGATGTTTTTGCGACCAAATGAGATAAATCATGAAGAAATTTCTGTAAAACTCATTTACAAGCTATCAGCTTTAACTAAAATTACAATATTTATTTAACTAAAAAGTTTTAGCTCTTTAAAGATTATGAAAGTAAAATGTAATTCAATTAACTGAACGCAAATAAAATTTTTACCTTAAAATTATTTCGAGAACACAATTAAATCTAAAAGAAAAAAAATGTGAAAACAATAGACTTTTAAGCTTTAAATTATTATTTAATCAATTTATTTTTCCTCTTATTAAATGGAATCTCTTAAAAATTTTGTGAAAACATTTTATCTTTGACAACACTGATTGTGCTTTTCAGAGAAATGCCAATCTCAGACGTTTTGACACCAATAGTCGGTGCGCTGGTCAAAAGTTTAATCAGTTAGAGTTTAGTCCATTTAGTGGGCGAGGGGTTTTGAGTCTGTTTGGTGAATATTTTTATGGCGTTTTCTTCCTTTTTTGATGTTTTTGTATGTCTGTGTCAGTGTGTGCTTGTGTGTTAATGCGAAGGTTGTATGTTGTGTGTGAAAGGGCTGTGTGTTGCGTGTGGGACAAAGATGATTCTTTAGTAAAAGCAAACCAACATGTTTTCTTAACAAACAGAAACACAAAAGAACTAAACACCTTTTTCGAAAACCTCTGGAACTTCAACGTTCAAAAAAAAAAAAAGGCAAAACCACAAGCAACCTTACATACAAGCAAAACCAATCAACCTTACATACAAGCAAACCAAGTAACCTTACATACACGCAAAACCTAGCACTCCAAAATAATAACGACATAATTAAAAAAGAAGCAGACAAAGGCAGTGCCGTAGTAATCAGAGACAAAACTTATTATGAAACAAAAATTATAGAATTACTAGATAACAAACACTACTATAAATCCATTAGTACCAACATAGACAATACCATCATTTAAAAAATCACAAAACTTTGTACAACACACAAGAAAATAATAAAAAATAAAGAAAAAGACTTCCTCACGAATTTCATTACAAAGACTAACAACTTTTACGGACTGCTCAAAATACACAAATCCCGCGGAAAAAAATGCCATCGATAGACAAAACTCAGAATATATTAGCGCCCCAAACACTACTGACCTTACATTTAGACCCATTGTATCAGGAACAGCCTATCCGATGAGCAATGTAATAGATATCCTATTACAACCCTTCACCGATCAAATCAAGGGACGACATTTAATTTCTTACCTTACCACATACAGTAGAAAACGGGGCACTATTAATTACATTTGACGTTAGCAGTTTATATAGCAACATACCCCATGAATTAGGAAAAGAAGCAATAATATTTTGGATCAACAAGAACACGCAAACACTACACCCTAGATTCACAAAACAATTCATCATCGATAGTATAGACATAATCCTAAATAATAATTTATTCAAATTCAACAATGAAAACTACATTCAAATACTAGGTACAACAATGGGAACGAAAATGGCACCAACAGACGCAACTCTTACACTAGCCTACCTAGAAGAAAGTTTATATGAAAAGATAGAACAAAGATTTGGTGACAACACTAAAAATTGTTCATAGAATCCTGGAAAAGATACCTAGATGACTGCTTCATCCTGTGGAAACCCACATGGGGGACATCAAGGACGTACACACCATACTTCAAAATCTACACCACAAAATTAAATTCACCCTAGAACAAAGCTCTACAGAATTACCCTTCCTAGAGATACTGATAAAAATTAAAGACAATAACATTATCACAGACATCTACCGAAATCATATAGATATCCAACAAGACCTACACTTTAAAAGTCATCACCCTAAAGGCTGCATAAAAACCATTATCTACATCCTAGCACGTGGAATCTGCACTATAGTCACAGATAAAAACCTTCAAACAATCCGACTCAAGGAACTACGAATGAATCTAAGAAAAAGAAATGTCCACCACAACTTATAGAAAAAGGGATCCAACTAGCGGTAAATATACCAGTAGAAAATTTAATAACATCTTAAAAATGAAACAAAGAACAAACAACCCAGAACTTTTCACAGAGATAACGAAAAACCTCGTCCCACTTAACCAAAACAGCAAACTAAACAACTTCCTTAAAACAACAAAAATAATAAAAAGCAAACGCCAACCCAAAAACCTAAAACGCATTCTTACTTCATCCAAACTCAATCAAGACACAACAAAAAGAGTCACGAAATGCAACAAACAACGATGTGGAGTCTACAACATAATATTAGAGGAGACACATACACATTCATGATTGAATTGGCATTTTTCTGAAAAAAACAAACATTCAAAATTTAAAAAAAAGACCTAGACTGCACCTAAAAAAAGTGATCTATGTAATGAAATGTGCAGCATACGATAAATCATACATAGGTGCCACTTAGTAATAGAGTAGCTTTACATCGATCCAACATCAAAATCTCATAAAATAGATACCTGCATGTGTCACTGCACACACATGCATGCAGTGGAGACAAATGCGAGATAATGACCATTTTCCAAACTGACAACTACTGCTACTTACTAATACAAGAAGAAAAAAACTTCATAACAAAGTTTAACCCCGCTTTGAACATTTCCCAATAACAATGCACATAAATAGAAAAAAACAAACAAAATAAACTTCCGCGCACGCGTACTTATGCAAAAGTACACCCTCACACACGAATCAAGAGACGCACGATAAAACACGCGCACACATTCACCGGCATGCGCGTCCATATCCAATACAATATAATTTCCCTAAACTAAACAAACATTAGAAAAAAAAAAACACTACCCTGCCCACATTTAATAAAAGAAACTCTTTCTAGTCTAAGACAACTTTAACCAATATGTATGGTGTGTGTGTGTGTGTGTGTGTGTGTGTAGGTGGGTGGGTGCAAGTGTGTCTATATGTGTGTATATATATGGGTATGTGGGTGTGTGCGTATGTGTATGTATGCATATGTAGGTGTATGTATGTATGTATGTGTGCTCCTGCATTTGTGTTTCTGTATATATTTGTATATGTGTGTCTATGTGTGCATGCATACGCGTGTGTGTATGTGTATATATGTGCATATATGCATGTATATATATAC
The DNA here is from genome assembly GCF_053919585.1 of Euprymna scolopes. NCBI lineage: Eukaryota > Metazoa > Mollusca > Cephalopoda > Sepiida > Sepiolidae > Euprymna > Euprymna scolopes. The sequence goes on along the minus strand of NC_136493.1, from coordinate 53,867,831 downwards.
GTGTGTGTATGTGTGTGTATGTGTATATGTGTGCATATATGCATGTATATATATACGTGTGTGTATGTGTATGTGTGTATATATATATGTATGTGTCGTCTGTTTTCCATTTTGTTGTTGTGTGTGCGTATGTTTGTGTTTGAGTGACTGAGTGCACGTATGTATGTTTAGATTGAGAATCGACCGTGTACCTATCTAGATATCCTGCTACTATCTCCCTCTTACACGCACGGACATAAGTGTTATCTGATAATTACTTGACTGCAATAATTTGACTAGAAGAAAGTCATACACAACAAACCGTCTTATTCTCTTACTCAATGCAGGAGAAATTGTTTGGGGGTCTACAAGTAGATTTTGTTTTTCCATAATTATTACTGTTCTTTAGAAAGTTGCAAATCACCGTTGTACTAAGATTTACCTTAGCTGCGATCGCCCGCTGTGACAACTCTTGCTCATGTAATCTAGAATTCGAGCACGCTCACCTTCAGTAAGTTTGCTTGCTTTATGCATGATGACACCTTTATGCAGTGATTGCTAATCTGTAACTGAACTAAAAAAACAATTTATACCTCTGGTCTTATAATTTTATCAAGTGTAAAATGTCTCATTTTGTAAAAAATGTAGTTTTTTTTTCTCATAACCTTAATCCGGAGGAGTTTAAAGTCTTTCCTCATAAGAAGGTTTATTTTTAAAGATTTTAAATGAGGGTAACTACTATGTCGTTTTCACTATGGTATTACAATTATATCAAACTCTTTGTTTTTACATCAATCATATTAATCACGATCATTGTCATATTCGATCTAACGTTCTGATAACATGCGTTGGACCACTTTTAGAAACTGACTTCAAACTAACTTATCCGTGGCCAGGTATTTATTTGTCACTTTTTCTGTCAAGTAAATTTTTTAGTACTTCCTCTCATGATTACATGGCCTTCTTCTGTGAACTAAACCTGCTACTTTAACTGTTCTACATCCGAAGGAATCTCACCCATCCTTCCAACGTGTACATAACTATGTTATTATATACACATCTTGTACTGTCCAAATTTTATCTTACACAGAGGTTAATAGATCTGAAACTTTTTAACATTCATTCATTAATCTATATCGTCATTATTATATATTTTCCTTCGGTAAAACATAGGTTTTTAACTCCTACTGTCACTTCAAATATCCTTGCAGACAATAATTAATAGAAATCCTTAATTTCATCGAAAAAACAAATTTATAAACATTAAAATATTCCTCCACAAAACAACCAAACCAAACATCATGAATAAATATTTCAAGATATATGAAACTTAAACTATAAACAAAGCTGTTATGAAAATGACTATATTCAGCATTAAACAAGGTTGATATGCCGTAGAATGTACGAATTGAACTAAACAAACCAAACAAAACTCAAACAATGACGAATAATTTTTTATATGCGTCCTTAATTCTCTTCTGAACTTTGAAGTGAACTGTTAATTGAAAAGAAACTAACTTATAAAACTGCTTGAAACTTGAAAATGTCGATTGTTTATAAAATTCCTACCTTGGAAGTATTTCCTTTCATGTTTATTTCGTTTAAACAAATTAAATGACTCATTTTTGGTCATGCGGTTCATCAAAAATTACATCTTATTATTCACTTATGTCTCTGATAAACAAATATTCATTGTGTTTTACTATTTATAGTTGAAGTATATCACTTAAAAAATGATGGAGAAAATGTATGATAATGTCTGGAGCCAGGAGATGGATAAACAAATATAAGTGTACTATCTATTAGTAAGATAAAAGCAAGTGGGGTTTACAGCAACCAATATAGAAATACTTAAGCATGTTGAAATGTTAGAGCTTACTCCTTGACATTTGACATAACAATAGAATTTCCTCACATACAACCTTATGCTATTTGTATTATTCAGACAACTTTTCTCATAATATTTACAACATTTTGGTCGATTTACCGCCTCATGGTTAATCCATGTGATAAATTATCAATATTATTTTAAATATTTAAAAATTAATGCAGTATTTTAAAATTGATTGCATAAGTTTGAACGAATACATTTTAAAGTTAAATTCCCAACTGTTCAGACAGCTATATATATATATATATATATATATATATATATATATATATATATATATATATATATACTAGCTGTACGCGTTGCTGTGGTTCAGTTTGTTAAAATGGAACACATTCCTCAAGAAAAGTCGCATTTTGTTCGTTTATTTACTTTTATTATTTTTTGCAATTTTTTTAATCAATAAAAGTTGTTATTTTTTCTCCCCCCAAAATATTAATTTTTACCATTAATTGTTAGGTGAAAGTTGTTTTTTCAGGAAAACTTGCACTTTTTTTAAAAAGAAATTTGTCAGTAAACGTTTCTCTTTGAAAACGGAATTTTTATTATAAAAAGAACAGATGAATGCTTTACATGAACACTGTAAATAGTTATGCGAAAGTAGAGAAAAAATTGATTCTTTTTTTCAAGAGAATGTACAAATTATTTTTTTTAACAGATGTTCAGAAAATAAACAGAAAAATGCTTACATCATTAATTATGCCAAAAATAAATAAAATGTTGATTTAGTGTTTCAACATAATGCTTATAAATTACGATAAAACATTCTGAGTATGTGCCGAATTTAAAAGGGAACGAAATTCAAATTTCCGTTCCATTTTTACAACAACCGTAAAGCAGAGCATTCTATGCAAATTTTACCTAACTTACTGTATTAATGCTATTTTTTAAGCAAAAAAAATATATATTTAGGTTTGGCTATAAACTCCTAAACTCATTTCACCCTAAATAATTTAGGTGACTGAAATAGGAATCTAATTTAATCTTTAATTTCCTGAATAGTATGCGAGAATTCATTTTTCTTCGAGTTATATCGAATTCATTAATACGGACTTTAGGGGCTTTTTTCGTAATGTTATTGTAAAAATTATGTCTTATTGTTACAAATTACGATGCTTTAAAAAAAGCAAAAATAAATTCTTGCGTTTTTTATTTACTACTGAAAACCATAACTTTAGTAAAGGTATTTTTTTTTAAACAAAATAAAACATTTTCACTAAGAGTTAAGTAAAAATAATTAGTTGATTATATTCTGCGATCATTATTTGAAAAATACTGCAATTTTCATTAAAATTGGTTAATTTCCTGATTTTTGTAAATTTTTAAGTAAAGGGAGGGGTCAAAATGTTTATACACTTTGAGCGTCGGCATTCATTTTATCTGTACCTACCATTTTTGGATGAATATTTGATATGAAAGCGACTATGTGTGGTTAATTTAAATTAAATGTCAATCACGTGGTTACATTATCAATAATCATGTGATTAAACCCATTGAAAATTTACCGATATTGTAAACACATTCTGTTTACATTAAGCCTGTAGTTTTTTTTTAGTGATGCAGTTTTGGTAACTGAGATTTAAAAAAACCCGCGAGATCAGGAACAGAAATGTCCAGAAAATCGCTAGATTTTTAACTTTTATCATCTGAAATTTTCAAAAATCGCTACCCCCCCAACTCCATATTTTAACTTCCTAGTATAAAAAAATTATAAATATAGTATATTCAATATATAAAATGTTCCGTGTTTTCTCACTATATGTTTCTGGAATTATACTGAAGCGGTTAGCTCCCCAGAAGGCTTACATATTTTATCAGTTAGTTTTACCTGTTTTTTTCAGAGAGGGTATTTTTTTTTGCAGGAAACAAAGCATAAACTGAAACTTTTCATAATAAAAGTTAAATTGAAATATACTGCAAATTAAACATCACAATTATGGTGCAACATATTTTGAAATTAGAAAAATAAAAAAAACAAAAAAACTTTGTTTTAGCATGTTAAAAGTATTTAGGTTGGTAGATAATTAAATTCTACTGTATTGATATAATTTTTTTTTGCTGTTGTTTCTTGCTTTTTACAATTTTCGACTAAATACTTCTAAATTTCGTATTTTAAACTAAACTTCGAAGGTTGGAATGCCCACCCCCCACCTAAAATGTACTTGGAAAAATGGATTTTATAGCGAGATTTAAGAATCGTTAGCCGAAAAAAAGGTGAAAAACAAAACAAATAATCAATAAATAATTGTTACCAAAGGCAATAAATGCTAGTTTTTTTTACTAACATGAATGAATTTTTTTTATGTTTTAAAGCATTTTCAAGCGCTTGCGGGTGTGTAGGTGCGAAATATCTCCAGATTTTCTAGAATTTCCCGCTAGATTGCAAACGAAATCTCCAGATCTAGCAGGAAAACCGCTAAATTAGAAACACTAGCCTCGTGACAGGAAGCGGTAATAAATAATTGTCCCTAAATAAAAAATGACCTGTCTGTACAAAGAAACCCACCTATTTATCATAGAAAAATTAAGTATAATGTTATAATTAAAAAGAAATATATAAAAACACACATGGATATAGTAAACATATTATACGAAAACGTGGAAGCCATCCGTCCAGTGGTTTTTTAGACAATTAATTGCGAACGAACCAAGAGTTACATTTTATATATATATATATATATATATATATATATATATATATATATATATATATATATATATATATATATATATCTCAGTCTCGTTTCTCCTGTCATTGAATGAAATTATATATATATATATATATATATGCATACATACATAACTATTATTTTATATAAAAGAATATATATATATATAGATAAATATAAACACATTCATATACACATGCATATGATGATGATTGCAACGTCTTGTCAGACGAGTGTCGCTCCCTCAGACATTTAAAATCCATGATTCCAAACGTCTGAGGGAGTATCTATACAAATATGATGTTACAGAGTCTTAGCTTTGTACGACAGCTAAGTCTCTCTCTCGGTTCAAAATGTTGAGATCCAACAACAAGCAAGAGCAAGATAGCCAGCAACAAATTAAACTGCAGACCAGCTTAATGCGTGTACTGGTTTTCCGCTTTATGTTTTTTTTAAATTAGAGATTTGCTTCTCCTAGAAAGGTTGCCTTCACCACGGCTTACGGGAGCTCTCTCTATCCCAATACACATATACACACACACACAAATATACACGGTGCTAGTTGGCCGTTGACCCAGAAAAAGAGTTAATTCGCCCTTATATACATACATACATACATACATACATACATAAATAGTGTAATATAATAGTTGTCCAAATTCCAAATATAAAGTTTTCTCAGTTGGTAATTTATTCCTTTCCAAAAGATAACCATTACAATATTGTTGCATTCGCGACTATCAAGTATGCAACATTATGTTTTTGCTGCATGTTTACTCATATACTCATACAATGTTCACCTTAAAATCATAAAACAAACACCATTTAAAAAAAGGTTCACACAGCCGACTTATTCTGCAATTTTTGGCTCTCGAAGATTACGATCATGCTATATTTATCTTAACTAGTTGAAATTATTTTTTGTATCTTTGTGAATTATAAATGTTATTTATTTTTATTCTATTCTAAAATTTAATTGGTTTTGGTATACCATCTTGTTTTGCATTTTATTTTAACATTTCTCGAATTCTATTTTAAGTTATATAAATAGTAATATTCTTTATTTATTTGTCAGTTAGAGATCAAGTGATTTAACTTAAATTCGAAACTCCACGTTGTTTTTCTTTTTTTTTTACTGTCCTCGAAGGTACAGTTGATAGTTAAAACATAAATAAATCCAATAAATATAGTTAACATCGCTAATAATTAGGAGATAATTTGTTATATGTATAAGTATTTTTTATATTTTTTATTAACTTTAGTTATTGTGATTAATAAGTTTTTAATTTCAATTATTGGAAGTGAAGCTTTTTTTCTATTCCTAAGTTATATTGTCAGTCAAAGGGAAATAACTAATTGAATTTCAGTTAGCTAAATCTAAAGTTTATTTATTCCTTCGTTAAGTTCTCAAATTTAGCAGACAATTGATTTTACATTTTATGTTATAAATCCAATATTGTATGCATATTTATAACCACTTATAATTTTTCCACCTAAATTTTCTTCTTATTATATATTTAATTACTATTTAACCATGCATATACCCCTGTTCTAATATAAGTAAGATTATTGAAGTTAAGCGTTTAAATCATTCCAATATGCTATATTACAGTTATTTGTAGATTTTTGCACCATACAAGAGGTATTTTATATTTACTAGTATCATTGGAAAACCCATTTACACTAACTGGATAACTTTACCATGAAATATTCTCATATTTTATAAAATTTGATAATCTTAATATTTTACATCAATTTAATATATTTATCCACATTTTAATACTATAGTATCTTAATTTATTTATCATATGCCATCCTATCATTCCCACCGACTCCACTCTATTCATACCCCCCATCTATTAATTATAACGTTTTCTCCTTAGTTGATAAGTATCTATTCTTGTTACATTTAATTCTGTACTTTTAAAATCTGGTAGGAATATGCATACTAGTATCTTTCAAAGATTAATCAAATATATTTATTCGAAATAATTAATAGCTATTTTTCAAATTACCATTTACTTAATTGTTTTAGTCACATAGGAAACAATATTTAAAGTGTTACTTTTTGAAAGGTAATACATTTCCAACTGAGTAAAATTGATATTTGTAACTTGAAGAACTATAATATTATACTATATATGCACTGGAACCCCTCCCCCGAAGAGATTCATTGAGTTTGAAATTTTTCAAAATTTATTATAAAACACTTTTTAAAAAATCCATTACGATTGATATATACAAACTTAGAAACATTTCAAGTAAATAATTAATATATATATATATATATATATATATATATATATATATATATATATATATTGTTTTAAATTCAAATTAATAAATAATTTAATATAATTGTTAATTGCAAAAAAGTTTTTTGTTTAGTTTCTATATGCAAAAACGTGTAATAGATTACAATTATTAATGTTGTTTAGGTAAATATGGATATATTTATTTAAAAATGATTAATTTAATAATTAATAAACACACCATTTCTGTCAGAATATACCTAAATGAATAGAATTAGTTAGTACGAATAGATCGGTTTTAATAACATTTTTCTAAATTCTAAATGGCGTAACGTAAACATATTATAAGGTATTTGTAGCTTCTCTTCTAATTTTCGGATCTTTAATCATGTCGAAACGCACTTATGCCCTTTTAATAGATTGATTTTTGCTATTTCTTCTGATGAGTTAAGGGAAAAATAGATTCGCTGATTGATGTAATAATTAAATTTAAATGAAACAGATAATGTTAAGAACCGTAAACTGAATTAAAGGAATAAATTGTAGGATGGTCAATATAATGAACTTTGAAATAAAAACTTTTGTCATTCATTCATCATATATATACATATATATATATATATATATATATATATATATATCTGTGGAAATACACATTATTTTCTTATAATATATACCAATACTTATTTAAGAAGCTCAATGTAATTACAGATCAATATAGTGAATGAATTACAAATGTCTATATTCCAAAGTTCATGATGTTGACCATCTTTATTTCCGTTTATGGATTGATTGTCGCTATTTCTTCTGGTCAGTTGATGGCAAAATTAATTCACTAATTAATATACTAATTAAGTGATTGATTTTGTGCTACGAAACAGATACTCTCAAGAATTGTAAATGTCAACCGAATTAAAGGAGTATATTGTAAGATGGTCAACATCATGAACTTTGGAATATAGACATTTGTCATTCATTTATTATATATGTATATATATATGCACACGATATAACGATGAAACAGATACTTGTGTATAATTATATTTTATATATATATCTGTGTGTGTGTGTGCGTGCGTGTGTGTGTGTGTGTGTGTGTCCTTACACCTATGGGACATTACATTTGTGAAGGAAAATTATTTCCAATTAGGTTTCCGCTAGAAAATATCGCAGGCAAATAATCAAATCAATAACATCTACAAAAAAGCGAACCTATCATTACTAGGCGGAGGTTCTCAATGGTAAAGATCAAGACTTTGGATCTCGTCATGTTCGACCACGTTCATGACAAATTATATGTAACATTCTCAATTCACATATTTATTATAGAAACAGTTTCTTTACCATGCATTTCTACATGTTTTTTGAACATACACAATCGTTTTGTAGCTATTAATATTATTATATTCATTTATTAATTAAAACGATATCGTTATGAGAGGTTGGTTGTTTGTGTTTTACGGCATATCAACCCTTTTCGGGTTATTTAATGCCGAATTTAAAGATTTTTAAGAAATTTTTTTTTAATAGAATATATTTGTTGTTTTCAAGTTAGTTTCTATTTAAGCCATAGTTGGGACCCTTACAGGTACTACCACTCCGGGTCAGAGTCGACCTGGGAGCAATGGCAATTAAAGAGTGGCTCCACACTCCCCAAAGCTCGCAAGCTGGGGCCTCATCACCGGATATAGTTTAAGGTCATATCCAGGATCAGCTATGAGAGGAGAACTGTCCCAGCACGTTTTCCGATTTAATTTCAATTATTCCTGCTGTCGTTTAGATTCTCCGAACAAATACTACGGTTAGAACTATTTATTTACACAAAATATAAAAAATTGTATTTGTGAGGTACTTGGACATCAAAAACATTGGGAAAATATAGGTCGTCAGTCCTCCATTGTCAAAGCTTATAAAATGTCTATTGTTCTCTTAACTAAACTAATCCCAGTCATCACAATACCACACTTACTCTAGGGGTTGTCCAATATTAAATATCTCAAAATTTGTTAAAAATTGTGTTTCATAACTATATTTTTACATTTGCAATTCTAAGCAAAAACGTGTACTAACTATACAACATTTTTTTTATTAATTAGAGATTTTATTAAGGGGAAAAAACGTTGAATTGGAAATGTATTATTGTACTGGGTGGAACAATACAATTGTTGCTCTAGAAAAGATGACATGATTCCACTTCCGTTTGATGATAACTGGTTCTCTTTTTTGTTTTTGTTGCAGATCATCTAGTAGTTGACCGGTCGTGTACAGATCCCAAGTGCGACAGGAGTTTTCTATCATGCCCAAAATTGACACAATATTCAACGTGCGAGATCAAAGGTACGCCGCTGTAAAACAAATGCTCTTTACCGATCTAAGTTATGAAAACAGGGCCATTGCCAACACCCTCAAAATTCATCACTGAATTGCCACGTATTAAGGAGCGTGAAAAGGGTGATGAAAACAATGTTTCCGGCCACATTATGGTCTTCGGTGTAGTTTCAAGTGAGGGCTACATCATGCCATCTCACATCTTCGAAGTCGGCTTGAAAGTCAACACTAATGTGTACTTGGATGTGCTGAAGAGAGTGGTGATTCCTTGGTGAATTCAGGTGGCGGCTGGCAGACCTGGGTGTGGCAACAGGATTCGGTGCCGGCCCACAAGTCCAAAGAGACCAAGATTTCGCTTCAGAAGGAATGCTACGACTTTGTACCCTTGTCTCACTGACCCCGGCTCCTCCCGAACTGAACCCGCTGGACTACTTCGTTTAGTCATACGCCGAGAACATCACCAACATGACTTCCCACAACACCAAAGCCAGCCTGCTCGCCCCCATCTGCCGACTATTCGCCAAGCTCCCGCCGACGCTTGTAAAAAAGGCATGCCGCCAGTTCCGGACCCGTATCGAGGCGCTTATTAAGGATGAACGCGGTTACATTGAATAAATGTCAGCTCTACTACATAATCAAGTTACCTGAATTAGTTTTTTTTAAAATAAAAGTTTTGAAATATTTTGTCATGTTTCCTCTTTTATAACACACTTATTGTTTCTCTCTGTGTCATCTTTTAATGAGTGGCGGTGATGTAGTGTCAGTTCTATTGTTTTAAAATCGCCATCCCAGGAATTGCTTCCTCTTTTTAAGGGGGCCAGGCGGAATCCTCTGAAGCATTACACCCTTTTTGGGGAGAGGGTAATGTATCTGTTCTGTTGCCATGAGACCATCTTTCGAGGCTTTGCTATTTCTTTTGTTTGTTGTTGTGTCATTATATTTGCTTGATATGTGAGATAAAACATATTTTCTAGCATATGAAAAATGTTTTTAACGAAGACGTATGCAATTGCAATTAATTGATGGTTTGCAGCCTAAAGATTGAAGCTATATTTCCTCCCCGCGAAGTATCATTCATTCTCATACATTTCCAGCAACAGTGCAGCTTACGTAAGCGGAAAACGTCAACGAAATTACAACTATGTCAGTTCGGAGTTGTGAAGTTAAACGATGTTGTGGAGCATTGCTGGATAGACTTTAGGAAAAAACATCGGTAAAAATCAAATTGAGGAAATAAGATGGTCATCTGAATAATAATAATAATAATAATAATAATAATAATAATAATAATAATAATAATAATCACTCGTCCCACCCTCGTCAATCTTTCACGAGAAACACCCGTCTGGCTGAAACTACTGTCAATAATTTTCCCCACTCTTTATCTGTGCCTAAATCCAAACGTAGATTCTATGAGCAAAGCTTCTTTCTTAGAACTGCACGCCAGTGGAACTCTCTGCCGCTTGCCTGTTTCCCACCTGACTACAACTTGGACGTCTTCAAGTCCAACATAAATAAACTCCTGACAAACCGCCCCCTTAAGTAAGACACTCTATCAAAACCCCCAATAATAATGATTACTACAATACTATCTCATTGATTACTGTACACGTAATAACCCTTATCCCTGAGTGGCCTTCGGGCCTTGATAAGTGGTGACCCCCATGTAAAAAAAAAGAAAAAAGAAAAATAACTATCATGATCTGTTTTTCGGCGTTTCCCGGGGAGATATAAAATAATGTCGAATAAAACAAATATTATTAAATATTCTTTTGGAATTGCTAAGTATGTGTGTACCAGCGTTTACGGATGGGAATATGACACAAAGCAAAAACCGACTCGGTTAGAACCCTCTAAAAAAGCAAATAAAATTATGATTATCTGGTGCATCATCATATAAGTTTTGTTAAGTAGTGACTGTGGATGAACATCTAAAATAATTTACAGAATTATGTGTTATTTATGAAATAATTAAAAGACGAATGAAATTGATGATCAGTTGGATATTGATTAATTGAAACATGTAAACATTGGAAAATCAATAGAAGTTATCGACAGAATTATTTCACCGAAATACCTGAAAACATGAATATATGATTTGGCGCGAATAAACGTATTTCTGAAATAAATATATTCTTACCAGTAAGATTGTTTCGTAGTTCAGGTGACAAAATATGTTGTTTTTATTTCGATTTTCTGAAGTAAAAAATATATAAAAATAAAAAATTTTCTGAAGTAAAAAATATATAAAAATAAAAAAAAAATGAAATGTAATAAGTTTTCAAACATTCCTCTCCATCGTACTGTATATCGATACTTTATGGTTGACTGGGATAGCTTCCGTACATTTATATATGATCTACCTCTGCATTCCATGTTTAAAAAGGATGTGTCCTGTATAGTATCAGACCTGACAGAATAGTTAATTGGAGGCATAGACCGATTTATACCATCCAAAAAATTCCAACAAACACCTAACAGCCAGCCAATGTTCTCCCCAGAATGTGCTACTGCCATCGTGCACAGAAATCACTTTTTCCATAGATACCAACGTAATATATGTACTGAGACTAAAGCTGCTTTCAGGACTGCCAGCAACCACTGTAAAAGAGTAATAAAAAATGCAAGAGAGCTATATGCTCAGTCCATTAAATCCAAAGTAGCTGAGCAGTGGCTTTATTTCCAGCAGCTTTGGCAAATAGCAAACAGGATCCTGAACAGAAGTGTGCGTTCTATCCCAACCATCTTAAATGGACCTGAGGTCATCTCGTCAGCATCAGACAAGACCAAACTATTTGCCAAGAACTTTGAAGTTAAATCTACACTATACGACGAAGCCATCAACACTCCGTATTTCCTCCTATAATAGACAACACGCTATGCAACATACAAGTATCTGTGTGTGATATCGCCAAGCTAATCAAGAATCTTGATTCCAGTAAAGCAAGTGGCCCTGACGGTATTCCAATTATAGTGTTGGAAAAGCTTCAACAAGAACTTTCCTCCATACTTACAAAACTGTATAAGCGTTGGCTCAAGGAGAATTGCTTCCAAACACCCTGGAAAACCTCATCACTTTGCTCTGTATTTAAGAATTCAGGTGATAAGTCATCTCCCTCTCAGTACAGACCAATAAGTCTCCTGTGTGTCATGAGTAAGTTGCTGGAATCCATATTAAAGTAAGTTAAGTAGTCAACCACCTCATCACAAATAACCTTCTTAGTGACATGCAATATGGTTTCCGTTCTGCTAGATCTACAGCCGATGTGCTAACGGTTATATCTCATAGGATTAGTGAATCTCTTGACAAAGGCTTCCTTTCTAGGGTAATTCCTCTTGACATTTCAAAAGCCTTCGATATGGTGTGACACAAAGGCCTACTTCACAAGATTTCCAGCTACGGTATAACTGAAAATGTTTTCTCAATTATTAAATCATTTATCTCTGACAGGCTCATAAGAGTAGTGATTGATGGGCAGTAATCAGAGGCCCACAGTATTAATGCTGGGGTTCCTCAGGGGTCCATCCTGGGCCCAACACTCTTCCTGATCTGCATCAATGATCTCCCAAAACACATACCTAAACCATTCGTTGACATCTATGTTGATGACATGGCCATCTATGGCAACATAGCAAAGGCCGTAAATGACAAAGTTCTCTCTGATTCTCTCCTCTGATCTTGACCGCGTGGTACAGTGGGGTAAGAGCTGACTGGTTACTTTTAATGCATCTAAAACCAAGCTCCTATCTTTACATCATCAACGCTCTGATCCCCATCTGCCATCAATTGAAATGAATGGCTCTCGTCTTGAGGAGGCTCTGTGTTTTGACAAGCTTCTGGAATTGACCTTTACTCGTGATCTGAAATGGAACACGTACATCAAGTCTGTTACCAAGGTCGCTGGAAAAATGATGGGATCCTTCTACTGCTCCAGAAGATACCTGACTGCTGCTGCTGCTGCAATTCTCTATCTATATAAAAGCCAAGTACATTCAAGGATGGAATACTGCTGCCTCATCTGGGCAGGAGCTTCTTAAAAAGCCTATCCTGCCTTGACAGTGTACAAAATAGACTTCGTGTCTTAGTGGGGGATGCCCTTTTCTCTTTCCTACAACCTCTCTTCCACAGAAGAGACGTTGCGAGCCTGTCTTTGTTTTATCCAGTGCAAGTGCTCGTCTGAACTCCAATCTCTGTTCCCCCCTCGCCAATCTTTCAAAAAAAAAATACCTGAAACCACTATCAATAATTTTCCCCACTCTTTATTGTGCCTAAATCAAAACGTAGATTCCATGAACAAAGCTTATTTCTTAGAAGTGCACGAATGTGGAACTCTCTTCCGTTTGCTAATTTCCCACTTGACTACAACTTGGATGTCTTCAAGTCCAACATAAACAAATTCCTGATAAACCGCTTCCTTAAGTAAGACACTTTATCAAATCTCCATTATTAACGATTACCGCTATATTATCACATTGATTACACGCAATAACCCGTATCCCCGAGTGGCTTCCGGGCCTTGATAAGTGGTTACTACCATGTAAAAAATGTAATATATGCAGAAAATAATTTAGGTAACCGAACTTAGATACTTTTTATCACCATGAACTTCTCATTAATGAATAGTGTTTATTGGATAATTATGAAGCTGATAATCTGATATCATCAGAAGTAGTAGTAGGTTTTTGACTATGTATTCTAGAATAGTGGATGTCATCATTGTTATGAAAAAAAGTGGATTTATAAGGAGGTTAACTATTCATGCCTGGCGATCGTTTGGTGCTCGTAAGAGTCGAATCTATATATAGTCCATAAGTACATACACATATGAAATGACAAGTATAATGTGTTTTTGTAAACAAATGTGTATATGAAATGGAGCGTTTGCTGTTTTATTTATATAAAACATTTATTGTAACTTCTCGTAATTATATATAGACCTTGTGGTAAGCCTTTCCGTGAACATCTTACATAAAACTGCTCATGACTAAAGCAAAGTGAACGTGAGTTGGTACCAACCAGTGTTATGGATTACTTTGGAGCTATATTATTGTCGTAGAAAAACATAATTTGAGACAGGAACTGAATCCTTTTAAATCGAATTACAGAATCTGATTGAATAAAGGGCATTCTGGGAAACAATGTCAATTCACCATAAGTCACAACAGTTAACATGACAGCTTCTGTCTATAAGTTTAACATACAATCATGTTCCATTGTATAGTCGTGGACCATCAAGATTCCGGAGTTACAAAATTGAGCATCTAGCGTTCAGCTTTTATTTGTGTGGCGATAATTAGGTAATAGAATCTAAGAGAACTGAATGTTTTTTTTCCTGGCCTAGAATTTTATTAATTAGATGTTGATAGATAAAATGTATCATGTTATTTTAGAAGCTATGATTGCTCTTCGTTAGTCGTGGAGGATGCATATAATATTTAGGTATATCTGTTAAAAATTTACGACTAGGTTCAATGAGTGATGATACAATTTATCCAATACCTGGAATACTATACAATCTTACAATGTTTACAATTCCCCCACCCAAAAATGTGAAGAAAAACTTTTTGTACTTATTCATAAAAACACTGTGCTGAAATAATAACGCTAATATTTAGAAACTCATTCTTAACATAGGAGGGGGAAGGCGTTTTTGTAACTAATCTGTACGTTCACCTAACAATTTAATAAAAAAATATACAGTAAAACGTTAATTTGAAAATACTATAAAGAAAATAGCATGTTACCAACTCTACGCACTTTAATTGATTTTAATGGATATTTTAAAGTACTTATTTACAAATATAATGCACCGTGCAAAGCCATGGAAGAAAAGTTTTTTTTCTACCCTCGCCGTAAGAATAAACAAAACTATCAACACTTTTACTTAATTAGATTATTTGTATGAACGTTCAAATATTTTAAAATATTTAATTACAAATCGTAATGTTTTGAATCGCTTTAAACGCCTCGCTCTAAGAAAAAACATTCGTTAATTATGCTAAGGAAGTACTATGCTGAAATAATATTGCTATTATTTTGAAACCAATTTTTAACATGGAGAGGAAAAGGTGTTTTGTAACTATTCTGTACTTTCACCAACCAATTTAATCAACATAAAATACGATAAAACTTGATGTTAACTTGAAAAAAACATTAAGAATATAGCCTGATACGTTCTTTACATAAGCGCTGTATCATTTAGGTTGGTGCAAAAATAATGTTGTTTTTAAGGTTAAGTTTATAGAGCAAAAGCGACATTATTTTTGCACTAATCTACTACTTTGTACTTCTATCTTAAAAGTAAATAAACATTATTGCAAATAATATTTGACCAAATGTTCATTCAGAATGCTGAACTGTTTGTTTGTTTTTTATAGAAAAGATAACGAGGTATAAAAGATTGGCGTTAATTACGTGTATATTCGTGAAAAACGTAGCCAGGCGGAAATGGCACAGCTAGTTTGATTTTCTGTTGTTACAAATGCGGCACGGATAATTTGTAAAGACGAGACGTTGGAAGAACCAGAAGCGTTTAGTCAACTGTTCGGACAATGTAAAAGAACAAATGAATAACGGAATTTGGAAATATAAGAATACAGCCAATGGGATCGCCGGAAAAGTCAGAAGTATAATAAAAAGGAACTGGTTATTATTTCCGTAGAAAATGAAGTGTAGGAAAATAATAAAAGCACGAAGGAGGAAAATGAAACAATAGCGGTTGCTGGCGATAATTGAATACTCTTAAATATTTGTGCCGGCAAATTATGAGATATTGAGAAGAGAAAGTAATGAGTGACTAAATATCGCCATACTCTCTGTAAGTATAGAATATTTGAAAGAGTGTTAAAAGAAAGGGCTGTCCTCTTCCCATGCAAGTAAGAAGGCATACTAGATAAGTGAAAATGATATAAGGATAATGCTAGAATCGAACCCTGTAGGCAAGTTTTAAAGGTAATAGATATTGAAATGTTAGAAATTCAGTCCATTGTTTATTCTATTAGAAATAGTTAAATATTGTTTATGTCGGAAAAAGAGTCGATTGTCCTTTCTTTTAGAAATCTGAATATTAAATATGTCAGTTAAATGAATGCACAATGCGAGTTAAAATATATTGTTTAAAAATTGGTTAGAATTTGAATTGAGGATTCTTTGTTTGCCAAAAGTGTGTTGGACGGACATATGTAGAAAACGGGATATAGTCACGTTAGTAAACACACTTCTGACGTCATAAAAAAAGGAGATTTCTCAATATAGGAATCTGATGGCCCGAAATTAGTCAATGAATGAGGATCAGATATTCAGAGCAGATCACACGTGGTGATAGTCAGTTGGAGAGAGAAGCGAAGGGAGGAAAATAGTCCATGTAAATCAAAGTTTGACTTCCTGACGTCACGGATCGGTCGATTGAAGAATAAAGAAACCAAGTATGTTTGTAACCGTTTTTCTTGTGTCGTCATTCCTTAGAACAGAAAAGGTAAATGTGTTTTATCATCATCCAGTAACGAACTCTTATATAACCCCCTTACAAGTAATGTGCTCCCAACATATTTATCATCAAAGTCTGATATAAATGTCTCCCTCATTATCATCGTCATCTGTTCTGAGTCCCCGTTAATATGTCCCCAATATGCATTCTCATGTAACAAGAGTGAATCGTCTCGGAACATAGGAATTTACGATGTTGAATAAAATCGACTTATAATATTGAGAAATATGCAGCAGATATATGAGTAAAGGTACCATATTTAATTTATATGTAGTATCCGTGTTTGTATTGCTATAATGTTTTTTTTCTAGGAGGGAAAATCGACTTATTTTCATTAATAATTAAAGATGATAAATAATATACGACTAAAAGGTAATGTACGTAATAAACCATACATGTATATGGGTAATATGGCACTATTCACTACTATGAAATAAATCATCTGTGTGGATTTCCGAACAACTTAGTTGTTGTGGCGAAAGGTCATACGTCGAAATCCACGGGAGAGTCCATCATTTATATGAGGTTAAAATAGTTTGCGTAAAGCATAACTTAATGCGTATATAAACGAACTAGGTTTATAAAAGGTTGAACGATGCAAAGATGTAATGGATAGACTCACACTGGAGCAACATCAGATAAAATGGTAGAATCAGCCATAATTTCCACTTTATTCAATCAATAAATGAGTAAGTATATGTACAATCATATACAGTGATGATCATATTTATTGGCACGGTAAAATAAAAGTTAAATTTTGTCTAATAAATTCTAAAAAAGGGATTAAATTAAAGAAAATAACAAAGTATATTATGTATTTTTAACTGGCCTTTCCGATGCAGCAATCGGATTTTAGAAAAAATAAATAACAAAGGAACAACAAACATAATTGCAAAAAACCCTTGTTCAAAATTATTGGCACGGCTTTGTTTTTCTTTTAGTATCAGTATAATATCAATCAATTTCCGGTTTACGTGCTTTCTGAACTTTTTTATAGCCATTTATGCTTGTTTAACGCTAATTCAGTGAATAATTTTTTTCAGATAATTTTTAGATAGCGATTTATTTAAACTATTTGTTATTTATTTTTTTCTAAAATCCGATTGCTGCATCGGAAAGGCCAGTTAAAAATACATAATATACTTTGTTATTTTCTTTAATTTAATCCCTTTTTTAGAATTTATTAGACAAAATTTAACTTTTATTTTACCGTGCCAATAAATATGATCATCACTGTATATATACATGTACATGTATATCTTATATAACTTTCTATATGTAATACGTTTTTATATTCTTGCGTCAGGTGGTCGGGTGGCATATCTGTGATGCTAATATTAAAGCTAGTTATTCCTTCGTCAGGTGTCTGTCTAACGTTCAAACGTGCGTGGTGGACTCGCTGCAAATCGAACTATTCCGAAGGCTGTGGAAATGATTTATTTGTTCAAAATCTGTTAAAACTCAATATTATTTATAGCTTGTTTTATAAATATTTAACCGTCATTATTTATTTTTATATTCTACACTAACCATTATTTTTTACTTTATTTATTCATTTATTATTCGTATTTTTATTATACTAAGATTCTGTTAAGTTTACTATTCCGCAGAAATTGGAAATTAATTATCGGATGTCTGTTAGCATTTAATATTATTTAAAAAAAAATATTTTTTTTATTTTAATAATATCTAGCCTTACTTAATTTTCTTTGTATTCTTATGTAATCTTCATTTATTTTAGTTATTTATTTTTATAATGTCTGCGGTTTTATTATACCAAGCTATTTCACAGAAACTGGAAATCTATTTGTTTGTTTTTAGGTGTGTGTTAGGCCAAAATAGACTATGCAGAGAACGAGCTGACAAGCATCTGTAAAAAATGTAGCAAAGAGGCTGACAAGACCACATGCAGTTACACATTGTTGGTGCTTATTTTATTTGTACTTAAAGATAAAATAGAAAGTGGACTCACGGGCAATAAAACAAATATACTTAATAAAATACACACTTTTGAAAATTCACACGCATAAAAGCAAGTATGAATACATATATGCGTGTATAAAAAATGTTTTTCAATTAATACATATTGACGAATATAGTAAGATCTGAGAAAGAAAGAGAAAATACACACACACGTATGTACGTATTAATATTTATATACAAGACGACCAAGAAGAGAGAGAAAACGAGAAAACATAACTTTCTAAACGATAAAACTGGAAAAACAAGTTTGTATAATGCAGTAAAAGAAGATAAACAAACAAGGGAAGATATTTTAATTTAATTATTGTTTTCATAATAGATATAAGTAATAGTGTTTTTTTCTGGTTTAATTTTGTAATTAATGTCTTTGTAGGTCTCGTAAGAGGGTGGAAAGGCGGAGTAGCAATTTTTTTAATTGGATTTTTGTTTGAGATACGAGTGAAGTTCAGAAGGTAATTTTTGTTCAACCCGAATAGATCAGAAGGGATTCGAATTTGCATTTTTATGACGACTGAACTGATGCATTCAAGATTTTAAATCTTCATCCCCCTTTTGCAGTATTGGCAGTGTAAGACTCTAACAATCAACGTTTGTCATGGACGTGCGTCAGAACAAGAAATGCGTCATTAAATTCATGGCAAAAGTTGATTGAATATGGTGGTGACTATGAAGAAACTAAATTCTGAAGCCCATAATGTAACTCGTTTTAATGGTAACACTCCCGTTTTAGTAGCTCTTCAAAATTTTAATTAAATTAAATAAGTGTCTTTACTTTTGGAACGACCCTCGTGTGACAAAGCGCTCTCCAAGCGCACATGTATAGTAACTGTTCATCGCTGGCAAAAGTACATTGAGATTAAAGGTGTCTATGTAGAAAACATATTCTTTCGTTTGAATGCTACAAATCGCGTACTCCTAGTTCTTCAACTGTTTATGTTAAAAATATATGAGGCTTTACGTTTGGAACGGTACTCATACAGGGTAGAACTATAATTGTATACATATATATATATATATATATATATATATATATATATATATATATATATATAATAAGTTATAAAAATATATATGGCAAGTAAGCTACACAGAATATTCCGCGTTTCATCTACGCTAGGATTCGGCAGGCTTATAGGCACTATTTAAGTTTATGCATAGAATTATACTTTCGTATATTAATTTATGTGATTAAATGAAGTATTCATATATATATATATATATATATATATATATATATATATATATATATATATATACTTTCATATATTAATTTATGTGATTAAATGAAGTAGCAATATATATATACTAGCATTTAAGCCCGGCGTTGCCCGGGTGTTTGGAGGTGTATGTTGAGCAAAAAAAAGCGGTAGTAGGAAGGCAAGCTCGAAACGGTAGCGCAAAGGAGGACAAGAAAGGGGAAAACCCCTGACGTCTTTGCTGTTACGACCACCGCCAAACCGGAAGTGACGGAGGTTTAAATTAAGGCTAGAAAATCGAAAGAAGAGTATGACTTTCGATAATATCGGCGAAAAATCGACCTTCCCCTGTAGAAAAGTGCCCAGTTGAAGGTAGAGATATTAATGTTTTTATCCAATTGTTCGATATTTGTTGTCTGAAAGGTCGAACTTCAATATAACACTGATCTTTAAAAATCCGTCGCCTCTGTCGAAAGTTTTAAGCAGACATGCAAACATACATGCATACATATATGCATTTATATATTGGTAACTAAAATATTTCGACCGAAACCGATTAAAAAGCTTGCCATATTCTGAATACCCTTTATGTAAAATTTCAAATGTTCGACCAGAAATTGTCTGAGTAATTTTGTAGAAACCGCAGACGTCAATTTTTTAAAAACTTTGACCCTTATTATGACCCCTTAACATTAATTATTTTGGGATCAAATCAAGTTATTAAGTTAGATCCATGTCCAAGCAACCTATATCTAAAATTCCAATCGTTTAGACCCAAAATTGTCGGAAGAGTTTGGTAGAGTTCTCAACCCCTTAACAGCCAAATTTCTGGGCAAAAACGGATTACAAAGATTTTCCCAAATTTCCATACCCCTGTATATCAAATTTCGAGTCTGTAAACTTAAAATTTACAGAGTTATTGCGTAGGGAACTGTAGACAGACAGAAAGACACACAGACAGACACACAGACACATTCACAATGATTTCATTTTCCTTTGATGAAAACCGATTTTTTGTTGTTGCAGTTCATCTACTAGTTGGCAAGTTGTGTACGGATCGCAAGAGCAACAGACGGCTTCTACCATGCCTGAATGTGACACAATGGTTAACAAGTGAGATCGGAGATGCGTCGCTGTACAACTCATGGTCCCTCGAAATGCATCGCTGGATCGCCATGTATATCAGGGACGTATCCAGAGTGGTACAAAGTTTCCAGCCAGGGGTATGATTTTTAACGTTGTTTCAAGTGAGAGCCACCTCATGCCACTTAGCATCCTTAAAGTCGGCTTAAAAGTCAACAGCAAAGTGTTCTTAATTATGCCGAAGTGTGGTGATCGCTTGGTGCAATCAGGTGGCCGCTGGCACACCCTGGGTGTAGCTGCAGGACTCGGAGCCGACTCATAAGTCCAAAGAGACCCAGGCTTGGCTTCAGAACTTTGTACCCTTTGTACCCTTCTCTCACTGGCCCGGCTCCTACTCTGACCTGAACCCGATGGATTATTTCGTTTGGTCATACATGGAGAACATCACCAACATGACCTCCCATAACGCGAAAACCAGCTTGATAACTTCCATCTGCTGAGTATTCGCCGAGCTCCCGCCAGCGCTTGTGGAAAAGTTATGCTTGCTCCCAGTTCTGGATCCGTATCGAGGCGGTGAGTGAGGACGATGGCGGTCACATTGAATAGACGTTTGCTCTACTATATAATCAAGTTATTTGGATTGATTTTTAAAAATATTTTTTTAAATAAATTTTTTTTTTCTTTATGACGAGACTTTTATCGTTCCATCCTGTATTATGCTTTTTTTTTTCTTAATGCAATGTTTATTTGTAACGCGCAAATATGTGCTTATGATGCTTTTTTTTTCTTAATGCAATGTTTATTTGTAACGCGCAAATATGTGGTTATAATGCTTTTTTTTTCTTAATGCAATGTTTATTTGTAACGCGCAAATATGTGGTTATAATGCTTTTTTTTCTTAATGCAATGTTTATTTGTAACGCGCAAATATGTGGTTATAATGCTTTTTTTTCTTAATGCAATGTTTATTTGTAACGCGCAAATATGTGGTTATAATGCTTTTTTTTCTTAATGCAATGTTTATTTGTAACGCGCAAATATGTGGTTATAATGCTTTTTTTTCTTAATGCAATGTTTATTTGTAACGCGCAAATATGTGGTTATAATGCTTTTTTTTTCTTAATGCAATGTTTATTTGTAACGCGCAAATATGTGGTTATAATGCTTTTTTTTTCTTAATGCAATGTTTATTTGTAACGCGCAAATATGTGGTTATAATGCTTTTTTTTTCTTAATGCAATGTTTATTTGTAACGCGCAAATATGTGGTTATAATGCTTTTTTTTCTTAATGCAATGTTTATTTGTAACGCGCAAATATGTGGTTATAATGCTTTTTTTTCTTAATGCAATGTTTATTTGTAACGCGCAAATATGTGGTTATAATGCTTTTTTTTTTCTTAATGCAATGTTTATTTGTAACGCGCAAATATGTGGTTATAATGCTTTTTTTTTCTTAATGCAATGTTTATTTGTAACGCGCAAATATGTGGTTATAATGCTTTTTTTTTCTTAATGCCATGTTTATTTGTAACGCGCAAATATGTGGTTATAATGCTTTTTTTTCTTAATGCCATGTTTATTTGTAACGCGCAAATATGTGGTTATAATGCTTTTTTTCTTAATGCCATGTTTATTTGTAACGCGCAAATATGTGGTTATAATGCTTTTTTTTTCTTAATGCAATGTTTATTTGTAACGCCCAAATATGTGGTTATAATGCTTTTTTTTTCTTAATGCAATGTTTATTTGTAACGCGCAAATATGTGGTTATAATGCTTTTTTTTTCTTAATGCAATGTTTATTTGTAACGCGCAAATATGTGGTTATAATGTTTTTTTTTCTTAATGCCATGTTTATTTGTAACGCGCAAATATGTGGTTATAATGCTTTTTTTTTCTTAATGCAATGTTTATTTGTAACGCGCAAATATGTGGTTATAATGCTTTTTTTTTCTTAATGCAATGTTTATTTGTAACGCGCAAATATGTGGTTATAATGCTTTTTTTTCTTAATGCAATGTTTATTTGTAACGCGCAAATATGTGGTTATAATGCTTTTTTTTTCTCAATGCCATGTTTATTTGTAACGCGCAAATATGTGGTTATAATGCTTTTTTTTCTTAATGCAATGTTTATTTGT
The DNA here is from genome assembly GCF_053919585.1 of Euprymna scolopes. Taxonomy (NCBI): domain Eukaryota; kingdom Metazoa; phylum Mollusca; class Cephalopoda; order Sepiida; family Sepiolidae; genus Euprymna; species Euprymna scolopes. The sequence continues at coordinate 53,844,823 of NC_136493.1, read as the reverse complement.
AACGCGCAAATATGTGGTTATAATGCTTTTTTTTCTTAATGCAATGTTTATTTGTAACGCGCAAATATGTGGTTATAATGCTTTTTTTTTCTTAATGCCATGCTTATTTGTAACGCGCAAATATGTGGTTATAATGCTTTTTTTCTTAATGCCATGTTTATTTGTAACGCGCAAATATGTGGTTATAATGCTTTTTTTTCTTAATGCAATGTTTATTTGTAACGCGCAAATATGTGGTTATAATGCTTTTTTTTCTTAATGCAATGTTTATTTGTAACGCGCAAATATGTGGTTATAATGCTTTTTTTTTCTTAATGCCATGTTTATTTGTAACGCGCAAATATGTGGTTATAATGCTTTTTTTTTTCTTAATGCAATGTTTATTTGTAACGCGCAAATATCTGGTTATAATGCTTTTTTTTTCTTAATGCAATGTTTATTTGTAACGCGCAAATATGTGGTTATAATGCTTTTTTTTTCTTAATGCAATGTTTATTTGTAACGCGCAAATATGTGGTTATAATGCTTTTTTTTTCTTAATGCAATGTTTATTTGTAACGCGCAAATATGTGGTTATAATGCTTTTTTTTTCTTAATGCAATGTTTATTTGTAACGCGCAAATATGTGGTTATAATGCTTTTTTTTCTTAATGCAATGTTTATTTGTAACGCGCAAATATGTGGTTATAATGCTTTTTTTTCTTAATGCAATGTTTATTTGTAACGCGCAAATATGTGGTTATAATGCTTTTTTTTCTTAATGCAATGTTTATTTGTAACGCGCAAATATGTGGTTATAATGCTTTTTTTTTCTTAATGCAATGTTTATTTGTAACGCGCAAATATGTGGTTATAATGCTTTTTTTTTCTTAATGCAAGGTTTATTTGTAACGCGCAAATATGTGGTTATAATGCTTTTTTTTCTTAATGCAATGTTTATTTGTAACGCGCAAATATGTGGTTATAATGCTTTTTTTTCTTAATGCAATGTTTATTTGTAACGCGCAAATATGTGGTTATAATGCTTTTTTTTCTTAATGCAATGTTTATTTGTAACGCGCAAATATGTGGTTATAATGCTTTTTTTTCTCAATGCCATGTTTATTTGTAACGCGCAAATATGTGGTTATAATGCTTTTTTTTCTTAATGCAATATTTATTTGTAACGCGCAAATATGTGGTTATAATGCTTTTTTTTTCTTAATGCAATGTTTATTTGTAACGCGCAAATATGTGGTTATAATGCTTTTTTTTTCTTAATGCAATGTTTATTTGTAACGCGCAAATATGTGGTTATAATGTTTTTTTTTTCTTAATGCAATGTTTATTTGTAACGCGCAAATATTTGGTTATAATGCTTTTTTTTTCTTAATGCAATGTTTATTTGTAACGCGCAAATATGTGGTTATAATGCTTTTTTTTTCTTAATGCAATGTTTATTTGTAACGCGCAAATATGTGGTTATAATGCTTTTTTTTCTTAATGCAATGTTTATTTGTAACGCGCAAATATGTGGTAATAATGCTTTTTTTTCTTAATGCAATGTTTATTTGTAACGCGCAAATATGTGGTTATAATGCTTTTTTTTCTTAATGCAATGTTTATTTGTAACGCGCAAATATGTGGTTATAATGCTTTTTTTTTCTTAATGCAATGTTTATTTGTAACGCGCAAATATGTGGTTATAATGCTTTTTTTTTCTTAATGCAAGGTTTATTTGTAACGCGCAAATATGTGGTTATAATGCTTTTTTTTCTTAATGCAATGTTTATTTGTAACGCGCAAATATGTGGTTATAATGCTTTTTTTCTTAATGCAATGTTTATTTGTAACGCGCAAATATGTGGTTATAATGCTTTTTTTTTCTTAATGCAATGTTTATTTTTAACGCGCAAATATGTGGTTATAATGCTTTTTTTTCTTAATGCAATGTTTATTTGTAACGCGCAAATATGTGGTTATAATGCTTTTTTTTCTTAATGCAATATTTATTTGTAACGCGCAAATATGTGGTTATAATGCTTTTTTTTTCTTAATGCAATGTTTATTTGTAACGCGCAAATATGTGGTTATAATGCTTTTTTTTTCTTAATGCAATGTTTATTTGTAACGCGCAAATATGTGGTTATAATGCTTTTTTTTTCTTAATGCAATGTTTATTTGTAACGCGCAAATATGTGGTTATAATGCTTTTTTTTCTTAATGCAATGTTTATTTGTAACGCGCAAATATGTGGTTATAATGCTTTTTTTTTCTTAATGCAATGTTTATTTGTAACGCGCAAATATGTGGTTATAATGCTTTTTTTTCTTAATGCAATGTTTATTTGTAACGCGCAAATATGTGGTTATAATGCTTTTTTTTCTTAATGCAATGTTTATTTGTAACGCGCAAATATGTGGTTATAATGCTTTTTTTTTAATGCAATGTTTATTTGTAACGCGCAAATATGTGGTTATAATGCTTTTTTTTCTTAATGCAATGTTTATTTGTAACGCGCAAATATGTGGTTATAATGCTTTTTTTTTCTTAATGCAATGTTTATTTGTAACGCGCAAATATGTGGTTATAATGCTTTTTTTTCTTAATGCAATGTTATTTGTAACGCGCAAATATGTGGTTATAATGCTTTTTTTTTCTTAATGCAATGTTTATTTGTAACGCGCAAATATGTGGTTATAATGCTTTTTTTTTCTTAATGCAATGTTTATTTGTAACGCGCAAATATGTGGTTATAATGCTTTTTTTTTCTTAATGCAATGTTTATTTGTAACGCGCAAATATGTGGTTATAATGTTTTTTTTTTCTTAATGCAATGTTTATTTGTAACGCGCAAATATGTGGTTATAATGCTTTTTTTTTCTTAATGCCATGTTTATTTGTAACGCGCAAATATGTGGTTATAATGTTTTTTTTCTTAATGCAATGTTTATTTGTAACGCGCAAATATGTGGTTATAATGCTTTTTTTTTCTTAATGCAAGGTTTATTTGTAACGCGCAAATATGTGGTTATAATGCTTTTTTTTCTTAATGCAATGTTTATTTGTAACGCGCAAATATGTGGTTATAATTCTTTTTTTTCTTAATGCAATGTTTATTTGTAACGCGCAAATATGTGGTTATAATGCTTTTTTTTTCTTAATGCAATGTTTATTTGTAACGCGCAAATATGTGGTTATAATGCTTTTTTTTTCTTAATGCAATGTTTATTTGTAACGCGCAAATATGTGGTTATAATGCTTTTTTTTTCTTAATGCAATGTTTATTTGTAACGCGCAAATATGTGGTTATAATGCTTTTTTTTTCTTAATGCAATGTTTATTTGTAACGCGCAAATATGTGGTTATAATGCTTTTTTTTCTTAATGCAATGTTTATTTGTAACGCGCAAATATGTGGTTATAATGCTTTTTTTTTCTTAATGCAATGTTTATTTGTAACGCGCAAATATGTGGTTATAATGCTTTTTTTTTCTTAATGCAATGTTTATTTGTAACGCGCAAATATGTGGTTATAATGCTTTTTTTTTCTTAATGCAATGTTTATTTGTAACGCGCAAATATGTGGTTATAATGCTTTTTTTTTCTTAATGCAATGTTTATTTGTAACGCGCAAATATGTGGTTATAATGCTTTTTTTTTCTTAATGCCATGTTTATTTGTAACGCGCAAATATGTGGTTATAATGTTTTTTTTTCTTAATGCAATGTTTATTTGTAACGCGCAAATATGTGGTTATAATGCTTTTTTTTTAATGCAAGGTTTATTTGTAACGCGCAAATATGTGGTTATAATGCTTTTTTTTCTTAATGCAATGTTTATTTGTAACGCGCAAATATGTGGTTATAATGCTTTTTTTTCTTAATGCAATGTTTATTTGTAACGCGCAAATATGTGGTTATAATGCTTTTTTTTTCTTAATGCAATGTTTATTTGTAACGCGCAAATATGTGGTTATAATGCTTTTTTTTCTTAATGCAATGTTTATTTGTAACGCGCAAATATGTGGTTATAATGCTTTTTTTTCTTAATGCAATATTTATTTGTAACGCGCAAATATGTGGTTATAATGCTTTTTTTTTCTTAATGCAATGTTTATTTGTAACGCGCAAATATGTGGTTATAATGCTTTTTTTTTTAATGCAATGTTTATTTGTAACGCGCAAATATGTGGTTATAATGCTTTTTTTTTCTTAATGCAATGTTTATTTGTAACGCGCAAATATGTGGTTATAATGCTTTTTTTTTTCTTAATGCAATGTTTATTTGTAACGCGCAAATATGTGGTTATAATGCTTTTTTTTTCTTAATGCAATTTTTATTTGTAACGCGCAAATATGTGGTTATAATGCTTTTTTTTTCTTAATGCAATGTTTATTTGTAACGCGCAAATATGTTGTTATAATGCTTTTTTTTTCTTAATGCAATGTTTATTTGTAACGCGCAAATATGTGGTTATAATGCTTTTTTTTCTTAATGCAATGTTTATTTGTAACGCGCAAATATGTGGTTATAATGCTTTTTTTTTCTTAATGCAATGTTTATTTGTAACGCGCAAATATGTGGTTATACGTCTGTTTTATTGTGTAATGTTTAACATTGCGTAACATTTAATTGTGTTTTTATCAAAGTAATGGATGAATGCCTTTTGTAAATTTTGGCCCTGAGGATTGGTCACTCGTATTATTTGGATTTTGTGCAAGACCCCGTGGCAGAATAATGTACTTAGAAATTCAATTGTAAAAGTGACCTTTTTCTGAGGGTTGAAGATTCAATCCTCAGTGTGATCGACGGATAATACAATTGCGAGTTACTTAGAACATTTATCCGGCCATGACTGAGGGAACGAAGGCATGTTAACCCTCCGGATTAAATAAAGGGCTCGGTTCAAAATTTCGTGCAAATTGCCGAGGTCGACAAGTAATACCCGATGAAAGTCCAGGTTACATTGACCGAGTCGTTATAAAAATGACACTCTAAATGAGAACAGTAGTTCGAAAAGTTCAAATAATACGAATAGTTGGATAACTTTTGGATCTAGTTTCAGCGTTGCTTATTAAACAATTAAAAGTATGAATACAGATGAATGCGTGTTTTTCCGATTATGAAATAAATTAATTCATGAGGAAAAAAAGGGAAAGCTAATTGAAATATTTTTTTTACTATATAACAGTTGAACTCCCATTCAATCCGATAATATAAAATTTCTTAATGTATCTTGTATAGTTTATGACTTTTACTCAAACGAATACAAACAGACAAAATAACAATATTTCTTTATGTAGTAACAAATCACACTTTTATACGGTTACTATTTGCGTTTGTCAGTTTGTTATGGTTGCTTGGAATACATGAAGCAACAATTGTGAATAGTAATCATTTCACTCACAAACTCGTAAACCCGAGACAAAACTTTCACATTTATTCATATAAATTGTTAGACATAAACATTTGAGTACTTTTGATACCTACTTATCTTTTTAAAAGACCGTTAATAAAGGTTTACACAGCAGGTATCGATTCACCTAAGCTGGGACCTCTTTCCTTTACTTATAATACTAGCGAGTGGTCCAAGGCGTTGCCCGGGTGTTTGTAGGTGTGTGCGGTGTTAAATAAAAAAGAAACCGGGGGGGGGGGTAGGATCGAAGCCGAAGCCCTGAGGCGAAGTTTGAAAATAAAATCGGCCAGCCAGAATGAAGCATTGTTATAAGCAAATAAGTGAAAGATGTTTGAAAGTTGTAGAGCATTACGACGACGACAATGACGATGTAAGCATTGTTATAAGCGAAGTAAGAAAAGAAAACAATGTTTTAATTAAGCGGGGGGGGTAATCAAAACATCGAAAAAAACACAAAAAAAACTAACGTGAGGCAAACAAACGATGAAAACAGACACGAACACGTGAAAAATGGCTTAAATAAGCCTGTTTCGATATTAAAATTTTAAAAATCGGTGGGTACCTGGGTGTTTTGAGGTGTCGCTAAGAATAAGCGAAGTAAAAAAAAACAAAAAAACAGGAAAACGAACGTTACGTGAAAAATGGCTTAACTATTACAGGGTTCAATATTTAGACTTAAAAAATCGAAAAAAACCCATCTCACACCACGATTCTAATCCAAAACGTTTAAATAATGAACCAAGGCCTTAACTACCTGATCTAAAGCGCCGTATATGAAATTAGTTCGGTTTTTCAACTATTTAAAGAAAATCAGGTCACGACGTCATGACGTTATCTGACGCATGCGTTGTTGACCCCCCCCCCTGTCGAAAATTGCCGATTTCGGGGTGAAAAAGTTAACGTTTCTGTCTCTCTCTCTGTTTGTGTGTATGTCTCTCTCTCTGTTTACGCCTCTCTCTCTGTTTACGTCTCTCTCTGTTTGCGTCTCTCTCTCTCTCTCTCTCTTTCACACTTCGTCTTCCTTACTCTAAAGAAAATGGCGTCTGGGATTGTTTTTTTGTAAAAACTTCGATCGTTAATATTTTTTGTAAGCGAATTTTTTTTTTACTTCACATATTTGGCTTGTTATTTTTCGTTTAACTATCGTATCTAACTATTTTTAACGTGCTAATAACTTTGGTAACGTTGTCATAGCGTAGAAGTTCATAGCTTAGCTTGTGTGAGGGTTACATTTTTTTTTACCGATAACAACAATGTTTTTTAAATTCAAACTGCCATTAGAGCTTGCTGACGTCAAGATCACGTGACATGACTCAACGGGTTTTAAATACAAGTTGACCCAACATAATGGGAGATCTTTTAGGGTTAATAAAACACCCCATTTATGGGACTATTTTATCATATTTATATAACATTTTCTGTGTGTGTCTATTCAGCAGTTTTGCATGATACTGAACTCAAATTAAACTATGTAAAGGCCTTAGGGATTTTTAGGGCTTAATGGCGGGAGGGCAAATGATGGACTTAGTCATTTCTTTTTTGCATAGTGCAGATATCAGATTTACATATGTTAAGCCTAAAACTGCACCTTTCGTTTATTTTCACCAGGATTTGACGTCCCCTGAGGACTTTTGGGGCTAAAGGGAGGGAACATGCTGAACTTTATAATTTCTTATGCCTTGTTCACTGTGTACTCACGGGGGGTCATGCACGCTTCACTTGTTTATTCTTAGTTTTCTTTATTTCGTCTATTGTTTCTGTAAAAATGACGAGTGTAGCTTCTGCTAATTACGTATGTTCTTCCTACACCAACGGCGAAAGTTGCTTATTTTACATAATGTATGCCAGTAGAAAACACATCTTCCGATTTATATAAAAACCTTCTTCACTACAAGAGAATCCATTCATGCTGCTATTCCATTAACTAATTGACAGTTAAAAGTTACTAGAACCAAGGTAAAGGTCGTAAAGAAATTTTGTTTTTGCATCCTTATTTTTCAGCTAGCGCCACCTATGGTATCTTCGAATTATCCAACAATTTACGAGAAAAACAAGCCTAAACTTAAAACAACAAAAACATCAACAAACAGCGACAATTGGTTCAACGATATTGATTTCTTGCTGTTTTCTTTCCTTAGTTTTCTGAAACATGGACACCTCAAGAGCATCCGCTATTGATATGTTGATGTGACATTAGAGCATTATCGTACGAGACAAATTTGAAAATGAAATCAAGGGAAGTTTTCGGTTTTCCCATGGAGCGGAAATTATTTCTGATGCATTCTATGTTCTACCTGGAGTACATCATTAAAACAGAGATCGCCATCTGAAAATTCTAAATTTCCTGTGCCTCCGTGAGCCACCTTGAATTATTTTGCCGTTTGGAGGTTGATCATGGCTTCTGGCAGCCTGTTCCGCTGTGCGACCACCCAAACCAAAAAAAAATATGCGGTACGATTCTGTTAAGCATACTTGTTACACAACAAAATATATTCCAGGAAGCAAAGTAGAATAATACGGTTGTTTCTTGATAAATTCTATCGAAATGTAAACTGTACAAAAATGATTATTCTATACCCGAGGTGTGAAAATCGTCAGATTAATAAAAGTGTATAAATTGTGTAGCTAGGTCAGACGTGAAATTACCGAGAAAATTAATTGATTTTTTAGACATTTTTTCTCAGTAAAAACCTGAGGTTAAAATTTAATTTCTGTCTGACGATAGCTAAGGGTGAATGTGCAAATGATGATTTATAGAAAAAGCATTGATCATATGCCGAATGCTTTCCCGGGGCTAAAATTACTCCAATATTAATAACTTGGATTATTTACTGCGATACTGAGAAAAAAAATTCTTCTCATACATGTTTAAGGAAAAAAGACAACAATAAGCAATAAAGAAAACGGTAGAGATGGCTCAAATAGTTCAGCTGATTGCATTGATTGCCCCCCCCCCACACACGCACAAACACATACACAACACACACATGCACACAAACACATACACACGCGCCCACACATACACACACATATATATATTATTATTCTTTATGTTTATGCAGTCATATTTTGCTACGATGTGCAGACCGTTTCAATTACATTTGATTTCATCAGGCAAAAACAATTAAAATACAAAAATGAAAAAGATTCCAGACATTTTCAAATTCTTAGGAAAGAAAATATTCCATGATTGGCGTGAAGCAAAGCTAAAGTTCTTTGATTGAGCACTATCAAGGACCCTTGTTAAAATTCAATTATTCTAAATTTTTGGATATCTTTTTACCTGGAATATATATATATATATATATATATATATATATATATATATATATATATATATATAAGCAGGAAGACCTGACATTACCTGGGATTGAATTTGATTGATTGTCACCAAATGTTCTACACTTCCAATACTTTTAGTTTCACAGAAATTGATGAACATTCTCATTTTTTCGATCAAATCGATTGATTGCCTGCTTCAGTCGGAAACCCACCGCGGGCACCGGGAGAAAGCTTATCATGACTTCCCACAGTGACCTTTTTGCAATCCATTGCACTTTAGAGAACCTAGTGTTGATTTTATAAAATTACGCTTAACATAAATCTCACTTGTCTGTTTAAATGCATGTATGTATATATGTCTCTCAAAAACTTCAAAAAAAGAGTCGACGGATTTTCATGAGATCGGTATCGTTTCGAAAGTCGCCCATTTGGACGACAAATATTGAAAAATTAGCTAAAAACATTAATTCCTTCACTCTTAACTAGGCAGTTTTTTACAAGCAGGGACGGTTTTTTTGCGACGCAATTTTTGCAAGTCATCGTCTCGGTTAGAAGGCCTTTACTCATTTCAACGTTCCGAACTTCCGGTCGCGTCGTGAAGTAGGGGTAAGACGTAATGTTTTCTTTCACTTCCTTTTCCGCCTTCGCTTCACGGGTTCGAGCCTGCCCTACTATCACATTTTTTTGCTCAACACACACCTCAAAACACACGGACAACGCCGGGCATTCATATATAATAGCTTACATAAAAGTTTAACATGATAAAGCCAGGTGTACTAGTTTTATTGTGCTCTAAACAAAAACATTTTTTTCGAAAGCGTATCTGTCTCATCAGATAACTTACTTTTGTTTTTATACGCCGGCCCTTTCTGCTTGGGCGTTGATAAAACTTCTTAAATTCAGTTGTTTTATTAATCTGTATAAGGGTTTTAACTTTATTCAACATCGTGTGTGTGTGAAAAATTTAAAAGTGAAGCATAAAATTGTTTATATATTAATCGACGTTTCGTTTTTATTTTTCAAGATGATATTCCAACGTCTATACTCCCTTAAAAACACTTACATCATAGAAACACAATGTATGCTGGATTGAAAAAAAAAACAACAACTGTTGTTTCCGGAAACAACATATAACTATATAAGTAATATTTACATACACATAGATTATAGGGAAACAATTTGCAATATAAACAGAGTTTTACGCATTGTACATGATAATATACTTCTGAATTCATAAAATTATAAGCAAGTTTGATAAAAATATCTATATAAAATTACATAGTCACGTAAAATATTTCCTTTTTATATATTTAACTATGGTTTAATACAATGGGGGAACAATAAAAGTGTCGCTCTAAAGAAAAAAATCCCACAAAAACACTAGTTTTATTTTAAAACTTTTACTGAAAAAATAAATTCAGGTGACTTGATTATGTAGTAGAGCTGACATCTATTCAATGTAGTTGTCTTCAGCCTCAATCACTGCCTCGATACGGTCCGGAACTGGGAGCATATAATTTTCATAAGCGCCAGCAGGAGCTTGGCGAATACTCGGCGGGTGACCGCGATTAGGTTGGCTTTGGTGTTGTGGGAGGTAATGTTGGCGATGTTCTCGATGTATAAACAAAGTAGTCCAGCGGGTTCAGGTCGGGGTACGAGTGGCGGCAGTGAGAGAAGGGTACAAAGTCGTAGCACTCCTTATGAAGCTAACGTGGATCTATTTGGATTTGTGGCCGGCACCGAGTCCTGTTGCCACAGCCAGGGTCTGGCAGCGGCCACCTGATTACTCCAAAGGATCACACCACTGTTTAGTACATCCAAGTACACTTTAGTGTTGACTTTCAAGCCGACTTCGAAGATGTGAGATGGCATGATGTAGCTCTCACTTAAAAGCACACTAAAGACCATAACCGTGCCCGGAAACTTTATTTTCATTACCCTGAACATGTCTCTGTTATTCGTAGCTATCGAGCGATGCATTTTGAAGATGCTAGCAATTGTCCTGTTTTTATAACTTGGATCGGTAAAGAGCATGAGTCGTACAGCGATGCATCTCCGATCCCGCTCATTAAACACTATGTCACTTTCAGACATGATAGAAAGCTGTTATCGCTCTTGGGATTTATACACAACTGATAGTCTGCAACACAAAAAAACGGAAAGTGAATCAGGTCGGCTTTTCTAGGGCGAGAATTTTATCGTTTCACCCTGTACAAAAATTCGTACTTACTCCAATTGGATGGCATATTCAATTGTTGTTTACTAAACCTATGTCCAAAGAATTAATAAAATATACTTTAAAAAAGTACTTTTCAAAACTCATGAAATTATAGAATCATACTTTACACAAAGACGATTCTGTAAAACTGACATGTATTTCTTATATACATGACAGATATTCCGATTACATAAGTATTCAAATTAAGTCCAACATCAAACAAGTTGTACGATGTGATAAAATAGTATTGACTTCTGATAATTATTAATTCACACTTAATAGTGAATTAACATACACAGTGGAACGATGAAAACGTTGCCCCAAAGAAAAGAAAACAAAACAATAGAGCTTTATTTTAAAACTTTTATTGAAAAAATTCAATTCAGGTAACTTAATTTTGTAGTAGAGCTGGCATCCATTCAATGTAGCCGCCTTCAGCCTACATCACTGCCTTTGTACGGGTCCGAAACTGAGAGCATGCCTTTTCAACAGGCTGGCTTTTGTGTTGCGTGAGGTCATGTTTGTGATGTTCTCGACCTATGACCAAATAAATTAGTCCAGTTGGTTCAAGTCGGCGGAGGAAGGGGATGAGAAGCGTACGAAATGGTAATACTCCTTCTGAAGCTAAGCCTAGGTCTCTTTGGACTAGTAGGCTGGCGTTAAGTCCTGTTGCCACACCTAGGGTCTGGAAGCTGCCACCTGATTGCAGCAAGGGATCACCTCACTCTTCAGCATATCCAGGTACGCTTTCATGTTGAATTTCAAGTCGACTTCAAAGATGTGAGGTGGCATGATGTAACCCTCACCTGAAACCACATTATTAGCCACACTAAAGACATAAGAGAAAATACATACATAAATATCCGAGTGTTCAACAAACTTTTTTTCCCCTCTCTCTCTCTCTCTCATATATATATATATATACATATATATATATATATATATATATATATATGAAACAAAAAATAAACAGTCTAACAAAAAGAATATCAATTATATAAATTTGGAACATCTGTTTATCAGTGTGTCAGTGCGTGTGTTTACGTGTTTGTATCTCGGCTACAGACTTTCGTCAGACCTATCGGATCCAGTCTGTCCGTCGGATGCATAATATCTTACAAATAAATAAAAAAAAGGTTAATTCTGTGGTGGTAAACTGGACCATTTCTTGCAATTGGGGGTCATTTTTCGCGATGATATTTTTGCAAGTCACGCACACTTAGTACATGAAAGCATGTTTAAAAACGTTATTTTGAAGGGCCATGCTATCATAAGTGGTCGTGGTCCGGCCGGCAAAAGCGTTTGACAGTAACGTTTTTCCTGTTTTGGGTTCGAGCCTGCCTACCGCGCCTTAGTTTTTATTTATTTATTTTTTTGCAGTTGCACGTGCACTCGCTGCTCTTTTGATTGAAAGAATCGTTGTTTTAATTAATTTATTTTTAGGGGGCAGCGCACGAATTGGTGGGAAATTGTCACCTATTTTTTCCCACGTTTTTTTTTGGAGGGGTGCTCAGTATCCTTAGTATAGCACCTGCATCCAAACCAAACTTCATGTCCACCCGGGTAAGACCGGGTATCTATTCTAATTTTCTTTATAAATCCAAGCTATTAAAATAGTAAAAAAAAAAAACATTATCGGATTAAGAAGCGCAGTTCATAAATTTAATTAAAATCTTGAGGAATAAAAATGACATAGAACTTTATTAAATCATAATGCCAATACTTCTTGATAGCTTTGTTCTTTTAAGTATTTAAAATGTTAAATCTTTCGTTTTATTTCTCATTCTGCATAATGCTGAAACAGTGACTGATATTCTATTGGATTTCCATCCAATGAATTTCTATACTACTTTCACTTTTGGATATAGACCATACTTTTTATTTTTATTTTCAGTTGAATATTAAATTATATTTATTATTTATTTTTTAAATAGGATTTTAAGGAACCATTTGGAGTTTGAATTCATATTTTTTTTTAATGAAATTTTCTATTTTTTATAGTGATCACATCTCTTAAATTGTATTTTCTAATTCTTCTAGTGAGTATTTTCCTCTACAATTCATGCTTCAATGTTGAAAGACCAATTACTTACATGTAATGTTCTTTTATGGATTGGTACACCCGGTAGCACTGCAATGGCTTTTGTTTTCGGGAATATGACAGAACTATTTGACTTGGGAATTTTACATTGAAATCAATCATCGAAGTGCTTCCTGATCATTTAATGACCTCTGAGGTTCGAGTGAGGATTACTTTACCAAAGGTCCTCCCATTGGTGTTTATCTTCAAATAATTCCTATTGGACTACTGTCGTCCCATGTGTATTTCTATTGAAGATTACCTTGCCAAAAATTCATTGCTTTGGTGATAATATTTTAATCAACCTTTATAGGACTATTCTCGTAACACCCGAATTACTTTTCCAAGGACTTTGGTTGGATTATCTATATTGTTTTTTCAATCTATTTTTGACTTTAATGTTCTTTTGTTCCTTTCTCTTCACAGATTTTATTATATGTTTATGTATTTTACTTCGGCTTCGCGTCTTTATTCTCTATTCCGCAACACCTCTTCGTATTTTATCCTTATCAACTTTTATTATTCCTATTAATTCATCCCGTATTTTTTTTTTTTACTTTTTCATTTCTATGCAAACAGTCCTTAAGCCGGTTTTATCTTTGTGTGCCCAGGTAGTTTTATAATGCTTATTTTTCCTCTCTTCTAATGAAGAAAATATTGTTTTTTTGTTTTTTTTACATAGGCATCACCACTTATCAAGGCCAAGAGGCCACTCAAGGACAAAGGTTAAAGAGTGTACAGTAAAAATTGGACAATATAGTAATCATTAGTAATGGAAATTCGGTAAATTTGTTAGTTTATATGGAACAGCTCATCAAAAACTTGTTTACGTTAGACTTGAAGACAACCATATTGTAGTCAGCTGAAAAGTAGGAAAATGGAAGACTATTCCATAGGCATGCCGTTCTAAGAAAGAAGCTTTGCTCATGGAATCTACGTTTAGGTTTAGGTACAGATAATGAGTGGGGGAAATTAGTGATAGTGTTTTCTGCTAGACGGATGTTTCTTGTGAATGCTTGGGGAGGAAGGACCATAGATTAGAGCTCAGGCGAGCACTTGCCATGAAAATAATGATACATCAGAGACAAACTCGCAACATCTCTTCTGTGAGAAAGAGGTTGCAGAGAAGAGAAAAGGACATCTCCTACGAGGCTACGAAGTCTATTTTGAACTCTATCAAGGCAGGACAAGTCCTTTCTAGCAGCTCTTGCCCAAATGTGGCAACAGCACTCCATCCTTGAACATACCTGGCTCTTATATAGATAGAAAATTGCATCAGCAGTGAGATATCTACTGGATCGATAGAAGGATCCCACCATTTTTCCAGCGGCCTGGGCAACGGATTTAATGTATGTGTTCCATTTAAGATCAGAAGTAAATGTCAAGCCCAGAAGCTTGTCAAAGCATGAGGCCTCCCCAAGACGAGAGCTATTCATTTCAGTTGATGCCAGAAGTAACAAACCACCTCTTTCCCCATTGAACCATTTGCTCAAAATCAGAGGAAAGAGAATCAGAGAGAACTTGGTCGTTTACGGTCTTAGATGTGCTATCATAGATAGAAGTGTCATCAGCATAAATGTCTACGGATTATGTAAGGATGTGATTTGGAAGATCATTAATGTAGATCAGGAAGATATTTGGGCCTAGGATGGACTCCTGAGGGATTCCAATATTAATACTGAGAGGTTCTGATTTCTGCCCATCAACCACTACTCTTATGAACCTATCAGAGAGAAATAATTTAATAATTGAGAAGACATTTCCAGCTATACCGTAGCTGGAGATCTTGTGAAGTAAACCTTTATGCCATACTTTATCAAATGCCTTTTATATGTCAACAGCAATTGTCCATTTCCAAAGATAATGCCATGAAAGTTTTTTTTCATTTTTCTTTTCATTTTCGTCCTCGTTGATTTAATAAAGTTCTATTTAACTTCTGTTTCTTCATCATTTTGATTTAAATAATACACACACACATATATATATATACAGACACGCGCATATACAGACACGCATATATATATATATATATATATATATATATATATATATATATGTATATATATATATATATATATATATATATATATATGTATATATAACTGACCGCCCGTTATTGCCCGGTTGTAAAATACGCTTAAATATATTATTTTTTTATATTTTTTTTATTAATGCAGATTTAGTATTTATTATAAGACTAGCCTGGGTGCCTGGCGTTGCCCGGTTGTTTGGAGGTGTATGGTGAGCAAAAAAAAAGTGGTAGTAGGCAGGCAGGTTCGAACCCGTACCGTGAAGGAGGAAAAGAATGTGAAAAAAGGGATGTCTTTGCTGTTGCACCCATCGCCAAACCGGAAGTGACGAATGTTTGAATTAAGGATAGACAATCGAAAATAGGGGATGCCTTTCGGTAATATCAGCGAAAATGTTACGTTTCCCTGTAGAAAAGTGCCCAGTTGAGGGTGAAGAAATTAATATTTTAGCCAATTTTTCGATATCCGAAGGGTCGAGATTCAAAAGGATACCGATCTCGTGAAAATCCGTCGCCTCTGTCGAAAGTTTTAGGCAAAGATACATGCATACATACATACATACATACATACATACATACATACATACATACATACATACATACATTAAAACAGACTGGTTAGATTTATACAATAGACTAGCCTTAGTTCTCGGAGTTGTCCGTGTGTTTGGAGATGTGAGTAGGCAGGTATGATCCAACCATTACCATGAAGGACGAAAAGATCTATTTTTGCTTTCCGCCCATCGTCAAGCCGGAAGTGACGTAGATTTAAATTAAGACTAGACAATCGAAACGAGGGGATGACTTTCGAAAATATCGGTGAAAAAGCGACCCCTCACTGTAGAAAAGTGTTCAGTTGAGGGCAAAGAAATTAATGTTTTTTGCCAATCCTTCGATATTTATCGTCCGAGGGTCGAGTTTCAAAACGATACAAATTTTGTTAAAATCCGTCGCCTCTGACGAAAGTTTTAGGCAGACATACATACATACATACATACATACATACATACATGATCGCAGCAAATTCGCTTTCTAACATTGCCATCACTCGATATAGCACAAAAAAAAAAGAAAAAAAAGGTATATAGAAGCACGAAAACATTCAGTTATTGGTTGCGCGAATGTGGCTTTTAAGCCCTGCTAAACTCTGGCATTCCTTAGCACACATTGTACAGGCATGTGCACCACTAGCAGCACGTCATTGCTGTTCTTTTCTATGCAGGATCAAATGCCGTTTAAAACCGCTGGTCGTTTTGTACATCCGCCCGCAGTTGACACAGTTATACTCTGGCAACTCAAGACTGCATTGTGGCCCGCTGCGCCGATGAGTAGACTGGTGACACATCAGCCCATATTCTTCCGCACACCTCACACTCCAGACCAAATTGGCCCCTCTTCCCATCCACGGCTCCTTTCACTCTCCCTTTCTGGATGTCCCTCTTCAGCTGCTCATAATGGGTTCGGTCCATCTCAAACTTGCCCACACCTCGCCGCAGGGTCCTTCTCCACCCTCCGCGATCCAAAGAAGACTCTCCCAGGTTCTTTCATCAATCTCACATTTTTTAAGGTGGATCTTAAACAATCCTTAAATCTCAATTTAGGATTTTGAGCCAGACGTCTTCCCTCGGCGAGCTCACCATAAAGGAGTTGTTTGGGAAGTCGAATGTCTAACATCCTCACCACATGTCCACTGCATCTCAGTCTATGCTTAATAACGTGAGCCTCAATGCTAGGGCATTGGGTCCGATCAAGCACCTCCACATCACTGACATACATCTGCCAACCCACACCTAAGATTCGCCGTAGGCACATCTGGTGAAACCGCTCGAGACATCTCAAATGCTCCCTGTATGTTGTCCAAGTTTCACAACCTAGAGAAGAGTAGAGAGAACGCATGCGGCATAAACCTTAATCTTATTTGGCAGCAAGATCCCATGACGTCTCCACAAACACCCGTCCAACTTTCCGAAGGCATCACTTGCCCTGCTGATCCGTAACGATACCTCATCATGCAGGGCACCAGAAATACTACCCAAGTATACAAACTTAGAGACAATCGCTATCCTTGACCCACAGATATAAACTGATGGCTCATAGTATGGCATGCATGGAGCAGGCTGATACATTATTATTTTTTCAGTTTGATGGTCAGGTCCAATGCGCTGCAGGCAACCGCAAAAGAGTCCACAAGATGCTGCATATCAGTCGCCGTATGAGCCACCAGATCACAGTCATCCGCATAGAGCAAGTCACGAATCGTGTTGGTGAGTACCTTTGTACTTGCATTGAAACGCCAAATATTAAACAACCCCCAGTAGTTCGGTAACGAATATAGACACCATCAGAGCACTCCCCAAATACCACCCGAAAGACCATGGTGAAATACAACGCAAAGAGTGTGGGTGCTGGAATGTCCTCCTGCTTAACACCATTTTCTACTAGATAGGATCAGCCAGCTTTCCCCAACGTTGATCACAGCCTTCATATTATCGTGGAAGAGCTTTAAGATGGTTACAAACTTGTCAGGACAGCCAATCCTTTTCAAAATCTCCCACAATGCATCCCTATTGTCTGTATCAAAGGCCTTAGTAAAATCGATTAACACCTGATATAGTCCCTTTTGCTGTTATATACATTTCTCCTGCAGTTGCCTGGCTGTAAAAACCATATCCACTGTCCTCGACATCTTCTGAAACCACACTGCGACTCAGACAAAACATCATCAGCAATATGATGATCCTACAGAGCACCTTACTGACTACTAACAGCAAAGAGATGCCTCGATAGTTTCCACATTCATCTCTGGTATCCTTCCCTTTGTATAGCACTACCATCAATGCATCCCGCCAATCCTGCGGAATAAACTCATTCCGCCAAGCAGTTTGCAACAATTCCGCTAAGCGTTGCATCATCTTGAGTCCAGAACATTTAAAGATCTCTGCATGCAAACGATTCGGGTCAGGATACTTTTCATTGTTCAGCTTATGGACAACTGTTTCAACCTCCTGGAGAGAAGGAACCTCTGCCAAGATATCCTTGACCGGATTGCTAGGAATCGATCTAACAAACTCCTAATCAACGTAAGAAGGCTTGTTCAGGAGGTCATCGAAATGCTCTCTCCATCTATGAAGGGTCTCGAAGAAGATCCTCACCATCTTTCGAGCGCAGAGGAGTGATAGGTGATGTGGATGGTCCGTAAACTTCGCGCAGTAGGCTGTATAAGACCTTGGTGTTGTTCGAATCCGAGGCGAGTTGTATTTCCTCAGCTTTCTGCCTCCACCATTCATCCTGCATGTTACACAACCTCCTCTGCACCTCGTGCTTCATTGCCTTAAACTTGTCCCTCAATCGATCTTGCTCACCATCCGTCAAAGCACCCCCAAGATATGCGTGCAATGCCCTGGCGTTTGAATCAAGCAGAGCCTGAATTTCAGTATCATTCTCATTGAACCAATCCTGATGTTTACGCTCACAATAACCTAATACTCTCTCACATACCTCATAGACAGATTCCATAAAAGCAGGCCAAGTATTTTCACAATCAATCTCTTCCATCTCCTTAACTAGTTTATCTCTCACAATATTGTAATTTAGACGGGCAACATTAAGTCGCTTTGGAATAGCCACACTAGCTCCCCTCATCTTGGCTTTCACAACACACTTAATCTTTGCACGGACCAACCGATGGTCGGTCCAGCACTCTGCGCCCCGCATGACACGAACACTGCAGATATTCCTCATCTCACATTTTCTGACTAACACATAGTCTATCAAGTGCCATTTTTTTGGAACCAGGATGCATCCAGGTCGTCTTGTATTTGTCCTTCTGCTGGAACACGGTGTTACCGATTTTAAAACCCATCTCTGAACAAAACTGCAACAACATCAGACCATTGCTATAACAGTTGCTCACACCGTGTTTACCCAGCACGTCCCAGGTTTCAAAATATCTTACCATCCTAGCATTAAAATCTCCAAGAATGAAGATCTTATCAGCAGAGGGAATGCGTCTAACTACACTGCACAAAGCAAGGTAGAAAGCAACCTTTTCATCTTCTGTTGCATCCATAGTGAGTGCATAGACACTCAAAAAAGTTGTATAATGACCATTTACCAGAGGTAACCTCATAGTCATGATCCGGTCACTCACACTACAGGGTAGTTCTTCCAGGCTAGAAAGAACTGATGCCTTTATAGCAAAAGCCACGCCTGATTCCTTCTTACATCCATCCGCTATACCACTCCAGAAAATGAGTAGGCCCTAGCCAACTCAGAAAACTGTCCCTCATCAGCCAACCTGGTCTCAGACAGAGCAACGATGTCCATGTCATTACGTTGAAGTTCATTAGATACAAGAGCAGATCTACGCTCTGGACGTGTTATTGCTGACGGCAAGTCAAGCAGCGTCCGCACATTCCAACAGCCGATGGTCATTGTCATATATTTCCTCACAGTAGCATGATGACGACTGGGTCCAGGCTGTGGAACGCTGAAACACCTGTCGGGCCAGGCCCTGGAAATTCCAGTTCCCTTATTGCCATTTACGTTTATAATCATATTTTCCAACTTAATTGAATGTTTTGCCGTTTTAGGCTACAGCCAGCCTTTTTTGCTATAAAGATACACGAGATGGTAAAAAGTGTATCTAATTTATATCGAGCAATGCCTGTGCATGAAGATTGTTATAGTGGGAAAAGATTTTGCACCGAGACAATCCCACTCTCTAAACAACTGCCACATTGATCCAAAAAAGAAGAGCAAGTCAACATCATTGGATGCAGCAGTCATCGCAGGTTTTATATCAGAGTTTTCCTTCTCCTAGGAAGGTTGCCTTCACTACGGCTTACAGAGCCCTCTCCATCCACCATGCCATTTGATCCATGGCTGGAACTTAGGTTGCTGGGCACCAGAACATATTCCACACGCCGGTGGGTCATATATGCCGCAGCTTACAGAGCCTAAGCTCCTCTGGAGGTTTCTGTCAGGTTTACCTCACCCTTAGCCTTTGCTTAAATAACCTTGGCCCACAAGGCAGTGGAGGTCCAGTTATACGGCGTAGGACACTCGTCGTTCATTAGAGCCCCGTCTGCGTAGCAGTGGTCACGACGTGCACGTGGGGTTGATTTGTTTGGGAGAAGCACAGAAAGACGCTAAGATATCTGTGTTCTTTTAACACACAACCACACCAAGCCTTGACCACTACACATACATACATACATACATACATACATACATACACATTAAAATAGACAGGTGAGATTTATATTATAGATCATATTGGAACCCGTATATAGTAATGGTTTAAAAAGTTAAGAAAAAAATTACTCATGCGCCAGCACCGGGAATCGAAAATAAAACTTTTAGCTTACGATTTTATTTTCCTTTGACGTTAATGCCTAAGCTATAAAGATATGTTTGCTGCAAGGCTAAAAATTAAAACATGAAATAACAGCTTTTATATGTTGCATACATATTTGTAATGCCGTCGTTCGACCTTCCCCTGGCAAATTCCTTTTTTTTTTTTTTAAATTTTCACACTTTTGCACGAATTTTCCCCGGTTAAAACCCAAATGTAAAGTTTTGCATCCCTGTAGAAATTACTAAGTACATCATTTGTACCCCCTCATTTAACCCCCAAAGTCCCCAAGGCCTGACAGAGAAGTTTAGTAGGAAAATTTTTTTCAACAAATATATATATATACGCACACATAAATATATATAGAAAGAGGTTTGTGTTTATTATAACCTTCTCCGCAAATATTACGCAAGTATAAATCATGTAAAATATCTGCATGAATATAATTACATGTAATAGTTAACTAAAAATGATAGTCCCATGAGAAAACCGAAGAAAATAATAGTGAATTTATTCAAATGAATGTTTAAAAATATGCAAATTACCTAGATATTTTGCAGTTGTATGCTTGTTTTTTTTAATACATAGAAAAATGGTTTTTAATAAAAATATCATTGCACAAAAAGCAAGTGAAAATGTATGGTCCCTAGTGAGTGCATAGTGAACGAGGCATAAAAATTACTAAGTTCAACATTTGCTCCCCGCCACTAAACCCCAAATGTTCCCAGAGGACGTAAAATCCTGGTGAAAATGAACAAACAATACAGTTTTAGGCCTTAACATATATAAATTTGAGTTCTGCACCATGCACAAAAAGAAATGACTAAGTCCATCATTTGTCCCCCTCTCTTTTAGCCCCCAAAGTCCCCCTAGGCCTTAACATTATTAAATTTGACTTTAGCAGCATGCAAAAAATGCTAAGTAGACATACACAGAAGATTTTTGACAAATATAGTAAAACATTCCTCAAAATGGAGTGTTTTTATTAGCCCTAAAAGAGTCCCTGGGGCACACCCAAGTGTTATCGCGAAGTATAGGCAAACAAAATTGTATGAAAATCAGTTACAACTTTTCAGAAAGCTTCATAAAAAATCCAAGTAATAATAAGAAGCACAAACGTGTCAATTTTAGCCATTTTAACACGAAAGTCATCCCTGGGGGGGCAACTGGAGTTTTCCCGGGAAATCCGTTCTGTTACTTTTTACTCATATCATGTTTAATGTTTGTGTAAAATTTTAAAAAAATCATAGTTATTAAGAAAAGTACGAACGGACGGACAAGGGTCAATTTACAGGTCCACCGTCCGTTTATCGGGAGATCAAAAAACAAATTTATAGGAGTATATATACACATATATATATATATATATATTTCTGTAGAAATATATATTCTTATTATATTTCAATCCTTATATAAGAAGTTCAATGTAATTACAGCGCAATATATAGAATAAATGACAAAATGTTATATTCCAAAGCTCATGATATTGACCATCTTATAATTTATTCCTTTAATTCAGTTAATTTATACAATTGTATAAGTCAACTGAATTAAAGGAATAAATTATAAGATGGTCAACATCTTGAATTTTGGAATATAACTTTTTGTCATTTATTATATATATATATATATATATATATATATATATATATATATATATATACTCAAAGATGTTTTTGCGAAGTACATGATTTTACTACTGCACTTATGAAAGGAAAGCTTGTGCAAGATTAAATGTAAGACAAAAAAGAGAAAATGTCAGACAGCTAATTTCATCTCATTCAACGTTGCTGTTACGATGGATTTTTTAAAGATAGATGAGGAAAACGAAAAACAGCTGTATATATATTTTTTAAAATGAAGACAGTATTATGGCATGTCTCCAAATCAATCTTAATGAATCTGATCGCGTGTAACCCTAATACATATTTACCTTTTAGAAAGGAAGGGTCGTTATAAACAAACGTAGATATTTTTTATGATTTTCAAGTGAGTGAACATGAGGTAGGATTTTCAAGCGAGTGAACATGAGGTAGGATTGAAAATGATTCATGGCTAAAAATCGTAGCTCACGTCAGTATTTAAGCAACTGGTTGGTGATGAACGTACTCTTTCCTTTTCTCTCTCTCTCTCTTTCTCTCGCTCACACACACACACACACATATATATGTGTGTGTGTGTGTGAGCGAGAGAAAGAGAGAGAATGTGTGTGTGTGTTTAAAACATGAATATATGTACACACGCTAGACACTCATATTTACAAAAGAAGATTCGTTTGCCATATCTTCTATTATATTTATGTTCTTTGCTCATTTATGCTGGAGAAGACATATTATCAAATTCATATGCACGTTCCAGGTGAAAACATCCGAGTGTTCAGGTGATCTAATACTTCTGACTGAGATGCCGCTAAATAAGAGATTATAATACCATACTACTTCAGCTATATTTCATACTGTTTAAAAATTCGGTTCTGTCGCAAAAAATGCTATCTATCTATCTATCTATCTATCTATCTATCTATCTATGTATCTATCTATCTATCTATTACATACAGTGTAGTCAATTACAAAGACACGGGCGCTATATTGACCTATCTGTAGCGCGCGTGACGATCGGTTTTAAATATATCTTTGTAAGACAAACAAACACTCTTGCTTCATCTGTAGCAACGGACGAATAGGTGGCCTGGCTTACGGTGGTGGTGATGATGGCGACGAAGGAAAATGATTACAATAGCGACTAGAAGATTTACACATGTTGGTTCACAAGGAAGCGCGAGTGTGTTACGGTTTAAATACGCAACGAGGAGTCGTAACGTTGCACATCTATCTAATTATCTATCTATATATGTACATATTCATCCTTTTAGCTATCTATCTCTCTGTTAATTTATACTCAAGGAGATTACAAAACACAATTTCCAATTCCGTCCGATGTTTTGTATCCACTTATGTTGGAATACACATCAATCTACGGCTCTGACTAAAATAACAACTTGCGTTTAATCAACAGTTTAGTTTGGTTGGTTTGGTCATTTTACAGAATATAAACTCCTTTCGAATTATTTAATGCTGAATCTGTCAAAAAGGTTTTATGGCTCAAGTCGTTTATATTTTCAAACATCTATTAATGGCGTTTGGTTTGATTATTTTGTAGATATTTTTTTTTGTTTTTGTTCTTGAGTTTGCAGAACATGATTGGGTTTTGTACAGGGGAAATAAAAATCAAAATAATAGCATCAATATTTGGTGCATTTTAGGTAAGGAAGCTTATATCTTCGAACAGACTGAGCTTGTAGCATCAGATTCACGATTTAGAGAGAGCCCTTTTCAATAGGTGATTGCGTTTATACATCGTTGGAAAGGAGTGAGTATGCTGTGAAAGAAAATCGACAAATCCTATACATCTCACCTATATTAACACACACACACACATACGCGCGCACACACACACACATGCACACAAACACACACAAATGTTAGTTTGCTTGAAGCATTACTGGTAAATAAATCTGGAGTAGTATCAAAAACCCATAGCAATGCAGGAAACCGCCATTGAATTGATATCACGTATGAAGAAAAATGGAAAAAATGAACGAACGACTTGTAAGGGCTTTAATTTTCGTATATCTATTTGCTTTCCAAAACAATCACAAATTCAAATCCGTAAATACGGACTTACTCTTTGAGATAACAGGATGGTCGAAATCTTACAATTTTGAGAATATGACATTTTTCCAGAAACTTAGAAACTAAAAATATCGTTAAAAATAGAATATATCGTAGAAATAGAACCGGAACTGGGATAAGATGAGTTGTCAAGCAAAAATAGGACTTATTTTCAAATTTGTTCTGTATTCTGATAATTTTGTTATTTTTATACTAGCAAAGATACCTGCACCTCGCGCGAGACTTTGCTGTACGCTCGAGTACAAATTTCTACATTTTTTTTTATTACATTTTCACCCCAAACAAGGCACATTGCCACTTTGATGTAGGGGGCTACTATTAGGGACACAATCTACAGGGGTACTAGGTGGGGAGTTGGGCAGCAAGATGTCGGTTCACGTTACACTTGAACTTCTCCATATCAGTACAGTTGGGGAAGCAGGGACCTAGCAGGGAGTTCCAAAGTCTAGCGGTTCTGGGGAAGAAACTACTGGAGTAGAATGCTCTCTTGCATCTAGGGATCTCTACTGTGAAGGGGTGGGATTGTACTGCTTGTCGGGTTTGTCGGGAGTATTTACGTAGAGGGGGTACAAGTGCTTGCAGCTCGTCGGAAAATACACAGATAGAACAGGCAGAGGGACGCCATATTGCGTCGATGGGGCAGAGGCTGAAGCTTGGATGATAGTTCAAGACCTATTATGTTGGCGACTCTCTTGAAAACCTTGTTTAGGAGCGAGAGACAAGAAGCAGATGCATCAGCCCAAATATGACAACAATACTCCATACATGGGCGAATGGTGGCCTTATAGAGGTACAGGATACTTTCTAGCACGGTAGAGAGAACCTACCTTTTTCGCAGCGTTTCTGGCAATGCTCTCAATGTAATTGTTCCAACTCATGTTTCCTGTGAACGTTAGGCGTTTAAAAGATGTGCTTTCAGATAAAGAGTATTTGGCTATTGCTATTGGTGGTAGAGAAGGTTTCTTGTAGTTATTGAAGGAAACAAGTTTAGTCTTGGCAGCATTGAATGTGACCATCCATTTTTGTCCTCATTCCACTACAGATTGGATATCATCCTCTAGTGTTTCTGCCATTTCTTTAGATATGTGTTCATTTGTTTTCCTGTCGTGTCTGTTATAGAGCGTGGTGTCATCAGCATATATTCCCATCTCACAGACAATTTTTTCAGGGAGGCCATTTATGAATATTAGGAATAAGAGCGATCCAAGGATAGACCCCTAAGGCACTCACGCATTTATATCATATTGTTTGGATGTACGGCCATCGAGGACAACCTGGATTTTTCTCTGATCTAAGAAGGATTTAATTATGTTAAGTATTTTTCCAGTGATACGTATTATCTGATTTTCCTGAGAAGACCTTCGTGCCATACCCTGTCAAAAGTCTTAGATATATCTAGAGCTCTACTCTCCCTGCTTTGTCAAGTGAATGGTATATACGCTAGGAGATTACAGTTAGAATGTCTGCTGTGAAACGGGCTTGCTTAAATCCATATGTTTTTCGGTAAGAAGTTTAGAATCTGTAAGGTGATGGACTAGAGCTTGATTAATTATGGACTCAAATATTTTGGCAAAAAGTGGGAGGAGGCTAATGGGGCAGTAATTTTCTGGGTCAGTTCTTTCGCCAGAATTCTTGAAAACTGGTACCACAGAAGTTTTCCAGCAGCCCGGAAAGCAAGATTCATTAAGGCATTTGTTGTAAAATTTGGAGAGGATTAGAGCTACTTCGGCGGAGCACTTTTTTAATAGCACAGCCGGGATGAGATCAGGTCCACATGCTTTCGCAGTGTCAAGATTTTTTATAATAGCATGGACCTGAAAAGGGGTAATTTTCAGATCGTCAAGTGTGGCGTCTGTCCGCAAAGGAAAGTCTGGGAGAGGGTGGTTAGCAGGGACTAGTGTGGAGTTGAGACAAACCGACTGGCAAGCATGTTAGCCTTCTCGGTTGCTGAGCAAACAACTTCATGATTGTTCATACAATCATGAAGTTGTTTGCTTGTAGTGGGGGAATTGTTGATTGCCCATTATTTACTACACTGTTGTAGAAGTCCAGAAGTCACGAGATCCTAATTTCTGAGCTTCTTTTTTTAGGGTGGTTTCAGTAAATTCTCTCTTAGCTGTCGCTATTTCTTTCTTACAGTTATTTCTGGCTTCTATATACTTCTGTCTGTTTGAACGGAGATGTCGGTTAAATCTGTGGTACGCGTGCTGGCTTTGCGCGATGGCAGCTGCACATGTGGAAGTAAACCATTGAGGAGAGTGGGGCTTGCTATAAATTTTCGCGTGGGGACATGTGCTTCAATTGCTGTTTTGAACCATTCAGTGGTCTCATTTGCGCACTGTTCAGCAGGAACTGAAAAGATATTTCGCTACGGAGCGTCTCTAATGAGATCCCTGATGGTTTCCCAGTCGGCCTTTTTACAATATCTCGTTGTTTTGAGCAATGGCTCTTCCATTTTGGCTTTAGAGTTTAGGGTAATTTTAACTATTATCAATACATGATCAGCATTCCCAAGTTGGCTGTGAGCGTTCGTGACACACTCATCAGGAACTGTGGTCAGAAACAGATCTAAAAGTGGTGCGTGTTGCTCTTGCTGGTCAGGGAAACGGGTTGGAAACGTAACCGTCTGTGATAAGGGCATGAGCTATAGAGACGTTATGTGCTGTGGTACCAGCTGCGTCTGTGTAATTAGAGAATCCAAGCCAATTACTGTGGTGGACATTGAAATCACCAAATACATGAACTTGTGCGCTAGTGTTGAGGGAAAGTGCTGTATCTATGCTGTCAGAGACTTTGTTTATTAGGGTACAGTTCTGGGTCGAGGGAGAGCGGTAGAGAAAATAAAAGTAACTAATATTATGTTGCATGTTAAGTCTAAAGCACATAAAGGCTTGATCGTCCGATTTTAGTTTTCTTTCTCTACTCAGGGGGAGGGTGTTTCGAATATAGACTCCAAGCCCGTGCATATGTCTGTCAGAGTCCATACGACAGAGTGGGAGATACCCGGGCATGTTAAAGTAGTTAGCGGGGATGGAGGAGTGTAGGTTAGTCTCACTTAGTGCTAAGATATCCGGGGTGTTTGTTAGGAGAAATGCTTCAACGTCATTTACATTAGTTGTAAGCCCACGGATGTTAGTAAATGCAAGCCTCAAGGGAGGAGGCAATTTGATTTTCTTTGAGTTTTGTCCTGGTTTAAGCATAATTTAAGATTGTACTGGCATTTATTTTTTTAAGTTTCAGTTAGGTAAGGGGTGCTGAACAAGTGGTTATGCATAACACCAGGCATGCAACAAAAGTAGACCATCAGCTGACCTTCCATCTACCAGGACTGTGGCCTCAGGAAAGCCCACCGGGGATGAGTGTAGGGCCCATTTCCATGCGCGAAATGACACTACAAACATCCCGATATTATTCAACTGTTGATGGAGCAGCCACTCTAAGCGCTACCAAAGAGTTAGGGCACCTGTACTACCAGTCGGGAACAGCAACCAGGAACTGTCAATCCGGTACCCTCAACCCATCAGACGATTGTTAACCCAATCTACTTGTACTGGCATTATGATGTTCAAGCACTCCCAACTGCCCAGTTTAGATGGGGATGGGATGTGTCGGGAGAGGGGGAAAACCGGCGTTCATTGCCCTAGTCAGGAAACAAGATCGACCACTGAGTGTTTCTGTCGAACCCCTGTGCTTCGACCTCTACGCCTGGCTAATAGGCAAAGAAGGAGTCTAGAAGCCGGGCGGTAGACAGTGCCTATCTACTCCTTAAGCAGTTTAGGTTTGCAGACCGGTAATTTGTTCCAGTCACCAGCTCTAGGAGGATGTCATCCAAGATTGGAGCGGCACCCCTCCCCTTAGGTTTAGCTTCAGGGTTTTCCTTCTCCTAGACGGATGACCTGGGAAGATCTATGAGTCCATCAGCACCGAGAGACTTTACTCCGCGCCTGGGTCCTAATCCATGGAATTTCTGCGACCCCGCGTGGGTAGTTAATGTTACTGGGTTAGTATGTAAATGTTATGTCTACTGATAAATTACACTCCTCAAAGTGATTAAAGGACATTGTTACTGGAGGAGGGGAGAATAAAAGTTCATGCAGTGGAAGCAACTATATTTGCAACAGGTTAGTTGGAAAGAGTAAAGATATGGTTTAATATTTTTCCATTAAATTTAGATTAAAATTTTATTTATTTATTTATTTATTTATATGTTGGTTTAGGAATAGAATAACGTGTTACAGAATGACTTTATATTAAGCGTGTGTAATGTATGAGTGTTTGTAGCAGCTTGGAGAGTAGGGTAGACTTAGTGTTTAGGAGACGATTTACTTACAGAATACAGGAGAATATTTTTTTAGAATTTATAGTCAAGTAAAATTTATTTATAGAGAAAAAAAATCATTTTTTTCTTTTATATTTATTTAACATGCAAATCAAGCAATGGCAGTCGTCTTGGAGGAAATGAATATATTGGATATACGTAGCACGCAAGAAAAGGGTGTTTCTACCGTAATAAGACTATGTGGCGCGTCGGAATTCGTAGTTAACGACAGTCACTTTGGTCAGGCACAAAGCATTGTGCATCTATTCAGAAAGTCATAGTGACGTATCTAAGATTACTGTATATTTCAGGTACATTGAAAGTAAGGCAAACTATAATTCCGTGGTTTGTTATAGATAGCAAGGAAGCCACATATTCAATACAAGCGAGTTTATAGTGATTGTAGATATTAAGTATATTACTTAAATAAAGTCGTATCTTCTGGTGTGGAAAAAAATAAGTTCAGCTTTCTGAAACTCCTGGGATTTGCTTTGCAAAGGCTTTTCCCCTTAGTTTACTTGGAATATAAGAGTGAAACACTATTTTGCTTATAAAGGGATAACGAATTTCAGCTTTAGTCAAGATAAGGTAAGCAAAAAAACAAAAAACAAATAAAGACGATAAATACAAATAAAACAAAACCAAAGAAAAACAAATAAATGAGCATGTCTACATTTCTTAGAAGCAAGATTAATTTTTCAAAATAGTACTTAACATTTCTTTAGGCACACTGGACGCCAGCCCATTTGGCATGACTAAGAGAGAATTTGGCCATATTATTTAGAGGTGGAAAGGGTGCTTTCTGTTACCCGGATATGCACTCCGCGTGTGTCATCTATTTATAGAAAATATTCTTCGTTACGCTGTTAAGTTTTTTTTTTTTTTTTATAAAGTCGTATCTTCTAGTGTGAAAAAAATAAGTCCAGGTTTCTGAAAACATTAATGCGAGCGTTGAATTGCTGAAGGATTGCTCTGTTTTAGGAAACAGGCCACTGGTTTGCGATTTCATGATATACATACCGACCATTTTTTTCATATTGTACAAGTCTGGCCTCCATCTTCTGGTTTCCTTCGACTGTAATTGGGATAAGATTCCCGTATTTGCTCGGTACACTGAAGAAACTATTTAGGGTATTGTTTGCAGCACTTGTAGATCATACATGGGTAATTTGAATTCAATGGTCCATAAGGTCTGTGAACCATATATGCCATGACTTTTCCGTGAACTTCAGGGGTTTTCACTTTGTCATGGATCTCTGCATATATACGGAGATCCATTTGTTGAACTTTTCTACAGGGGCATGTCAGATGAGCATGTATGCATGCATCTCTGCCCTCTTTTGGTGTGCAATGCTGTACGGGAAAGCCTTTAACATGTCAAATCCGTTTTTTTTTAAATAAATTCTTTTATTTTTTAGCTTTTGTCTAAAGACTCTGGCAACAATATCTGGGCGATCCCGAGGTTCTTGTCCTTGAAAATTAATTTCGGTAATTTCCGTCCAGTTTAGATTTGTCGTGAAAGTGATGAAGAGGTCGGCTCGCCTATGGCATCACTTTGGTGCTCAAACATGTATCGAAGAACTCCTGTCTAAGTTGGCGGAAGAACCACTCGTTGACTAATCTGTTCTGGATTCCAATCCCCCCTAAGAATTGAATCCCTCAAGTTAACATAATTGTCAGATCTTAAGGTCTGTTATTCCCACCTCAGAAACTGTAAACGTTCCCTTTCAATCTTGCAGTGTACATCCACCAACCATTGTTAAAACAGCCTTCAGTACCGGAGAATTTAGTTTACAGGCAAAGTCATCAAATGGTATTAATAAAACTGCTGTTGAGTAACTTTTCGCCCATTGGATGCGTTCATGTAAATGTCGAAAAATAGAGAACATTATAGGGTAGATGAAAGTACCGGAGAGAGGATATAGTTCGGAGGTATTCTGCAATGTATTATTTCTAAAATACAAGACGATATCTCGATTTGCTGTCGGTTTGTTCTTCATTAATATTCTAATTTCAAACGCTGTTGTTTGAACATTGAATCTCCGGGAGTGCCCTTTTTTCGGCCTTCTGTTTTCCCTTATGACAACTTTGAGTTCTTTCATGTTTTCTTCTTTCATTCTCTTGTTTGTTATTTTCAGCTCACAAATTAGGCTCCTATTTTCATGTAAAAATTAAGTCAGCTTTCAGAAGAATGTTTTTATTGAGACTATTGTCACGTCCCCGACTATATAGTTCATCGTTCAGACTATCTAGGCAGTAGATTCGAATCAATTTTGCCGCTCCATCTTCAGGTGGCAGAAGATAATTTGTGACAAACCGAACCTTGAAACTTAAAAAAAAACAAGATTTCGGTTATGTACTGACATATTTTCGTGACCAAATGAAGTTATCGCCAAATAATTGTTGCAACTGCGTAGATTTTACAGGAACGCTTCAGAGATGGGACCTTTGCATGAGAGCAAATCTTGCAGCAACTGAGGCATTCGTGGAACGCTATCAAGCACAGACTTGCCGGAGCAATAACAACCAAGGGTCCCCCCTTTAAATCTCACAGCTGAGCAATGCTGACATACATTGTTCATTTATCCTTTGTCAGCTTTAGTGGGAGAGTCATGTTGTAGAACAATCTTTTTCTATTGCACTTTTTTTTATTTCTTGTTGTCTCAAAGCATTCGTTGTCTAGCTTCTTCTATTTCTGTCATTTGCTGATGCAAAGTCATGCTTTCTCTCTCTCTGTCTCTCTCTCTCTTTCTCTTTCTCTCTGCGCAGCCTCTTGCTCACGGCTAAAGGATGGGCGAAGAATTCGTTTCGTTTGTGATTAATTCTCTCGTCGTTGAGCTTCTCTCAACTCACCTCGTTTACGTCTTCTTTTTGTTTTCTCGTGTGTTTCATTTACTCTTCATCTTGCTTCTCTCAACTGACCTCGTGTACGCCTTCTGCTTGTTTTCTTCATTTGCTCCATTTGCTTATAGAATTGCTTGATTTTCCCGACCATCTCTTTGCCTTTCTTGAATTTCTTCTTCTGATCAATCTAGCCGCCTTGCTACTTCTGACATGTTCACGTTGGGTTGCTTTTTCCAAATTTGTTGATCTTGCGCTTCTTTCTCTTTAACGTAATCTGTTGAGCTAAATACGCCTTCCTCTATGTGAAGCGTTTTCATTAGAGCGAATCGCAGCGACTATTAGTCTAATAGCTTCTAATCTTGCCAATCTTTCTTCTTCAGTTTCGTTTGTTTCGTTTGGGTGGCATCTTTAGTGCTTATTTTAAGGAGAAAAGTATTAAATTTTTCAAAAGAATTATATGCTCCTAAAAAAAGCATTCCTAATTATTTTTGGCAGCGTTATTTTGGAAGGGCAAAGGTAAGAGATAGAATACAATAAATTTGGACCTATGTTAGGGATCAATATCACGCTAACTTTCATCAATATTGATTAAGAGAATGGGGGTACAGGAGGGTGATCTGATTCAAATTCACAAAGAAGTTGGCCGCCGTAATGGAAACGGCCCCTGGGATAATGGCGAACCCCAACCTGGTGCAACATCCCTTGGTGGGGAAGGTTATGAAGAGCCGCACACATACAACCTTAACCTTGACCTTAACCTTTAAAAATGGTGTGCCCTGTCCATAGGTCGGAGACAATAATCATGTCAAGTTTTATCATGATCGTTCGTTCCAGTGGTCTGAGCTGCAGGAAGGTATATATGTAGGAGAGTATATATAGATTTTTGACTTAATGTTTGAAAAAAAAGGTGTGCATCATCCCTAGTTGGGGAGGGGGCTAATAATCATGCTAGGTTTAGTCATGATCGGGCGAGTGGTGTGGGCTGTAGGAGAGTTGTATACAAAGACACACACAGAGGATCGCTACTACTTTATATATATATATATATATATATATATATATATATATATATATATATACATATAGCAAAACTGGTAAATAGTAAAAACTTGAAGAAGGTGCTCAAAACTATTGCAGAGCAAATATATTTTTTTATTTTATTACCGTTTTATCTGTTTAGTTACACATGTTTTTGTTACACGATCCGATTCGGTAACAGAAATATGTGTAACTAAACAGATAAAACGGTAATAAAATAATATATACATATATATATATATATATATATACATTTTATTTTTTATTACCGTATCTTTCTGTTAAGTTACATTATTGTTTCGGCTACACGGTCGTTTTTTTTTTGCTGTCTGTAGCGTCCTCAGACTTTTACAGAAATGTTCGCTATTTTGGGATGAAAGAGTGGAAGAGTGAATGAGGTTAGGGGGGTTGCGAGGAGGGCGAAAGAGGAAGAGAGGAAGGGAACAAGGAGGGAAGGTGGGGGCGTTTGGTATGTCGATAATGTTTTAGTTTTGGGGTTTAAGGAACTTGTGGGGGAGGGTCTGGGAGGTTCATTTCTGGTGTGGCTGAGGGCATAGGGATATATATATATATATATATATATATATATATATACTAATGCATTATATTATACACTGTTACCATGAAGACACATGAGGGATTTGATGAGCGCCCTCAACCAAATGTATTACCGACCCGAATAATAATAATAATAATAATAATACTAATAATAATAATAATAATAATAATAATAATAATAATAATAATAATAATAATTGATTTTTCATTCTCTAAAATTAAGTCAGATAAAAAAAACACAAAAATGAAAACGGCGAAAACAATAGTTATGATAAGAGATATAGAAATGTTATATTAAAAAAAAAATGACGAACTTTGGGAAATTTTTTGTTTATTTATGAATTAGAAATCGGAAGGATTATGTTATGTCTATGTGTCTATGAGCCAATTTCGATGAGTGTCGTCACAGTATATGTGGAAAATATAGAATTGGTTCACGTGACGCTGATTAGCAGTATTAGGATTAAATAGTTAGAAAGAAAAGTAAGGAGTCTTTCCCCTAAAGATGTTGCGATTGTGATGGTGTTTATCGTCGGACGCAATGTAGCATTTTATTATCACGATTGAATGTGACTAAAATGGTGTTCAAAAACTACATAAGATATTGGCTATTAGGCTAGATTTTATGAACTTGTTTCTGGCATCTTTTGTTGCAAACCTATGATACTTTGGTTCAGACGGGAATTTCTGTAATCATTTTAATTCTATAAGCGTTTAGATATGGAATGTTGACCTTCCTTTTGTTTTGTAACCGATTCTCATAAAAATCGATCTATTTTATACAACTGAATTATTTTTATATTGTTACTATATATGAATACACACACACACACACACACACACACACACACACACACATATATATATATTATTATTACATTTTCACTCCAAACAATGCAAATTGCCACTTTGGTGTAGGGGGCTACTATCAGGGGCAACAACTACTGGGGTACTATGTAGGGATTTGGGCAGCAAGATGTCGGTTCACGTTACACTTCTGCACGTCAGTACTGTTGGGGAAGCAGGGACCTGGAATGGAATTCCAGAGTCTAGCGATTCTGGGGAAGAAACTATTGGAGTAAAAAGATCTTTTATATCTAGCGATCTCTACAGTGTGGGTGTGGGATTTAGAAGTCTGTCGGGTTTGTCGAGGGTGCTCACGTCGTGGGGGCACAAGTGATTGCAGTTCGTCAGAGCATTCACCACTAAAATATATATACGTATTAATGTGTGCGATTTCTGTAAATGATGGCACCGTATATAATTAACGCGAATAACAACGCTATCAGAAAAGAAAGTATGCATCATATAATTTAATCGAATTCAAAGATGACAACACACATGGGTTATGAATACATAGAGTTTATAATGGAAACATGTTTTCTACCCTGAATATTATGAAAGATATTACGCATTCAAACAATCTGATTAATCGATGCCTTTTATCGATATCTCGTCGTAATGGCCTCCATGATTTACGCATC
This sequence comes from Euprymna scolopes, assembly GCF_053919585.1. NCBI lineage: Eukaryota > Metazoa > Mollusca > Cephalopoda > Sepiida > Sepiolidae > Euprymna > Euprymna scolopes. Next base: position 53,810,527 of record NC_136493.1, on the reverse strand, counting down.
TAATTTTATCGCAATTTGATCTTGATAATTTCGAATTTCAGAAAGTAATTCTTTAAATCTATTTTAATTAATTTCCAGGGCGAAATTTTTTATTTGAAATTCATAAGTTCAATCAGTACAGCAACGCCGTGAATATAGAGCTGTGTCTAGATTGTAATAACAACTTCTCGTAGGTTGTGACGCTAGGAGTTTTGCCGTCGAGGTATTAGATGTAGATTCAATGAGTACGAATGGATGAAATGAATATATATATATATATATATATATATATATATGTATATAAAATTAAATGAAGGGCGACTGGGATTACGAGTTAAAAAAAAAATACGTGTAAATTATACGTTGTAGAAATTATACGTTGTAGAATATATTTAAAGCGCTTTATAAGTTTTGTACCGTAAAAGACTTATATACAGTGGCGGCTCGTGCCTGGAGCTGTGGAACTGCAGCACCCCCAAGTCATTTCTACTAATTATTATCGATACACGTTAAAAAGAATACGTTTATTTTTTTTTCTTTCTATATGATAATATATCATATTAATTATATATATATATATATATATATATATATATATATATAATCCTGAAGCTTAATGTCGATAATTGTCCCCATACTCATATAAGCATAAAAGCAAAACTTTGCTTGGAGCTGCGAAATTCACAGTTACACTTTCTTAGTGAAATTCGCTTGTGCGCATGCCCGATCTAGAACGGTTTATATGAGTCGAATCGGAACTGTAGTTTTCGCAGTTCCAAACGCGGTGTTTGCACGTTTTCGCTTATTTATTTATTTTTTTAAGAGGCTTTGTTTACAAATGTTTTCTTTTTATTATTATTAAAAAGTGTAACGTGTTCTTGTAAATAAAATCTCCACCTTAAAAAAAAAATTCCCACACTTTTAAATGCGATTTAAGCAGACAAAAATATACAATATGCCAAACTTTTTTCTTTTAATTAAAAGTGTTCGGGCTTTTAGCCTGGAAGTTACCAACGCGACTAATGTTATTATTTTTTTAAAACCTATATGGCTTATTTTATTTGTATTTTTAAGTAGTTTGAAATCTATTTATTTTGTAGTAGTTTAACTTTACAGAATAAAAAATATTTACATTTTTTCTATAGAAAAGCGAAGAAAAGTTTATTTTTTAAAATACATTTTAGTTAGAAATGTTTTTACCTTATATATATATATATACACACATATATACACACATATAAACACACATACATATATATACACATATATACACCCACACACATATATACACACATATATATACACCCACATATATATACACACATATATATACACACATATACACACACACATATATACACACACATTTATATATACACACACATATATACACACACGATATATATATATAAACATATATATACACACATATACACACACGATATATATATATACACATATATATACAAACATATATACACGCACATATATAGACACACACATATATATACACATATATATACACACGCATATATATACATACACACGCATATATATACATACACACACATATATATACACACATTATATATATATACACACACACACACACACATATATATATATATATATATATATATAAAGCTTTAGCATTTATTTACATCCCACGAGGACAAAGCAAGAAGTTTTAAACTTTGAACAAAGTTTTTTTTAATTTAAATGTGCAATAACAAGACGAGTATGTAAAACCGTTTTTATAATAAGCTTAGTAAATAGCAAAGTTTGTTTTTATTTTTATATAAAAAGTTGTAAAAAGATTTGTAAATAAAATTATGTATCTTTAATTTTTTTTGTTTGCTCATAGTACACACATGTAAACTTTTTTATTCTATATTTTATTTACAAAGTTTTGTTATAAACACACATTTTTAAATTTTAGATAAAACTGTTATCCAATAAAACCATTTTTAAATGGTAATCTCCTAACTTTACCATCGTTTGCAGGCAAAGATTTTGTTTTTTATGAAAAAATAAATTATTAAAAAATTGTAAATAAAATGTATTTAAACAATGTTTTTCTTTTGTTTGCCTGCGGTAAAATTTTATTTAATCTGTAAAGTTTAAAAGAAATATATTTGTATATTTTTTTTATTACTGTGTAGAGTGTATACAATTTAAAATAGTGTTTTTTGATTAAAATGTTTTTGCGTATTACCCCTTTTTCGACGGCTTATAATGGCAAAGGTAAAAATATTTGTATTAAAAAAAGCAATTTTAATGACAAGCTTATTTTGTTATACGCTTATTTTTAATTAACAACAAGCTGTTTATAAATAAAACCGTTGTTAAATATTAAAGCTTTTTCCGTTAATAAAAATCTGTGACCTAAAAGTTATAAAAGTATGATGCAACTCAGTTAGAACTTCCGGTTCAGTTGAATCGCAAAAAGAGGATCACGTAAACATTGTATTCCTTCTACCCTAATTGATATTCTACTAATAGACTACCTAGTACTAACCTTTCCCAATACAATTGATACAAAAAGAATTTAACCATGGTCTCCTTGCACCCCCAAGAAATAACTTCTGCGACGGTAAATGAACTTCAACAGATTGACTTTTCACAGCTGTCTCTCCATGATAAAGTTGTAATTAAGAAAAGAAGCCGTTCAACGCCTGATATTCAAATATCTCAGCCAGGCATTAGCAACAACAAAGTGTATATTCGTAGCTTTAATGGTAACAACGGAAAAGTTAGCTTTGCGGCTGTGAACTAAAAAAGGCATTGTTCTGCTTTCCTTGTTTTTTTGTTAGGGGGTGATGTAACATGGACAAAAGATAGTTTCAGAACTATTAACAAAATGAAAGATAGAACTGAAAAGCATGAGAAGCACGTTGACAATGTAGTTTCCCTATCAATTTTGGGGACCATAAATATTAAAGCAAAACTTAGTGAGGCCTGCAGACTTTCAATCAATCATCATAACATGAATGTTAAGAAGAACCGTGAAATTTTATCTAAAATAATAGATTGTATTTTCTTTTGTGGGAACTTTGAAACTCCCTTACGAGGACATGATGAAAAAGATGATTCAGTAAATCCAAGTGTATTTAGAGGATTTTTACATTTTGCATCTTAATTAGATCCAGATTTAAAGAATCACTTAGAAACCAGTAATGTCTTCAAAGGTGTTTCCAAGACTATTCAGAATGACATACTTGACGGTCTTTTACAAATATACCATGATGAAATAAGGGCAGAAATTAGCAAAGCTTCCTTTGTAGCTGTCATGGCTGATGAAATAACAGATGTGTCTGAACATACACAAATGATCATTGTTTTACGGTACGTCTTGGATGAAAAAATACTTGAACGCATTTGGGGATTCTTTATTCCAGAAAACCAAACCGCTGATGGGATATCAAAATGTATTCTACAACAATTAGATATAATCCTTCAAAGGAATCGACAAAAACTGATAGCTCAGACATTTGATGATGCAAATGTCATGAAAGGCAAAAAAGCTGGTGCTCAGGCGAAAATAAAAGCAGTTTATAGTAATGCGCATTTTACTCACTTATGTTATGCGCATCAACTTAATTTAATAATGAGGAATGCAGCAAGCATTACACGAAATGCTAGAATATTTATTTCTAACATTTTGGCTATTCCGATTTTCTTTTCTAGATCACCACAGCGTCTGTCCATTTTTCAAGAAGCATCTAGATGTAAGCATTCTACGTGTATCCGCCACAAGGTGGAACTTTAAGATACATAAATAGAGTTCATGAAAATGTTCAAGCATAAAAAAACTGTCACTGAAATTCAGTCAACATCATATGTAGATGAGACCGTTGCAGAAGCGACAGGAATTCTGAAATATTTGCACGATGAAAATTTCATATTTTGGTTTTAGCTATTTCATAAAATTATGTCTCATGTTGAAATTATTTCTCGGGAAATTAGCATATATAAAGTCAATGAATACATAACAAATTTCAAAACTGCTATTTTAGAGATAAGAAACACCAAATACTGTGAAAATTCTTCACAAACACTCAAGGGCGAAGCTAAAGAACTGTGTGACTATATATCTGTTGATATAACGGACAGATATTCTTCAACTAAACATTTAATACTTGCTAAATTGTTTTACAAGATAAGCTTTGCTAGTTTTAAGAAAAAAAAACTACCTACAGAAGAGATATCCTTGTCAACTGAAGCATATCCCATGATTGACAAAGAAAAGTTTGAAACTGAGCTAGAAATATTTTATAGTAGGTCAGATATCCATGAATATTACAAAGTAATTGATCTCCTGAAATTTATTTTGGAAAACAATTTAAACGATGTTCTTAGTGAAATCACAAAACTCATGGAAATTATCTAGACTATTCCCATGACTACATAAGAGATAGAACGTTGTTTTTCAACTCTGAAAAGAATAAAAACTTATCTAAAGAACACCATGGGTTGCGAATGACTAAATGAACTTGCAGTGCTTTCAATTGATAAAAAAGTTTTTCAGCAGTCATTCAGAAGTTAAGGAGAAAATTATCAATCTTTTCTCACAAATTAAAACAAGGAGAATGAAGTTTACTTTCAAATGAATGTAATAAGTAAAATCTTTAAAATATTTACATCTATTTAGGATTCCTTTAAGTTATTGTATTTTTATACGTGTGCATACGTATAAATTATGTATAATTTTATGTTTGTTTTATTTTTACACAATATTAAAACAATAAGTGTTTTCTTTATAACAGCACCCCCCACTAATCTTAGGCACGAGCCGCCACTGCTTATATATATATATATATATATATATATATATATATACATATATATATATATATATATATATATATATATATATATATATATATATGAGAAACTTACAAAAGCTATCTCGCTACCAATAGACGACAAAAAACAAAATATTATTAGATATTAATGACCGAAAATTGGTAAACAATTCAAGTATAGATGAAATTTATTGGTATTAAATATGATTGGATCGAAGGAAGTACAGAATTTCTTCGCGATGGCTTTTTAGGGAATTATATTGTGTCGTGATTTAGAAGTCATGTTCGCAGCAATAAATGTAAAAGAAAACGCATTGGACAGTTCTTTTACATTCCTTTCTAGTGATTGTACTAATTATAGTCGTTAGGTTTGCAGAACGATTATATTCAGTTTAGGCATCGTGTACGGACCCTCAAAGGGTCAGCCAATTTGCCTCTGAGACCATCGTTTATCTGTTTTTAAAAATAGTAGAAGGCTTGACTTCAAATGAGATAATGATAATTCCATAAAGAAGAGGTGAAAGCTATATATATATATATATATATATATATATATATATATATATATATTGGGTAAGATGATTGATAATTTGTGATTAAAATTAACAATAACAATTGGTTTCACAATGAAGAACAAACAAAATCAATAAATTGAACGATCGTTTCGGAAACGATGTTTTTATTGAGATAGACAATAGGACAATAATTTTATCATTTAGTTTTATGAAACAAAGTCCCCTCATCAGCAAAAATATTGGGTGTTTTGAAGGCACTAAAATTTACACTAGCATTTTCTAAGTGAGGCAGATGTATCTGGAAAATATTAAAAATATAAAGGGAAATAGATACTTTTATGATGTTGATAAACAAAGTAAGATAATAAAAATTAAAATAAAATAAAATAAAATTGGATGGAAAGGTAAGGTTAAGATGGGATCGTTTAAATATTTATAATAAAAATATATATACCTTTTAATGGTTCGCCTTTTAAAACTCGTTAGTATCATCGTCAATGTATTCATTGGGTTGTTAAATGTAGTTTATAAATGCTTGAAAAAGTTGATATATACAAACTTCCAAAGGAAACGCCAATAGAATAATATTACCGGTTTAAAATCGTTCGTAGCGTTATATTCGAATTCAACTTTTATCTTTAAATTATAAAGGGAGATAATTATAGTAAAATAGAAAAATAAAGAATTTTACTGGTCAAAGGGAGATAACCACTAATAAGGTATAAGATATTAATATAAATAAAATCAATAATAGTAATAAATGAATCTTATTGGTAGTAATAATATTATTTTTAATAGTAATTATAATATTTATAGAACTTATGTTAATAAAAATTCAAAGTGAAAAAGATATTAGAATAAAACAGAAAATCATTGAAAAATATCAGATAAAATAAAAATAATACTAATAAAACTATTATAATAATAATAATAGTTATTAATTAATAAATTATAATTTTAAAGATAGATAAGAAAATGTTCATAAATTATAATTTTAAAGATACATAAGAAAATTTTATGATTTATGGTAGCTTAAATTTGTCGAACCTAAACCAACGTTTATGAATGCATCCCGAAAGAAATTCGTCTTTTAAGTTTAGGAGAATGGTTTTATTTGTATTATATTTTAAAATCTTGAGGGTTCCATATCTACAAAGGGCACAGAATCTTTTCCTCGGCATATATTCTTTATAAGATCCTATTATTTCCCATATTAATAACAACCATACAAATCCCTTCTCACATTCTAAGCCTACCACACAGTTAATTAATAACAGCACTATCATTAACCGATCTACCAATCGAATACAACAAAACCTATTGCATACCAATACCACTCCTTATCTAACTGACAACAAATATATTAAAGAAAATGTAATTTACTTCGGTTCCACATCTGGACTTATTAAATATGGGATTTCAAAATCCTTCCGTAAAAAAAACAGACTGCTTTATCTAAACATATTTGACGACTTAATGATAGAAATATCCCCTTCAATTTAAAATGGGAAATAATACGATCTTATAAAGCATATATGCCGGGGGGGGGGGGCAGATTCTGTGCACTTTGTAGATATGAAGCCCTCAAGATTTTAAAATATAATAAAAATAAAACCATTCTCTTAAACTTAAAAGACGAAATTTCCGAGATGCATACATAAACGTTGGTTTAGGTTCGACAAATTTAAGCTACAATAAATCATAAAATTTTCTTATTACTAATCTATCTTAAGATTTATAATTTATAAATTATTAACTATTATTATTATTATAGTTTTATTACTATTATTTTTATTATTTTATCTGATATTTTCCAATTATTTTCTATTTTATTTTAATATCTTTTTCACTTTGAATTTTTATTAACATAAATCCTATAAATATTATAATTACTATTAAAAATAATATTATTACTACAATAAGTTCTATTTATTACTATTATTAATTTTATTAATATGAATATCTTATAGCCACTTAGTGGTTATCTCTCTTTGAAGAGTAAAATTCTTTATTTTTCTATTTTACTATAATTATATCCCTTTGATATTGAAATATTTAAGTTGAATTCAAATATAGCGTTACGAACGATTTTAAACCGGTAATATTATTCTATTGGCGTTTCCTTTGGAAACTTGTATCCATCAACTTTTCAAACATTCATAAACTGAATTTTACAACCCAATGAATGCATTGACGATGATACTTACGAGTTTTAAAAGGCGAACCATTAAAAGGTATATATATTTTTATTAGAAATCTTTAAACTATCCAATCTTAACCTTATCTTTTCACCCGATTTTATTTTATTTTTATTTTTTATTATTATTTTCATTTTATCTTACCTTGTTTATCAAATCATAAAAGTAACTATTTTCTTTTATATTTTTAATATTTTCCAGATACATCTGCCTTACTTTAAAAAAATGCTAGCTTATTTTTGGTGTCTTTAAAAAAAACACCCAATATTTTAGTTGATAAGGAGACTTTGTTTCAAAACCTAAATGATAAAATTATTTTGTTTGTTCTTCCTTGTGAAACCGATTTTTAATTTTTAATTTTAATTACAAATTATCAATCATTTTACTCAATATTTATATAGCTCTAGGATATGCATATCGAGCTTATTATATATCTACATTTAAACGAGCACTGTTTTCTTTTATTTTAATTGTATTAATGAATTTACTAATACATTAAAATATACTCTGCTTTTTAGAATGCTGTTCTAATCCCCTTAATATATATATATATATATATATATATATATATATATATATATATATATATATATATATATAGTCATCCACGTAGAGTACTGTTTCGCTGTTTCACAGCTCATCATATAATTATATATATAATTAATATATATATATATATATATATATATATATATATATATATAATTATATATAGATACTAGCATTTCAGCCTGGCGTTGCCCGGGTGTTTGGAAGTGTATGTTGAGCAAAAAAAAAAAACGGTCAATTTTTAAAAACTTTAATCCCTATTATGACCCCTTAACATTTATTGTTTTGGGCTCAAATCAAGTTATTAAGTTAGATCCATATCCAAGGAACGGTATCTAACATTTCAAGTATTTAGACCCAAAATTGGCGGAGGAGTTTGGTAGAGTTCTAAAAGGTCAAATTGTCGAACATTGACCCCTTAACAGCCAAATTCTTGACCGAAACTGGATTACAAAGATGTTCCCATATCTCAGTCCCTTGTATATCAAATTTCGACTCTGTAGACTTGACAGAGTTACTGCGTAGGGAAATGTACACATGCACACACAGACACACACACAGACACACACACACAGACAGACACGTTCACTTTTATTGATACCTCTCTCTCTCTCTCTTTCTCTCTCTCTATATCTATCTATCTATCTATATATATATATATATATATATATATATATATATATACAAAGAGAGCGAGTCATCAGATAATAACATTTAGTGCCCAACACTTTACAAAGGGTCAACGGACCTTGTTTCTGCAGCCCTAACCTTTTTCTCCTTCCTGCTAGATGTGGGCAATATCGGCTCTGTGACTAAACTCGATCTTCTTTCAAATTGAATGCTATTATGTTAGATGACGAAAGGAATGTTTTGATAGAAAAGGTCAAAGTAGAAGTTTATGAAACCACGTGACTTCCGACCAGAGGGTTTCTGCTTCTGACAACTTCAGCAAGCGGACAAGCATATCCGTTTCCCGATGGCCTCAGTGGATGCGGAGGCGACTGCATTCAACAAAACTAGGTATAATCAGATGCGATCTATTATCTTTATCAATTGTCTATATTGAGGCTGTCGCTGTGTTATTCTATGTGACCGTTTCTCTTTTAAATGAACCCTTCTTATAAACTAACAGCATCTTCGCTGTGTTTATCTTCAATCCAACTCTCGAGTTTAAGACAAGGACAAAGGTGTAGAAACTACATATTCATCAGTAAGTGAAACTGTAACAGTTTTTCGCATTGGCCCGACTTTCATTCCAAGATGCGGAGTAATTAGTCCAGCACGACCGCCGTGAATAAACGTTCAAAGAAACGAAGCATCCTTATATCATACCAATATGTTCCGATTTTGACAGGCAAAGTTTTTCTTAAAAAGGTAACAACTTAGCAAGACGTGAAGGCCACTCGGGGATAAGGGTTAATGTGTGTACGGTAGTCATTGAGAGAGTAACGTAATAATCGTTAGTAGTGGAAATTTGGTCTAATTAGATTATTACGGAGGACGGTTCAACAAGAACTTGTTTACGTTGAACTTGAAGACGACAATATTGTAGTCAGCTGTAAAGCAGACAAGCTAAACAGAGTTCCACAGGCGGAAATTTATAGAAAATAAGCTTTATTCATGGAATCCATGTTAATGTTAAGACACCGATTGATAGTGTTTTTGGCTAGATAAGTGTTTTTTGCGAAATTAATGCAAAGGACAACCATAGATTGGATCTCAGACGAGTACTGACTATGGAAATAACGAGAGATCAGAGACAGACTCGCAACTTCTGTGGGAAAGAGGTGGCAGGGAAAACAAAGGGGCATCACCTACTAGATTACGAAGTCTGTTTTAAACTCTGTCAATGCAGGAAAGGTTCTCCTAGCAGTCCCTATCCAGATGCGACAGCTGTATTTCATCCTTGGACGTACTTAGCTTTTATAAAGGTAAGGAATGGTATCGCTAGTGAGATATCTGCTGGACCAGAAGAATGATTCGTCATTTTTCCAGCGACCTTGGCAACGGACTTGATGTATTTGTGTTACATGATAAGGGCTGTCCCCTTTTCATGTAAGCATAAAAATAGAGAGATTTAGTTAAAATGAAAATGAAATAGCATAGACGAAATTTGAACCTCGTAATTTAGGTCTAGAAATAGATTACGAGAGAGAATTAGCAAATGGAATGTGTGGTTTGAGTTGTCCCCCTTTGCAAATTGGCTGTTTGGAGAAATGGAAAACTAGATGGTTCTGTGTGGTTTGAGTTGTCCCCCTTTATAAATTGGCTGTTTGGAGAAATGGAAAACTAGATGGCTCTGGTTGATAGTCAATTTGCATAAGTGGAGAAATGGGCAGCATATAAACGGTACTCTTTTTTAAGCAGGGAAGAGCGCAGAGAGTGAAACGACGGTTGGAAGAAGTGACGGTGAATTATTTTTGGACGTTGAAGAGCTCGACCTTTTGGAAGGAACGGCTGTGTCTTACATATATATTTTTTTAATTTCTTTTTTTCTACTTCACTACACCATTGTTTAGCTTAGAGATAAAATAGTTTCAAGAAAAGAATATGCATTGTCAATTCTGTTATGAAAATTCAATTGAAGAATGCAACTATAAGATAATTTAATAAACATGTTTTTAACATATTGGAAAAATAGGTTATGGGAATATAGGTTAAAATTCCTTTTGTAAAGAAAGGAAAAAGTTTTGGACACGCATTTCCAGAACACGTGAAAGAAGACATGTTTTAACATGTGTATGACGTCATGGAAAACGGGAAGTTCTCGATATAGTTGGAAACTTTAGAGAACTGGGAGAAACAGAGAGAGAGGGAGTTTGAGGACGACAGACGATAGTCTGCATGGGATTCGAACGTCTAGAAACGAGACGGTCACTTTTGAAACTTAGAATGTGAAGCTTTGAATTCTTGACCCAGAAAACCACGACCGGTCGGGAGAAGAAATAAACCCATGATGTGTTTTTATAAACGTCGTCTTTGTGTTGTAATTCTACCAAAAGGTAAAGTGAAAATTGTTATTATATGTCTTGTATATCATGTGTTTTAAAATGTCTTTACATACACGTCTCGACATCTCATATCTACAATGTGAACACTAAGACTGTCTGAACACTGTTTCATCACTCAGAGAGCTTCTATTACACTTCTAAGTATGAACACATTTTATATATATGGATCACATCATAACACGAACAATCTCTCTTACAACAACATCTCTCACAACATCCCTCTTAATAAAACTCTCTCTAAGACTCTCTTTCAATAAGACTCCTATATAACATTTGTTCCATTTCATATCAGGAGTAAAGGTCAGACCAAGAAGCTTGTCAAAACATGAATAATCTCCAAGATGAGAATATCTGAGAAGTATTTATGGACTATGGAACATGTATACATTGGTATGATATTTAAATAATGTTTCATTATCTAAACGACTAAGACGTACACATGTCCAGAACATGGATCTTAGAAGTTTTGATTAATTCCTAATTGTATCGCTTACACTGAAGATTAAACCTTCACCCCCTAAAGACTGCTACTTAGATCTGATTATCACTTAGCACTTATATCCATTGCACCAGAGATCCTTGTGCAGTTAATGACGAAAAAAAGCTACCCCCATGTATTAAGTAAAGTGTTCGCTTCAAAATTCCGTAAACATTCCAGAGTTTTACAGAATGATTCTCGAGTTCGAATTGATGCACCTGAAAGACGTCGATTATATCGGACGAAGCGTTGTGATGTGAACAATAATCCGAATGCATCTCTAATCTAAAATTTTAAAAATTATTAATTACCATTTAAAACATTCTGAATCATAATTATTGATATAACACTGCCATTGCCCTTAATGTTGAGTTGCGATTAATATGAGTCAATATAATTGATTATTTGGCATCCACAACTTTTAAAATAAGTAAAGCACTGGCGATAGCAATAATAAATAACACTATATCCCTGAAAAATATACAATCTTTCTTAATCTATTTTGTTTAATGTCTATATTATCTCTTTTGCATATTATTCTCAATCTAATAATAAATACGAATATGTACTTTTTAGTATATATAGGGTGTCTCAGAAGTTGCACACCATATACTGATCTTCGTGGAGTGGCTACTCCGCTCACCAGATCTGTCCCTCTTGACATTTTTGTCTTCGGGAACATCTCAAATGTGTACTAGAATTGTCCATCTGTTGAGCTAATGAACAAGAAAATAGATATTATATTTATTTTTATAAAAACCTAGATGATGTGCGACTTTTGGGACACCCTGTATATATATATATATATATATATATATATATATATATATATATATATATATATATATATGCTAGTAGAAATAGCCGTCATTGACTGAGTTCAAAAAGAGTTTAAAAAAAGTGACTGATCTATATAAATAACTTTTAAATTCTTTTAAACTGATATTTTTCTACGCACGTTTTGTATCTTATATCCCTTTCGTTTCATATATGTACAGACAGACAGACCCACAGACGTTGAGCTTTATTACATCGTCCAATAGATGTGCAGACCGACAGACATTTAGTCACACAGACAAACCCGGCATTGCTTGGGTCATCTTTTTAGAGTGGAAGGCAATCGTTCAAACGTACATGTAGGGGTAGTAATGAGAATATTTATTGACACAAACGTATGAACAATAATTAGGATTCCCTATTATAAGTGACCTCAATGGGGCCCCATCTTGGTTGGTCAGAGTGAGTGATGTAACCTGTAACCCCCCCCTTCATGTGGTGGGTTATCATGGCTAGTTCGATAGTTGTACGTCAAACGGTGTGAACGTGCATAGGGTTCAGAGTTATAAGTGACACCACTGGAGCCTCATGCAGGTTTGCGAGGGTAACCAGTGTAACCTGTCAAAACTTCCCCCACCCCATGGGGAGTTATCCTGCCATACTTTATAACCTTACGAGTGTACATCAAATGGTGTGATCCTCTCCTGGCATCCCACTCCCGTTGGTGGAAGTGAGCGGTGTAATACGTAAAAACTTCCCCTTCCCAATGGTGCGAACACGTGCGAAGTATACTTTTCTGTAATTTTGGAGAGAAGTGTGTACAAGTTCTTTTTTTTTAATAAACAGTCTTTTTTATAAACTGAATCGCATTTTAGACACGTTTACAAATGCGTTCAAATTGATCACATAAGTGTGGAGTTTTTACAGATTTTATTGATACTATGAAAACAGTAAAACTATTCAATACTGTTTCATAATTATTTATGTTTCGGAATTTTATTGAAAAACACTGGTTTACTGATATTGCTGGTATTTATTTGCTTACCTACGAAAGCAAAATGTGAAACTAATTCGTTCTTAATGTGGGTGGGGAGGCAGTTTCTCGGAAAGGGGCACTCTGGAAGTAATCAAAAATAAAAATTACCTTCTACATTGACTAAGGGTAAATTAATTTTAATGTGGAATCAGAACAGTTAATACGCTGTGATCTTAGCCCGAATGTTGGTATTTTTTTGGATTATTCAAACTACTATTCTTATTTTAGATGGTATTTTCATAATGCTTGGGTCCATGCTATTTCTGGCCTTCTCAAAGTGTATATTTTCGAAGTAAGAAATATAATAATCGTATGCGCAATAGTCCAGGGCGACACAAACGCTCCATTTTCATTAGTTACTACACCGAAATGTAGAAAAGGAGAACCACTCCATTCCTTATACTACTTTCCATTAACTCCCAATTCATAATGTTCAATGTTCAGCACAAAGGCATCGAATACCATTTTTATTAGACAGGAATAACTTGATCGAGGATCAAATCCTAGTATCCGGGTCATAAGCGACAATATATCCATTATGCTTAATGACTACGTAGAATGTTTTATTATGCTTAGGCTATTATCGGCTGTAGCAATGATTTAACTCCCCCCCAAAAAAAACCTGTCACTGAAACTTAATTGTTAATTTGCTATGTAACCTGCTATGCCATGTGTCGATGCGAAAAATGTTAACATAGTCGTTAGTCGCTATACATTTCGCATTATGTAAATGATAGGCATTAATATTTATTTATTTATTTATAAATTTCACTTATGAATAGCCAATCGTACTGAATTTGGGAACACAGCTTTTAATAATAGTTGGGTAATTTGGGATATGTGTAGTTAATTTAATTTATGCAAACGTGACAAAGTAGAATGTTAAAGCCCTTCGAGAAAAGTCTGACACCTCTTGTTTTATGAAATTTTAATAACATCATTACATGTCAGTTAATAAATATGCGCCAAATTTCAAATTATTTAGAGTGTTTTAAAGATATTTATGAGGTATAATACGAGTATGAGCTACTATTTTATAATTCAAATATTTGAGTTGTGTCTGAAATTGGATCTAGGGTCATTAAAGCGTACTGAGCAAGGTTATCTGATTTTTAATTTGTTTATTAAGAATCATAAACTCTAAAATTTGCGATATTTTCCAAAGAATATTTGCTTCCAATGCAGATACGTATATGCACACCAGACAAGCCTAGTAAACGAATTTTGTGAACTGATCGCACTCGTTTTACAAAAAAAGATCAACAAAAACAGCAGTAAAATACAAACAATAACACTCAAGATCATGCTTATGTAATGACGAGTTGCCGTTTATCAAGGCCCTAATGTCACTCGAGGATGGATATTAATGTGTTTATGAGAACAATTGTGAGACAGCACTGTAATGATAGATGACGAAGGTTGAAACTTGATAGAATCTGGTTATTTAAGAGGACGTCTCAAAAAGAATTGTTTACATTGGACTTGAAAACGAAAAAAATGTTGAAGTCAGGTGGGAAGCAATCCTATGATATTGCGATAACTTTTTGATTATATTATCATATCTTGCAATACGGTATACATTGGTATTACACACGTTGAAGAACACATAAATATTACATAGTTTTCTTCCTCATGATCTATCACTCGTAAGGCGGGCGAGGGGTGATGTTGGTCTTTGAAACATGTATTCCCGACAAGCAGTTATAAATACAAGAGGCTAGGTTAAACTTCTGTTTTACCACATATTTTGATAAACTTCCTTTTTCTTATATCACTTATGTCACTATGACATGCTAACTTAATTTCTAATCTTAAATTTCTTGACTACGTAATTTAACATTAAACATCAATTTTTGTTACGGAAATAACAAACATCTAAAAGCTTTCATATGTGCTTTCAGTTTTTAGTGTATTGTTCGAACTGATATTGCCACTTAATGTCCCAACAATTTCCATACGCTATGAAGCATAACACATTAATTTTCAGCATTTGTTACGCTAACATATTTGATTGGATCGCATATATTCGCCAGAGATAAAAAAACACACACACACATATAAATGTATAGCTCATGTGCAGAGATCATAATATAATGATTAGATCACTTTGACAAGCGTTAAAAAACATCTAAAGTGCATGTTTAAATTTCAATAGTATTTTTTGCGGTTACCGGTGGTCGAATGGATTAGGTCCTTGCTAATGAAGCCAGTGATTGCTTCTGTTGCCGAGTTCGAATCTATCAACTGCTGTTAATCGTGACACCCTGCACTGATGATTCAAGAAGGGATGAAACACTAGTGTCTGTAGGTATTTAATAATTATTATAGTAAATAATTATATATATATATACATATATATACATGTATATATATGTATGTATATAAAACACACACACATACACACATATATATATATATGAAAAAATTTCAAGACGATATATATATATATATGAAAAATTTATAAGACGATATCTATCAATCTATCTATATATCGTTTTGAAATTTTTTTCAACCTTCAAGACTATAAAAAATATTTAATAAATTCGTCACTCTATTGGTTTGCTTTTATATTATTTTAGGGATAACTTATTGTTTACTATGAACAACTGTTGCTCGAATTTAACAAAGAAAACTGTATATAGATTCCAAGCGGTGTTAATCAAGCACCACCTCCTTAAAACAGGAACAAAAATGCTCTGAATATTAAATCCAGTTTTTCTTTCAGATTAATTTAGCTAACCTAATAATTTTATCAAAAACGGACTTTCTTTATCTATGTTATTTATCCCTTCTCCCCTTCAAATCAAGGACATTTTTTTTTATTTACAAAAACTGCTGTATTTTTTAGGATTCGGATAAAACCATTATATTACTTGTAACTCCCTTTCGGTTATTAACATCGTTTTATATACTTACGTTATTATATACTTGTATACAATATTTATATTACAGTTTATTTAAAATCAAAATATATGTAAATATGTACACGAGCCATTTTTATTATTATTATCATCATTTTATTATTATTATTATTATTATTATTATTATTATGATTATTATTATTATTATTATTATCATTATATTATTATTATCATTATTATCATTATTATTATTATTATTATTATTATCATTACCCTATATGCATTAGTTATATACGTTATACATTTTATACTGAATGAGTAATGTAGTTTTGGATTCACTCTATTAATCTGCTTTCCGCCATGTAAAAGTTAGCGTGTAAGAAATGGATTTTAGATGACAAGGCAAACCAGAAAGACAAATACAAAGTTAAACTTACTCCTTCTTTATTCTATAATAAAACAACAACAACAACAATGGTCGGTGCTTATTTTCTTTAGGTCATAAGAAATGATGATACTAATTTATTTATAAAAAATGATAATTTTATATAAATGTTTAAATAATTTGATAGATTACTTAGAAGTGTGAACGTTGGCGAAACATAATTTCGATGGATGGTATAAATTAGTTGAAGAGTATCTATGTACAGGTATGTCTTAGATATATAGCCGAGAGCAAAGACGAGAAAATTTGTTTTTCCGCATCGCCACAAAATAATTTAATTCTTTACTTCAATAATTCACACATTATACTTTTCCGAAACTAAACCTGGCAAGAACAAAGCCGTCAATGAGCGGACACATGTGCCTAACAGAGTTTGATGGAAAGAATACAAAACGAACAAAATCAATACAATATTTTGCAGATCTCAAAGAAACTGTGAACCTCATTGTAATTCGAATTCATATTGGGATAAAAGTGTTGTATCTGTTCTGTTCTTAGTCAAGATAGTCTTTCTAAATTAGGTCAATTTTATTAATATCTAATACAGGTGCTCGTTTTGCGAAAGCGAAGATTCACCAGATAAAAAAAAAATTGTTATCATAGAATAACCGACAGCTCTATTTCCTATTTTTACTTATCGATACAAAAATATATTTGGTGGCCCTTGCCTTACCCAATGGTCAGGCTTACAAATGTTAGTAATGTCTTAATAATCCCTATATATCTATTATCACCATTATTAGTTCGGATATTCATAAATGACGTACCTGATGAATTTGTCTCTGAAATGGTTACATTTACTGATGACACTCTGTAACAAAAATGAGGGGAAAAAAGAATGAAAACATATCTAAGAAAATAGTTAAATCTCTAGAGAAAGACTTCCAGTTTGTAGAGAAATGGCACCGGAAGTGGATGGTAACGTCCAATGCCGCCAATACTAAACTTATTTCCTTTAATAATTACTAGAAACCTTCTGAACCACTGATTACCATGGCTAATGATACGCTACCTGAAAATTCTTCC
Organism: Euprymna scolopes; assembly: GCF_053919585.1. Classification (NCBI taxonomy): domain Eukaryota; kingdom Metazoa; phylum Mollusca; class Cephalopoda; order Sepiida; family Sepiolidae; genus Euprymna; species Euprymna scolopes. Next base: position 53,792,847 of record NC_136493.1, on the reverse strand, counting down.
CTCAAGTTTCTAGGCTTAACATTCACAAACAAATGATTTAGAACAAGCCCATTGAGGTAATTGACAAGGCTGCTACGAGAAAGGCGGACTTCTACGGTGCTAGAAAGTTACTCACATATGAGAATATCCTATTTCCCAACAAAGCCATGGAATATTGTTGCCACATCTGGGATCGTACATCTACCACTAGTATCTCTGTTCTAGATTGGGTTCAAGAAGGAGTTGCTAACCTAATAGGTCCCGCCCTGTCGGTTACACTTTTACTCTGGTCCCATTGCCGAAATGTGGTATCTATATGCCTGTTTTAAAAATACATTTATGGTGAGTGCTTGAACGATCTCAAAGCACGTAAATACCCAGGAAAACTCCAACAATCAGCAAAATCTCGCCTCTACATTGTAGAGATACCTAGCTGCCGATATACCTTCTACTGAAATAACTTCTTCCTTCGAACTGGTAGACTTTAGAATTTCTCCCACAGATCACTGCTTCTTTGACTGTACTGACATGCAAAATGTCAAATGTAATGTGAACAGACATCTCGCTGCTAAACTCCCTACATATTACTCCTGAAAAGTTAGTCTCAAATAGTAGCCTATTACGACTTAGTGGCACTGTGCTTGGGATTAAAAAAAAACGATAAAAAAGTAAGTGAACTTTATATATGAATAAGACATTCTTTATTTATTATACTGTTTTTTTTTTTTTTTTACATAGGCATCACCACATTATCAAGGCCAAGAGGCCACTCAAGGATAAGGGTTAAAGAGTGTACAGTAGAAATTGGACAATATAGTAATCATTAGTAATGAAAATTTAGTAAATTTTGATAACTTATATGGAACGGCTCATCAAGAACTTATTTACGTTAGACTTGAACACAACCATATTGTAGTCAGCCGGAAAGCAGGAAAACGGAAGACAATTCCACAGGCGTGCAGTTCTAAGAAAAAAGCTTTGTTCATGGAATCTACGTTTAGGTTTAGGCACAGATAAAGAGTGGGGGAATTATTGATATTGTTTACAGCTAGACGAGTGTTTCTTGTGAAAGTTTGGCGGGGGGGACCATAGATTGAAGCTCAGTTGAACACTTTCCATGAAAGTAACGATACATCAGAGACAAACTCGCAACATCTCTTCTGTGAGATAGAGGTTGCAAGGAAGAGAAAAGGACATCTCCTACGAGGCTACGAAGTCTATTTTGAACTCTATCAAGGCAGGCCAAGTCCTTTCTAGCAGCTCCTGCCCAGATGTGGCAACAGTATTCCATCCTTGGACGAGCTGGCTCTTATATAGATAAAGAATAGCATCAGCAGTGAGATATCTACCGGATCGATAGAAAGATCCCACCATTTTTCCAGCGGCCTTGGCAACAGATTTGATGTACGTGTTCCATTTAAGATCAGGAGTAATGGTCAAGCCAAGAAGCTTGTCAAAACTTGAGGCCTCCTGAAGACGAGAGCCATTCATTTCAATTGATGCCAGATGTGGATCAGAATGTTGATGATGTAAAGAGAGAAGCTTGGTTTTAGATGTATTAAAAGTAACCAGCCACTCCTTACCCCATTGTACTACGTGCTCAAGATCAGAGGAGAGAGAATTGGAGAGAACTTGGTCGTTTACTGTCTTAGATGTGCTACCATAAATGGTAGTGTCGTCAGCATAGATGTCTACAAATGATGTAAGGATGTGATTTGGAAGATCATTAATATAGATCAGGAAAAGAGTTGGCCCCATGATGGATCCCTGAAGGACACCGGCATTAATACTGTGAGCTTCTGATTTTTGCCCCTCAACTACTACTGTTGCGTTGGTTGCTTCTTCTTCGTTGTATATTGTAAGCCGTTTTAGGATATAACCAGCATCGAAATTGTGTCGAACTTTGTTTTGTAAGTAGACAAATAAACAAGTACTCTTTACGTTATTTTATATTTTTTCAAACAGCTACTCATGATTTGGTCCATAATATCTGTTTCATATTCTATGTTGCACTCACAGATTATTCATCACATAAAATACAAAGAAATTTACTATTTCTTTCAACAACTCCATATTTGATGGAAGTATTGATGTCAATAATTCATATATATATATATATATATATATATATATATATATATATATATATATATATATATATATGTATGTATGTACAAATATGTTTAAAGATATATGTGTATATATAAAGATATACATATATAAAAAAAATGCGTATTAGATACGTTTGAAGCCAAAACACCCTATTATTACAAAATAAACAGATATTTATTTTGTTGGAATTTATATTGAAATTTATAAATATATTTCCAAAATACACTTCATCTGTATTTCTTTTTTTTCTTTGCCATATTGTTGTTGGAGCACAGAATCAGTAGAATTCCATTTGCTGTTTCCACGGTAGTCTTTTTTAAATGTCGGAACGTGCGTTGGTAACGTGGAATTCACGTTAGTGTTTGTGTGTCTTCATAGAAGCACTGGCTGAGTTTGAATAAAATAAATACGTATTAGACACGTTTGAGACCAAAACAATGCATTATTACAAAATAAACAAATATTTATTTTGTTTGAAATTTATATTAAAATTTATATTGAAATTTATATTGAAATTTATATTTCTTTGGCTTCAAATGTATCTAATGCTTATTTACTTCATTCTAACTCAACCAACACTCCTATGAAGGAGCATAAACCCTAATATATATATATATATATATATTTATGTATATATATATATATATAAGATATGCGTTTATTAATATAAAGATACATATATATAAATATATATATAACTATAAAGATATATATATATATATATCAATATATATATATATATATATATATATATATATATCGAAGGAATTATATAAACATCAAAGTTGAGCTGTATAAATAATGGCAATTCGCATTCAGATTTGGATAAAAGTGTTGTATCTGTTCTGTTCTTAGTCAAGATAGGCTTTCTCAGTTAGGTCAATTTTATTAATATCTAATACAGGTGCTCGTTTTGCGAAAGCTAAGATTCACCAGATTAAAAAATTGTTATCATAGAATAACCGACAGCTCTATTTCCTATTTTTACTTACCGATACAAAAATATATTTGGTGGCCCTTGCATTACCCAATGGTCAGGCTTACAAATGTTAGTAATGTCTTAATAATCCCTATCTATCTATTATCACCATTATTATTTCGCATATTCATAAATGACGTACCTGATGAATTTGTCTCTGAAATGGGCATATTTACTGATGACACTATAACAAACATGAGGGGAAAAAGAATGAAAACGTATCTAAGAAAATAGTTAAAATTCTAGAGAAAGTTTATGAAATGGAGCGTCTATTATATTAAAATTTAATTTGTATGTAAGTATGTATGTATGTTTTTGTTTAACTTGTATATGTTTTTGGATATGTTTTTGGATATGTGTATATATTTATGCATGCGTGTGTGTGTGTGTGTGTTTGTATATATATGTATATATATGTGTGTGTTATTGTATATGTATAAATATATGTATATATATGTATATGCGTGTGTGTATGTATGTACATGTATGTGTGCACCTGTGTGTCTGTATGTATATGTATGTGTATGTGTGTATATATATATATGTATAGTATGTGTGTGTATATATGTATATATAGTTTTTTAAAAACTTTTTAATTTTCTATTTTAAATTTATTTACTTTCATTTTTTTTTTAATATAATAGACGCTCCATTTCATAAACTTAGCCATTTATTTGTTCTTCTGACCCGTGTTTCTTAATTTAATTCTGGGACTTTCACGTGCATATCTAAGTTGACCTAATTATTAACGCTAACTTTCGCGCTTTTTGACTGGGTCAGTTTGACCTTGCTTTTCAAAGGTAAACTTTCACCGCTTTTCGTTTTTTTTTTGTTTTAAACCTTGATTCCTCCAGCCTTGACAGACGTGTTTTTAAATATTCTCTCCAGTGCTTTTTCTTTTAATGATTTGGAATTCATTCCATTTGCGATTTTTTCCAAGGAACTCTGCCTTTTGGATCATTTTGGACCATTTGGAATTTACCCATTGGATTGGAACTTTTTAATTCGACCGTTTTGGATTTTACCATTCTTGGATTTTTTACCCTTCACCCGACTATCCATTCATGTGAAATCTTTTTATCATTTTTCTTTTACCTCCTATTCCCCTTACCTCACCCTTTTTTTTTAACCAAGTAAGATCTGTGACTTACTTGTAGTTTCATTAAATACTTTTATATGCAAAATCCGATCCCGCATTTTGCTAATTCCTGCCCTCTGATGAGAAGGAGAATATTTCTTCGAAACTCCGCGGATTAAGGACTATCCACTTATCTTGTACTTCTTTTTTTAAAATTATATATTTTTTAAACTCTTTTTCAAGATGTCTTTAAACATGTTTTATTAATCATTTGTTCATATTATAAGTTGTATTTCCTTTTCGGTTTTATTGAGCTTTTACATCTGGTTGAGATTACTTTACTTGTAAACATTAACTCTTTAATATTTATAATATATTTTAAGTTTACCATTTTGATTACCTTGGTAAACTTATTGTAATTTTATTTTATATATATATATATATATATATATATATATATATATATATAAAGGTTTTATCACTCAATGAGGAACCCCTCCCTTAGCCATTTAACCCTGACCCGAGAAATCCGCTGCCATTTGAGGCCAAAGTATTGTATCAGGTCGTCTCTCCATCTCGTTCTTGGTCTCTTATGTTCACGAGGTGTTCAATCCGTTGTCCTGATGGACCAGTTGTGGTTGTCTAGCTACGTGCCCTACCCATCTGTGTTGTGATGTTTTGATGGAAGTATTGATGTCAATAACTCATATATATATATATATATATATATATATATATATATATATATATATATATAAATATGTTTAAAGATATATGTGTATATATAAAGATATACGTATATAAAATGAATGCGTATTAGATACGTTTGAAGGCAAAACAACCTATTATTACAAAATAAACAGATATTTGTTTTGTTGGAATTTATATTGAAATTTATAAATATATTTCCAAAATACACTTCATCATCTGTATTTCTTTTTTTCTTTGCTATGTTGTTGTTGGAGCACGGAATCAGTAGAATTCTGTTTGCTGTTTCCACGTTAGTCTTTTTAAATATCGGAACATGCACTGGTAACGTGGAATTCACGTTAGTGTTTGTGTGTCTTCATAGAAGCACTGGCTGAGTTTGAATAAAATAAATACGTATTAGACACGTTTGAGACCAAAACAATGCATTATTACGAAATAAACAAATATTTATTTTGTTTGAAATTTATATTAAAATTTATATTGAAATTTATATTGAAATTTATATTTCTTTGGCTTCAAATGTATCTAATGCTTATTTACTTGATTCAAACTCAACCAACACTTCTATGAAGGAGCATAAACCCTAAGATATATATATATATATATTTATGTATATATAAGATATGCATTTATTAATATAAAGATACATATATATATAAATATATATATATAACTATAAAGATATATATATATATATATATATATATATCGAAGGAATTATATAAACATCAAAGTTGAGCTGTATAAATAATGGCAAGTTTATGTCTGTTTTATAGAAATCTGAATATCCATATAAGTTTCCATCCGGGTTGCATTTGTTATAAAATTTTATGAGATAGCCCAAATTTTATATTGGAGCAAACTGGAATCATCTAGTTTAATAAAATAGAAATACGAAATATGAAACGTAACGAAAAGAAAAATCATTTTTGAAATAGATATGATTTGTTTTAATAAAATAAAAAAGGGAAACTAATAATATTTCAGTGAACAGTGTATTTATAAACAGTTTATGCATTACACAATTATTATTGCCATTTATAACATTTACTGAATTATCCAGTATTCGTTAAGTCCAATTGCGTTTTTTTTTAAGTTATATCATTTCTTTTTTGCACATTAATGACCGAACGGCTTATTTCTTATTAAACAATTATTTCAATATTTAACTCGCAAAAAATTTCTTTTTCAAATTAACAGCTTCGTATGTTATTATAAGGTTTTACGTGAAACGTAACTTACACTGAGGATAATAAAAATATATTATTACTGTTGAAATTAACATTAGGCAACAAGCAAACACTTTTTCAAGTTACACTCTTGGCACCAATCCATAGCATGTTACATTTTGTTATATAACTTGAGATTATGACAATAAAATATCGAGTTTTTCAAAATTATACTTCATTCGAAATGTTGCTCATAAAAATCCACTATTCTTTTTGCCGTGATTTAGAAACTATTAACCACTTCAATAACAATAATAATAATAATAATAATAATAATAATAATAATAATAATAATAATAATAATATATATATATATATATATATATATATAAAAGTGAAAGTGTGTGTATGTGTACATTCTCCTACGCAATAACTCTGTCAATTTTTAGTCTACAGATTCGAAATTTGACATACAGGGTACTGAGATATGGGAAAGTCGATGTGTTGATTTTCGGACAGACATTTGGCGATTAAGGGGGCAAAGTTCACCGATTTGATCTTTGAGAACTCTACCTAACTCCTCCTACAATTTTGGGTCTAAACATGTCAAATTTTAGATATAGGTTCCTTTGACATGGATCTAACTTAATAACTTAATTTGAGCCCTAAACAATAAATTGTAATGGGTCATAATAGGGGTCAAAGTTGAAAAAATGACCTTTTTTTGTTTTTCTAAGCATACACCTCAAAACACCCGGGCAACGCCGGGCACCCATGCTATTATATCTATAAAAGTCAAAGTGTGTTTGTGTGTGTGTGTGTGTGTACATTTCACTACGCAATAACTCTGTCAATTTTAAGTCTACAGACTCGAAATTTGATATACATGATACTGAGATTTGGGAAAATCGATGTGACCGGTTTTGACCAGAAATTTGACTTTTAAGGGGTCAAAGTTCACCGATTTTACCTTTGAGAACTCTACCGAACTCCTCCGTCAATTATGGGTCTAAACACTTGAAATTTTAGATATAGGTTCCTTGGATATGGATCTAACATAATAACTTGATTTGAGCCCAAAACAATAAATGTTAAGGGGTCATAATAGGGATTACATTTTTTTAAAAAATTGACTGCTTTTTTTTTTTGCTCAACATACACATCCAAACATCCGGGCAACGCCGGGCTGAAATGCTGGTATATCTATAAAAATGAACGTGTCTGTGTGTGTCTGTGTGTGTGTCTGTTTACATTTCTCTACGCAATAACTCTGTCAATTTTTAGTCTACAGATTCGAAATTTGATATACAGGGTACTGAGATTTCCTATTCCAATTGCTTTTACAAGAAGTGCAGGCTTGTGGAACTCTCTTGATGTTAATAGTTTTCTCCTAACTATAGACATGGTCTTTTTAAGACTAAGGTCAATAGTCAGATGTTTTTGCTTTATTCACCTTTTGTTCCATTTCCTTCCTTACATCAAGTGGATTCTTTTGATCTTCTTACATTAAGTCGGTGAATTGTCTGGAAGGTTTTCTATGAAACATACGAATAGATAACCTATATTAATAAAGACAAACGAATAGTAACCTGTATTTATTTAAATAACCGCATCCAATTTACTTCGTCATCAAATGTACGAACGTGACTTGCGTTTTTGTTTAACCTATATATATATATATATATATATATATATATATATATATATATATATATATATAAAAGTGAGTGGGTCTGTGCGTGAGTACATTTCCCTTCGCAATAACTCTGTCAATTTTAAGACTCGAAATTTGATATACAGGGTACTGAGATTTGGGAAAACTGATGTGATCGGCTTTCGGCCAGAAATTTCGCTGTTAAGGGGTCAAAGTTCAACGGTTTGACCTTTGAGAACTCTACCGAACTCCTCCGAGAATTTTGGGTCTAAACACTTGACATTTTAGATATAGGTTCCTTAGACATGGATCTAACTTAATAACTTGATTTGAGCCCAAAACAATAAATATATGGGGTCATAATAGGGGTCAAAGTAAAAACAAATACCGTTTTTTTTTTTTTTTGGTCAGCATACACCGCCGAACAGCCGGGCAACGCCGGGCAGCCATTGCTAGTATATCGATTAAAGTGAAAGTGTGTGTGTGTCTGTGTGTGCGTGTCCAGTCCCCTACCCCCTTCGAAATAACTCTATAAATTTTTAGCTTACAGACTCGATATTTGGTAAACATGATACTGAGATTTGGGAAAATCAATGTGATTGATTTTCGGCCAGAAATTTGGCTGTAAAGCGGTCAAATTCAACGATTATACTTTTGAGAACTCTAACAAGTTCCTCCGACAATTTTGGGTCTACACACTTGAAACTTTAGATATAGCTTTCTTGGACATGGATATAACTTACTAATTTGATTTGAGCCCAAAACAATAAATGTTAACGGGTAAAAAAAAGGGTCAAAGTTAAAAAAATTACCTCTGCGGTCTCTTCCAAATTACTCAGACAATTTCTGGTCTAAATATTTGAAATTTTACATAAAGGGTATTCAGAGATACGGCAAACTTTTTCATTGGTTTGGGTCGAAAATTTTTAGTTACCAATATACAAATGTATGTATGCATGTATGTATGTATTTATGTATGTATGTTTGCATGTCTGCCTTAAACTTTCAATAGAGGCGACGGATTTTACCAAGATCGAGATCATTTTAAAGTTCGACTTTTCGTACGACAAATATCGAAAAATTGGCTAAAAACATTAATATCTTCCCCTTAAACTAGGCACTTTTCTACAAGGGTGGGCCACTTTTTTTGCTTTCAGTTTGGCGGTGGTCGTAACAGTATAGACGTTAGTTTTTTTTTACCCCGTTCTTTTCCTCCTTCGCGGTATGGGTTCGAGCTTGCCTTCTTACTACCACATTTTATTTTTGCTTTTTTTTTGTTCAACAGACATACCCAAACATCCGGGCAACGCCGGGATAAAATGCTAGAATATATATATATATATATATATATATATATATATATATATATTTATATGTAATTGGAATAAGTTATTTACCATGGCGTGCTCAGATTGTTGTGACTTCGTTGCCTAATAAAAAGAAATGATTAGTAGTTGATTTCTCCCAAACTATTAATCGTTTAACCTTACTTGATGCATAATCTTTTCCTAAAATTGAGGATCTCGTGAACCAAATAGCCCAATACCGTATATTTCTGACAACAAATTAGCTGGAATGTTTCTATATATAGATATTACTATTTGCGGTAAAACTCAGGAAGAACATGATGCAAAATCACGTGGAAAGAAATTGAATTTGCACATCTTTTTTCTTTAATTATCAAGAATAAAACAATTTAAATGAAAATATTTGAAACAGAAAGAACAACAATTTAAATGAAAATATAACAAATATATAGTAATGATTTAAAAAGTATAAAAAATGCGCCACCATCGAGAATCGAAACCAAAACGTTCAGCTCACAATTTATTTTCCCTCCGCCATCAATGACTGGGCCAAATACGTTATGCATTCGTAATGCCGGCGTTCGACCTTCACCTTGCAGATTTAATTTTTTTTAATTTTCACACTTTTGCACCGATTTTTCCGGGCTAAAACCCAAATATAAAGTTTTGAATGAACTCAAATACCTTATATATGAAGTTTCATGTCTGTAGACCAAAACATCTAGGGGGAGTTTTGTAGGAAAAATTTGTTAAAACAAAAATATATACGTATGCACACCCTGATCCTATGAGAACTTGCGTCGTTTGCGGCAATAATCTCTTGTTTCGAATTGAAATGAGTCAGGGATAAATCGGACGTTAATACATCTTTTAATTTCTTAAACGCTGCCTGGCAATCAGGCGTCCAGTCCCATTTTTGTCCTTTTTTAATAGTACGCACACAATTCATGAATGTTCTTAATGAACGTCTGATAATAGTTTGCGAGCCCTAAAAAACTCTGCAATGAGGTTATGGTATGTCTTTTATAGCCGTGGCCATGTCTGGATCGGGTTTTCTCCCGTCCTTTTCTATGATATGACCCAGGTATTTAATTCCTTTCAAAAAAAATAAATAAAAATTAAAAAATCGCATTTTGCTTCTTACAATGTCAAGCAGTATTCTTTTATTCTTTGAAATACTTGAAATATAAGATCTCTATGTTGTTCAACATTTTGACTACGCATAAGAATATCGTCCAGATAGCCTATTGCGAAATCCAAACCGCTTAGCAAAGTATCAATTACCTGTTTGAAAATTGCAGGTGCTACTTTTATACCAAATGCTAATCTATTGAATTTATAAAGTCCGTTTTTGCGTTTAGATACACAAAAGTTTCGAGCTATCTTCCTCCACTGGTATTTTTAGGTACGCCTCGCGTAAGTTTATTTTGGAAAAATATTTTCCGCCATTTAACCTAGCGAATATTTCGTATGGGTTTGGTAGCGGGTAGTGAGTGCCGCATTCAATCCGGTCAAAAAGTCCGCGCATACCATAATCTCTTTAGATTTTTTTCACGTATACGGTGGGGGCTCCCTACTCACTATAATTAATAGAGGTTAAAATTTCATTGTTAATTAGTCTTTCCAATTCTTTTTCATTTTTTCTTCTCGAAGCGAACGGTACGCTCCGTGGCTTTTTGAATATTGGTTTTGCTTCGTCCAGCAATTCGACTATCACATTTATTTTTGTGCAACATCCGAGTTTTTCAGAGAAAACACTTGGGAAAGATTTTTTGAGATTCCTTTTGAGATTTTCGGCTTCGGTCGTTAGGTTTTCGACTTTGTGACAAAAATCTCTAATTGGCGAGTCCCATAATTCAAATTCCTGAATCCAATCGATCCCGAATAAGTTCGTTGCGTTCCTTAGAACGAAAACTTTTAGCTTTTTTTGTCGTTCTTTTTAGCGACACATTCATAACTAGCTCACCCTCAAAATTTATTTTTCTATCAGTTACCGATCTTGCGATTTTATTCGTCTTTGTCATCGTGGGCTTTCCTATTCTCTTCCACGTGTGCAAATTTTAATTGATAAATCCGATCCTGAATCGAACTGCACTTTTACATTTTTATTTATGATTCTCACCGTAAAATACTTCCTTATGTCCTCTGCTGGTGAAGGGTCATTTTTACAGTTTTTACGTAGCTCTTTTTTGCTACTTTTACTCTTCAATATAAGGCCTTGTGCCCTTCTCGTTCGCATAGGTCACACGTTATTTTCCTTTGGTACTGACATGCATTGTACCCATGAGGTGCTCCACATTTGCTACAAGGGATCCTAGGATTTGTGTATCCTGACAATTTTGTGAAGAGCTCTTTTGCCTCTTGGTTGGTACTTGCTAGCAGGCGGGTGTCCTTTATTTTTGAGGCGTATTTTTTATGTGAGCGATACCTGCTTCGTTTATGTTTCAGGAATCTTCTTCATTGCCACGAACCGCTGACAATCTTCAGCCAGTTTCTGAAGCGTCAAATCAGGTTCTGATTCCAATTCATTTAGAGTACGATGTCTTATGTCAGCGTTTTTTGTGGGTATCAACCCTTGTGTGAATATTAAGCACTTGAAATTGTTCGCCGTTAATGACGACAATTTGAAATCGTCACAGTGCTTATTAACTATAGAGGCAACAGTCGTATAATCCTGATTCTCCTTACGTGTAAGATTCATGCATTTCCATATTTTATGAAAAAGGGTTTCATTTTGAACATTATAACTCCATTAATAGTTTGACTGCCTTGTCAAACGATAATTCATTGGTTTTTCTTGGTAAAATATAGCCCACGAATTTTTTATGTTCGAATGTATCAAACTTCCGTAGCAATAAACGAACGCTCTTTTGATCCGTCCATGCACTGCAATCATTTTTAAAAAGATCTTCAAATATTGTGAAATATGCCTCAAACGTTAGGTCTTCCTCGGGAACATAGTGAAATGTATCAATAGCTGACCAGATCGCATTTTTGGAAAAGGCCGTGCTGGTTTCTTCTCCGCTGTCATACACTAAAACTTGTGTTATCAAATCCATTTTTTAATCTGACTGGTTTTGTTGCTCTAAATGTATTTTTTTTAAATCCCAATATTTGTTCATTCATTCCTTTCCTATCTCTGTCTTATCGAAGAATTTCCTATCTCTGTCTTGTCGAAGAATTTCAGTAAATCTAACTGCTTTTCCAATATTTATTCGTTCATTTCTTTCTTTCGTTTTTCTTCGAGATATTTTATTAAATTTAACTGTTTGTCTTCGTTTTGTTTCTGTATTGCCAATTGTTTATCTTCGGTTTGTTTCTGTATTGCCAATTGTTTATGTTCGGTTTGTTTCAGTTTTGCCAATTGATCTTCTCTGAGCCTTTTTTAAATTCTAATTGTAAAATTTGTTGGAATTTCACCATTTCCAAAATTTGTTTGCAAACGCGTCCATTTCGATTTTTTGGACGGTATTGAATTACTTAATATGACGAAACAACCCAATTCGTTGATTTAATTTTTCTATAGAACACACTCTATAGAAAAAAAACCTTTACAAAATTCGTATCTGATTATTTAACGACTATTTCTTTCATATATTTATTTCCCCGTGTGGCAATTTTTCTGAGAAAATAATTCGGCGTTTGCATTCATACAAAAAGCAGTATATTTAGTTTGTCATTTTTTAATATTCGTAACGTGTAGGTACTGGGTTCAATTCCTTGTTGATCATACACATTTTGTCGTCTTTTTTTTAAAAAAAGAAAAAGTTACTTATCTGTGAAAGAGAGTTTATAGCATTTATTTAATATTGACTATTCTTTTTGATCTCTGTGCGAAAAAGAATGTCCTTTTCTCGTTAGCACTTTATTTGTCGTGCTTAGCGAAATCGTTTATTTGTTCTTCATTTTCTTCTTCTTCGACGTGCAGTCCCCTCAACCAGTGAAAAGTTTATTTTAATCGTATCAAAATCCGACGTCTTTTTCAATTTGTGCAAATGCTCGCTTTAGCCAATAAAATAAAATATATCATTTACTTTTGCAGGAGTTTTTTCTTTTTCCAACGCAAATGCCTTTTAACCATAAGACGTATTAGCAAGACAGGCATTTTGAACGACAAACTTTTTTTGTACTTACTGAAAACTTGGTCTCGTTAATTCAGTAATAATAATTCTCCACGCCATTCGTCTTATGAGTTCTGTTTCAGCTCTTAGTTTACGTTTTAGTAGCTTTTTTAACAGCAAGATAAGGCTTTTTGACGGCGTCTTTGTAAAATCCTTTTTCAGGCAAGAATTTTTGTCTTTTTTTCAAAGTGTTCTTTATCCCGTATTTGTGGATTTTTACGTTCGAATGTTGTTTTTCCCAACGTAGACAAGTAGGTTTTTCCCGTTATTCACCGAACTTTTGAAAAATAAATACTTTTGAAGTTTCGAACTCCCCCGAGTGTAGGAAAAATTATTTATAATATCCGCGTGTGTTCTTTTTTTTAATCCTTTTGGTCGTCAAATGCTGTTTCCAATGGCTGTTTTATTTTTAGAGTGAATTCGTTGCCCGAATGTTCGTCATTAGTTGCTGTTACCAATTATTATAGACTGATCTAGGAAGTTCTTGAATCGTCCTCGTCAGCCAATTGTTGTAGACCTGTGCTAGGGGTTACAAATGAAAGAAATCACAAGTAGTGTATAAAATATATGCATTTATCATAAAGAATTTAGGAGGCACTAAAGTGGTATGAGAGTAACATGTTCGATGCATGCGGTTAAAACATGGTATGAATGTCTCCATTTTGTCTCTGAAACCAGTGGTATTTATAGGACTAGTTGGTCCCACTTAATTCTGAAACTTAAGTGATATATATCCCACAACAGTTATGTTCTAGCAGCCTAAGAGTTATAGTATCCGTTCGATGCACTATCAATTATAAATGGAGGTTAGTATTCAATGTAAAGCCAGCACATATTTAATCATATTCAACTCTCGATTTGGCTTAAGTCAATCATTACAAGTCTATGGGTTATAACTTTTGCCTGAGTTAAACATATATCTGTGTATATAGTCATTCATATACAGTAATTTTTTGCTATATCGCAGCTCATCAATGTGGCTAAACAGGAAACTACCTCAAGCCAGGATCGAAATTCGACCGCACAAACGACATCCAAGGCTTCTATCGATTACGCTTTTCAGCTGTTGCTGTACGGATATGAAATTAAAGATGTCTTGACATCGTCCAAATGCCTAAACTCGATTTGTTCATATATATAGAATGTCTGTGTGTGTATGTGTGTGTGTTTGTGTGTGTGTCTGGTCACGAATAGGCTCCTATATGGTTGACTATTTTAAAAATGTGATTACATATAATGATAAAAAATGTATCGAGGCACAAGAATGAGTATGTTTGATCTGGCAGAATGGTAGTTCATTAAAATTGTGGTATCTACGTTCGCAGCTGGTCAACAAAGTATGTAAATAAAAAATTTAAAAATGAAAAAAAGACGTTTACAAGTGTTTTTGATATAGATGTACATAAGAATACTTTGATAAGTATGTTTAAACTTAAATAGGGATAGTAAGATAAAAGTGTGGGGTTTGCGTCCACGCCTGGCCTCCAAATAATGGAAATACGCACAAACTTTAATAAAGACTTTTCATATCTATCTGCGTAAGTATACTTTGATAATTATGTTTCAGTTTGAATAAATATGGTATAATAAAATTATATGTGTTCGTTCGCGTCTGATCTTCATAGAATGGAAATATGTCACAAAGTTTAACAAGTTTTTTTTTTTAATATAGATCCACAGAATATTGTGATAAGTGTTTCAGTGTGAACAGGTGTGGTATAATAAATTATGGGATTTATCTATTTTATTTTTACTTTCATCATATTTTGCTTTGGTTTTGATACCCCCAAATTCGAAGCTATCTCTTTACAACCCTTCCTTTTCATAACCTATCATACTTTCATAAATCAGAGTCCACTTTCTGTAGACTGTTTTTGAACCCAGTCAATGACGGGTACATTTGCTAGTATATATATATATATATATATATATATATATATATATGTATGTGTGTGTGTGTGTGTGTGTGTGTGTACATCTATATGAGTGAAATAGGAAATACACAATGAATGATATTAGAGTTGTGAATAAAAAGCAATTGTTTAGATTTCTGTCTTAAACTCTTATTTCATATTTCGTTTTTTTTTGTCTTTTGAATACACTTTGATCCTTGTGTTCACTGAATATATCTGACTGTAAACATGACATAGGATATCATGGGTACATACAAAGCGGCATCTCAATTATTTTATAAGATATTTTGTGCATCACAATTAGCCATATGTGAAAGGTTAAAAGTTTGAATATTATTAAAAACTTTCATAGTCTCTCTCTCTCTCTCTCTCTCTCTCTCTCTATATATATATATATATATATATATATATATATATATATATATATATATATATGTTTGTGTGTGTGTGTGTGTGCGTGTGTGTATGTGATTCAAAATTTCATTTAGACTAATCTGATTGAAGGAAAAAAGTGAAAAATAGAAAGTAAATTATTCGTTTTTTTTTGATCGATGAATAAGTGAGCAGTACTTTCGAAGAGTTTCGGCAAGATAATATTAGCTTTTGCCTAAGAGAACACAAAAGATAAAGTGATATTCTAATGCATTAATGCACTCGTGACCCTTTATAAAAATACAACGTTTTGAAAGATATACTGCTTTATAACTTCCTAGTAAATTAAGCAGAAATGTCATTAACTGTAAATGGATATATATATATATATATATATATATATATATATATATATATATATATATAATTTGCGCTTTGCATAGGACTCCTAGAGCACAGCCTTTTTTGTAATTTTAAGGCAATTATTTTATTTTTGCTTTGATAATTTGAATTACAGGAAGATAGTTTGATATCTTTTATTCAAATGTGTAAAACGTATACAGCGTAATGTAACGATATTTTTTGTTCAAAAAGTGTTAAGGAAAACTATTATAGTGTATTAGATGTGTTATATTTCCCATGATTCCTTGTAAAAATATGCTCTGATTTTGGCAGCTTTTTGTTCGTGTCTTTTTTCTCACTTGGAAAGAATTCTTCGAAGTACCGGAAGGTCTTTATTATTGCATTATTTCACGCAACGTGTTTTGGGCAAAACAGTAGCCTTGCGCCGGCAAGCACTCTCTTCGGTTTTCATACATAAAGTAAATTTCACAGTGTATAAAGATTTCATACTGGAGATATTCATAATCGTAACCTATTCCCAAAGACGTTTCTTTGGTTTTATATATACAGTAAATTTCACAGTGTGTAAGGATTATTTGATGCTGAAGATATTCATAATCGTAGCCTATTTTCAAAAGAGAGGAGATATAACATATGACAAACAGTTACAGTTGATATGTATCTGATATAAATATAAAAAAAGAATATAAATAAATTTAAAATCATATAATAGAAGTTTGGAATCAAGTCTCCCCTTGCTACTTTTCCAGATCATTTGAAATCATATTCGCAAATGTTCGTCTCTCCCCAATCAAGACCAGAGGTTTTGTTGGAAATATCAGATATTTTGTAATTCATATGCCAAATAAGAAAAGCAAATGACTGTGATTGAAACATTTTATGACTGTGAAATTGGGTAGAAAAATTTTTCAAAAATTGACAAAAAATTAGGAAAACATAGACATGCTTTTTAATGTACGACATAAAGGGTAAAGTGTACACGTACTATTACATAAATTAAGCTAAAGGCTGTTCAACAAGCTTAGTTTTTTTTTTAATTTTTGTTACATTTTCACCCCAAACAAGGCACATTGCCACTTTGTTGTAGGGGGCTACTATCAGGGACATAAGCATCAGGGGTACTGTGTAGGGAGTTGGGCAGCAACATGTCGGTTCACATTACACTTGAACTTCTGCATGTCAGTACAGTTAGGGAAACAGGAACCCGGAAGGGAATTCCAAAGTCTAGCTGTTCTAGGGAAGAAACTACTGGAGTAGGAGGCTCTCTTACATCTAGGGATCTCTACTGTGAAAGGGTGAGATTTAGCTTCTTGTCGGGTTTGTCGAAGATATTTACGTCGAGGGGGCACAAGTGCTTGCAGTTTGTCAGAGCATTCACCGTTAAAATACTTGTAGAACAGGCAGAGGGATGCAACATTTCCTCGATGGGACAGAGGCTGAAGCTTAGATTACAGTTTAAGATCTATCAGGTTGGCGACTCGTTTTTGAACCTGGTCTAGGAGCGAGAGACTAGTAGCAGATGCTCCAGCCCAAATATGACTACAATACTTCATACATGGACGAATGGTGGCCTTATAGATGTATAGGATACTTTCGGGCGTTAGTAGATTTCTAGCACGGTGTAGAGAACCCGCCTTTTTCGCAGCAGGTGCCCAAAAAGTCACCGAAGGGTCGAGCATCTTTGTCATTTGCTATTAATGATTGTTTATTCCACTATCCTTGATGCAGGTAATATTTTGGAAATTAATTATGGATGAGCATAGCATTGAACAACGTACGCATATTATGAAATTGTTTTACCAAAATCAGGGTTCAATTGTTTTGACTCAAAGAGCTTATCGACGGCATTTTCAGGTAAGAGATAGCCAAAGTCACAAGACAAATCGAAACATTGTGCGCTGAAGACGAAAGAGCTGTACTTGATCTTCCGCAGGCTGGCATGCCTCGAAACATAATCACAAACGAAAACGAGGAAAGAGTGCGAGAGAGCGTGGCGCAGCATTCTGAAACATCAATTCGACGACGTTCTACACAACTTGGAATATGTCGAAGCTCACTGCACAATATTCTTCCAAGTTTAAAACTCTTTCCTTAAAAAGTGCACCTTGTTCAACACTTGAAGCCTGAAGATTTTCAAACAAGGGTTTGATATGCAGTTCAATTGTCTGAAATGACCCCAATTTCTCGCAAAAGTTGATTCTGTCAGATGAAGCCTATTTTCATTCGAATGGATTCGTTAACAAACAAAATTACAGATTTTCAGACTCTTAAAATCCAAGGGCAATTCATCAAACGCAGTTGCATCCCATCAAGTCCACTGTATGGTTTTCCATAACGGAGGAGAAGATTATTGGGCTTTATTTTTTTGAAGATCAAAACGAAAATGCTATCATTGTTATTAAAGAGAGATATATCAGACTATGATTAAAGACTACCTGTGCCCACAAATTAAAAATAGGCCTGGATTATGGTTTCAACAAGATTGGGTAACGGCACATACGGTGAGAGACACCATGGAGCTTCTTAGGCAATGTTTTGGCGACAACATTATATCTTGCTATGGCAATGTCAAATGGCCACCACGTACTTCAGATTTACTATTTTAATCTTAATGAATAAGGCTATGTTAACGAAGTGCAAGGATTGACTGAAGACATCAGGAACGACGCGAAGGAGTAAAATCGCAATCCAGAGATTCTGAAATCTGTCATGAATAATATTTTGGAAAAAGCACAAATGTGCGAAGCTGAAAATAAGCAACTTTTAACAGACATTTTTTTTTATAAATAGAGATAGTTTGAATTTTGCATTAAAAAAAATTCTCAACGTCTTAGTCCGATTGTGTTAAAATTACTGAAATATATATATATTGAAGTTCAAAAGCCTTCAGTGATTTTTTGGACACCTAGTAGGTGGTTGCCGTATCTAAAAGTTAAAAAAAAGTACCAAAATAGGCTTTGGACGATGGGCGATCCTATTAATGTGCGGCATTAAGGGCAATTGTCACATAGCGCAATACACAATTAAGGTTAGTCCATTTTAAACAAACTTTTATTTGTTAAATACTTACCAATAGTCACTAAGATTTGGAACTTACAAAATTGCAAAAAAATGGTGATATATCTATCTATCTATCTATCTATCTATCTATGTATCTATGTATGTATCTATCTCTCTGTCTCTCTCTCTGTCTCTCTGTCTCTCTTTCTCTTTCTTTCTCTCTCTCTCTCTCTCTCTCTCTCTCTCTCTCTCTCTCTCTCTATATATATATATATATATATATATATTTCCCCAAACCTCTGGCATTGATGGAGGGGAGATTAACTTACTGCTATGGTTTCAAATGATCTGAAATAACAGAAAGAGAAGACTTAATTCCAAATATTTCTCGTATGTTATATCTCCCCTCTTTTGAAAATAGGGTACGATTATGAATATCTCCAATATTAAATACTCCTTATACACACTTAAATTTTATGTAGGAAAACCAAAGAAGGGTGATATGACATATGAGAAATATTAAGAATCACGTCTCCCCTTGAGTTATTTCAGATCATTTGAAATCATAGCAGAACATTGTAGTGTCCTTTCTATCAAGACCAGAGGTGTGGGGGAGAATATAAGATATTTTTATTCATATGCCAATCTAGGAAACAAATGACACATTTTATGGCTGTTTAAAGTGCCAAAAATAGGCTCTGCATGATGGATAAACACCTTAATTTGCGACTTTTAGAGAATATGTCACATGACTTACTACAAAATCTGTCATTACCTTTCCAACAATGCTTATATATACACACACACACACACACACACACACACACACACACATATATATATATGTGTGTGTGTGTATGTGTGTGTGTAGATATATCTACACTGACGGCCAAATTAGATATTAAAACGCTCATAACTTTTGTTCTATGAGACAAAACTACATTAAAATGTGCAAACTTTTTGAATATTAAAACACTATTCCATGGTTAAAATTTCATGATGATCGTTAAAAAAAGAATCTATATTTTCAAACTAATAAAATATGCACAAATGTACCTACACTTGTACATATATTGTGTCCTGGCGGGCCAGCTTCAGTTTTACTGCTTTAGAGTCAATTTTGCTTAGGAATTTCTTGCTTGATTGTCTCCCTTGTAACCTATTGGACAAACCAATGTAAACATTTGAAGGCTTCTTGAAGATTTTTTTTATTATTCCATGGGTAATATTTTATGACCATTGGTAACAGTCTGTATTTTCAAACCAATAAAATATACCCAAATTTTCCTACATTTATACATATAGTGTCCTGGCAGGCCAGCTTCAATTTGCTGATTTGTAATAAATTTTACTCGGGGTTTTTGGCTTGAGTGTCCTCCTTGTGGTCTTGGTAGGATACTAATCTGTCTGTCTGTCTGCCTCTCTCTCTCTCTCTCTCTCTCTCTATATATATATATATATATATATATATATATATATATATATATATATATGTGTGGAAAACATAGACATGCTCTTAATGGGTGGCATAAAGGGTAAAGTTTATATTTATTATTACATAAATTAATATAGTATAGTATATATATATATTATATATATGTATATATATATATATATATATATATATATATATATATATATATATATATACAGTAATGAATTAAAAATTAAAAATAAAAATGACTAGTGTGCCACCACCGAAAATCGAAACCAAAATGCTTAGCTTACGATTTACTTCAGTGTTAATGCCTGGACTATAAAAACATGTTTGCAGCAAGCAATTTCAACATGGACCAATAGTTATTACGTTATGCATGTATATTCGTAATGCTGTCGTTCAACCTTCATCTAGGAAATTACATTAAAAAATTTTTTTCACAGTTTTGCACCGATTTTCCCCGGCTAAAACTCAAATATAAAGTTTTACATGGGTTCGACTACGCTATATTTAAAGTTTCATGTTTGTAGATCAAACAAATTTTGGTAGGCCAAATTTTTTAAGCAAATATATACACGCATAAATAAATATATATAGAAAGTGTTTTCTGTTTACTATAACGTTTTTAAACAAATATTACGCGAGTATACATCATGTATATGACCATTCCATAAGTAAACTTAAAAACACTAATAAGGAATTACTTAAGAGGAATATTTAAACGATATGTTTAATGTTTAAAATATGTCAGATGGATGCAATTCCACAACCCATATATAGAAAAATTGTATTTTCTTTTTAAATAAATATAAAAAAAAGGTTTTTAATATCAATATCAATACATGCACACACAAACCCATATATATATATATATATATATATATATATATATATATATATATATATATATATAATTTTGTTCAGCTTAAGTAAATAAGATACCATGAATCGCTATAATAAATTGACTGTTTCAGTTTAAAACGACATCGTCAGGCGACAATAAACCTCTGACACTATCAGTAATTTTATTGTGACTACTTATGCTAAATTTGTTTAGTAAATTCCATAAAATAAGCTTCCGCACTATCAACAACTCTGTAGAAATTCAATTTATTTTTGGATATTTTAAAGCCGGAATATATATATATATATATATATATATATATATATATATATATATATATACTAGCTGTACCCGGTCACGCGTTTCTGTGGCTCAGTTTGTTAAAATGGAACACATGTGAAAGTAGAGAAAAGTTTGATTCTTTGTTTCAAGAGAATGTACAAATTATTTATTTTTTTAAGAAAATAAACAGAAAAATACTTCCATCATAAATTGTGCAAAAAAAATAATAAAATGTTGATTTAGTGTTTCAATATGCTTATAAATTACGATAAAACTTGCTGAGTATGCACTGTTTTACGGTTTTTGTAAAAATGGAACGGAAACTTAAATTTCGCTTCGTTTTAATCTTTCTTAATTTTTTAATTGTGCCCCCCAAACGAATATAATCAAAACAGTAACATTCAGCAATTGTACTTTATGTATATAAAACACAAAATATTTATTTAAAAATTTTTTTTTTTTAAAGTTAATAACGAAAGGGAAATAATTCCATTTTTAAACGAAAAAGTCAGTTTGGTATATATTTTTGTTATTTTTTACATAATTCTAGCTTACCATTAACATTGGAAATGTCGACATTTATAGGTTGTCGGGTACGTTTACAATGAATAAACACTGCAATCTAGTAGATGTATCAGAATTTTCGTAGGATTTTTTTACACCCCTATCACGAAACTGCGAATAAAATATAAAAATCTCGTAATTTCTCTTCTAAAAGTGGGTTATTTATTTTCTTTATGGATTATACTTCCAAAATAAACTATTAAAGTTGTATAAAAAGTAAAAGAAATATTTTTTTATTTTTTAAAAAACAGTAATGAATTTTACGAACTCAATATTTTTCAATTTTTAAACTTAAAAAATCTATCAAAATGTTTTTATTGATTCTATTTTTACGATATTTTCAGGGTCAATGTGAAATTTTATGCTCTTTAATAAACCGAATATGATATTTTAGACAAATGTTTTTTTAATTCACGCCCCCCCCATTTTCAAGTGTCTAGTTTAAAGTAAATAATTAATTTACACACCAAAGTTTTATATATCACAAATTGAAGAGAAAAGGTCAATAAGTAATATATTCAAATTTAAAACAAAAAAGTAGTGTTTTTTAGAAATTTACCTGTAAAGTTCGAAGTTTAAAACCTTTTTTTTAAAACCACGTTGTTTGTTTTTTCTTTTTTTTTTTTTTATGAAACCTTGGTCCTTGCTCTTTTAATTGAAAATAATTAGGGCTTGAATTACATTTTTCGAGTAGTTATAAGCTTGAAAAGACAGGGGTAGAATAATTCACGCCTCCCATTTTGAAATGTCTATTAAAAAGTAAATAATTTATTCACCAAAGTGTTATATATCACAAATTGAAGAGAAAAGGTCAATAAATAATATATTCAAATTTAAAACAAAAAAGTAGTGTTTTTTAGAAATTTACCTGTAAAGTCCGAAGTTAAAACCTTTTTTTTTTAAAAACATGTTTTTTTGTTTTTTTGTTTAATGAAACCTTGGTCCTTGCTCATTTTATTGGAAAAAAATTAGGGCTTGAGTAAATTTTTCGAGGAGTTATAAGCTTGGAAAGACAGGGTTGAATTATTCACTATTTTTCACGAAATTTCTTACACACCTACCAATCTACCCATGTTAAGCACGGCTTTCGGAATAGTCACCCCTAACCTTGCCAGAATACCCGAAAAGCTATAAAAGTTGACGTGTTAAATGTGAACGATGAGTTGGACGTAATGTAAAAAGGTACCGAATTTAAAAGGGAACGAAATTCAAATTTCCATTCCATTTTTACAACCGTAAAGCAGAGCATTCTATGCAAATTTTACCTAACTTACTGTATTAATGCTATTTTTTTAAGCAAGAAAAAAACGGTAAATATCCAGATACGCTACTACAGAACACCGACCACTCTAATTTGTTTTTTTAAAGGTAATTGAGGTCGCTGACAACGAATCTGATAGTCAAACTTGCGGCAAATTTACCGTTTGCATGGTATTTACCCCTGAACCCACGAACTTCTTTCTACCATTTTGCAGCTTCCGTTTATGCTACGCGCATGCACGCTGTAGCATAAACGACGGCTTCACCAAGCAAACTACGTTGGGGGGGGAGGGAATTTTTTTTCCAGGACATAGAATTTTCTAATTTTCAAAAATACATTATCGCTCTTTTTTGGTGGAAAATTTAAAATTAGCTGAAAAAGAAATAAAATAAGAAAAGGGAAGCACACAAAGTTGGAGTAGGGGGGTAATTTATCTGTTTTTTTTACCTGGAACATAGAATTTTCAAATTTTCCGTTAGTAACGCACCGACATTTACCAATTAGAACACCATTTAACATTTTCCGAAGATTTTACTTTGTACATTGGGGGCGCAAGCGGTTGGATGTGATGTTGGTTTGGTTTGGTCCTCTCTCTTCAATACATCTAATTCAATTCTATAAAGTTTTTCATTATTTCTTATAACTAGCGCTAATTTTTTTTACGTATGAAACTGGAAGATAGCCTAATACAGTTTCCTTCAGTTATGATCCATTTATTTGTTTTACTTTTCAGATTAGAATGTCAATAAAAGTACGACATTCGGTTTTAACATGTGGTTCACAGCATTTGCTGGTGCACCTTGTCATCTGGATGAAACAGCACCCCCAACTTCACGACAAGCCACCCAGTTTGGTTATTTCCTCGAAAACAGTTATCCCCATATAAATAATGAGAGATTTCTAAGTTAATTGCCAAGGAAATAATGAGTATTCGGCAAGCAGTCAATCCACAATTGCCCTCGTTATGGTGACATTATATAGGACAGAAGGTCAATATATTTTGCTATGAGACGGACAAACAGATTGACAGGAAATCTCTTGCAGCAGTCAAAGTAAAAAGAATGAAGGCAGACTGTTTGATATATCTTCTTGTAGCTGTAAACGTTCTGTCTTTAGATGTGATGACTTTACAGTAAAGTGCAAGATTGAAAATTGTCAAACAAGGCACATAATCTGCACTTGTCCTCCTAACAAAGAGGTAAAATTAATTCTATAGATTCAACTGCAATTATGTTCCTTTTTTGTGGAAAATAAAATAATATATTGGTATTTATTATGTAATCTGGCTCTATTATTAAACATGCAAATTTTCCAATTTTCAGGTTCCACAAGAAGAATTGCCATTTACAGCAATTTTTAAATTAATTGATGGAACAACAAAAAGCCTAACACCATTTACTGGTCCTTTGGGGAAACTTTGTATCAATAATTATCAAGATTTGCCTCAAGTAGAATTCTAAAAATTATTGTCCCTCTTGATCATCATTATCTGACAGAAGAAGAAACAAATAATTTAAGTGTGAAGACCAGAGGCTACTTTTTGAGTATGCTGTTGGCATTTCTTGTGGAGAAGTTAACTTAGAAAATTGGTTCCTTGAATCAAGGAAGATGGCTAACATAAGCCACAAGGTTAATGTGTTTATGGACCAGAGGTGTCTATCCTCAAACACTATGATAAATTAAACATTTAGGTCAAATTTATCATCCAAGTGTATGCAGTTAGTCGGTTTGAGATCTAAACCAACAATATTTTTTTACCAACAACAGTATAATTTTTAATACGATTCAGAGAACAAAACAATTAACTGAAATCAAAATTACTGTTTTAAACTGTTCAAAATATAATGATTTTGCACTACTTCCGGAAAAGATAATATCGATGATAAACTCAGATGAATTGGATGTGAGAGAAGAGGGCATTCAAACGATTTTGTCCATTAGGTAAATAAATATTTATCCATTAAATTTTATTAGTTTTCTTAATTTACCCAAACAATAGTTAGTTTTATTCATATTACATCGCAAAAAATATAAAACAATAAGTGTTTTCAAATAATTGTTTTTTTTGTGTGTGTTGTTTTTTTCCAGAAATAGTGAACAACTAAAATAAATTGAAAAAGATCACTGCTATCAATTTTGTAGCCACGCACTGGTCAAATTCGATCGATTTTTCTCAAAAAGTTGTATATGGACAGGAAGCAAGACATGGAAACATTATTACAAAGTCATCGTGCCAGCAAATTAGACCTTCATTTTCCTCAAAATGAAATTATACAGAACAATTTAGTTCTATTATAAGTTTATATTATTGCCTCTAATAAAAAATTGAAATACATGGTTCTATAACTTGTATCAAGTTGTTATATTGTGTAATACATCTCCACATATCTTTTTGAATTGTGAAATTTAAAAGACTTAGTTGCTAATTAGCATTTTTACGATTTTTGTTTAATAAATGCAGTAAAAGTTGAGATATTTTGCAATTTGTGATTCATAATTAAAATTATAATTCAGATATTTATTTTTCTTTCAATGTATTGCATATAAATATATAAATTTTAATGGGATTTTTCATAAAAATAGTGAAATTTCAAAGTCAGTGTTGTGAAAAATGCTATGAAAATGAAGGATTTTTCAGCACTTTTCTACACGATTTTTAAAATTAAATGCTATTTTCTGTTCAAGATGGGAATCTAATTTTTGGTATATGTTCTTATCACATCAAATCCCAA
Source organism: Euprymna scolopes (assembly GCF_053919585.1). NCBI lineage: Eukaryota > Metazoa > Mollusca > Cephalopoda > Sepiida > Sepiolidae > Euprymna > Euprymna scolopes. Next base: position 53,766,968 of record NC_136493.1, on the reverse strand, counting down.
CTACCATCACCAGTGCCATGTTGATTTTCTGAAAAAAGTTGCAAATCGACCTGCCCTAGTAGGACATAGCCACAAAAGTACATCTGATGAGAATGTAAGTTTTCCTAGGAACATACCACCACCGATTGGATGAACTAACCGTAAACCCCAACCCTAAACTTTTACACTAAGCAATAACCTAAACCTTAAACCCTAAAATTAAATACTAAACCCTTACCTTTAATCTTAACCCTTTGTTTCTAATTATTTATACACAAAAAATAAAACAATATTTATTAATCAAACTTGAATTAGGTTGTTGTCTTATATTATTTTATTGCTTTTCAATTTTTTAAACTTGTAATTCGTATACGATGAATCTTAATTTCTGGCGTTTTTAAGATTTGCTCGGCGGCGCTCGACATATTTCTGCGGTTTACGTAAGATGCCGACAAAATCAGAGCGGACATTTACAGATATCCGATTTGTAATATGCTCTAGTACCGAAATTGTTTTTTAAGGAGACCAAAAAAACGGCATGTCCGTTTCTAGCTAGGTTTTGTGTTACAGGATGAATTTACATCATTTTTATAATACATGTTTAGTTTTTTTTTCTATTATAGAGTAAAGAAAGTATAACATTTTTTGTATATACTCTATCTTACTTCATCTTAATTCCGTTTGAATTCAAATATTCTATTAGAAAAATCAGACCTTTCTATGACTGAATATTCGTAGCAACAACTATTTATTTATGAACATTTATACACATGTTATATGCATACATTTGTGTCGGTAACAGGTTAAAAATGTAATTAAGCAATGCATTGATGAATGACATATTTATGTATGCAGGATAGAGGCCACAGCTTAAAATAAACGCTTGGAACTGCTCACAAATCAACCAATATGTGGATGTACTAATAAACATATGAAAATGACTAAAAACAAAAAAATAACTATTGTTACTGTTTCACAATTATTGAGCTTTAATGGTATATATTTATCGACTGCGATATGTACACGTATGCACCTGGCTAAGGACTTTTATCCTCGACCCCCGAAGTCAAAAGAGATTGGACCATTCCGGTAATGATCCGTTCCTGTCGATTTTACGATGGGAGTTTAATTCTGTGCAGTTCTAGAATGTTCACACTTCCAGGCTTAGTATTCTTTGTTTGATATTTTTCATTTTTTTTTGTTTCTACTATTGCTAATCGTCTGAGGCGACTTTCACGGGAAATGCTGACCTTTGCAGGTTCGAGTTTCCCTCCTGGGCACTGACTCCTCAATCCCACTTTCCGACCCCAGTGTCTAAGTTCTGGCAGTGGGAGAGAACAAACACCCACCCCCATGTTCAGGTATGATTGACAGCATTGGCCTAATTGTTTTGTATGTTTACAGACTTTCCCAATACTACCTTTTCCCGTTGACCTTATTCATGTAGCAGAATCACTTCATGAGCTTCCCTTCTTCATCAGCATCAGAGCTTGGAGATCTTATAGCGTCACATGTGCTATCATTGAATGATTGACGAGTTTGATGTTAGGGTGTGGCCACCGTAGATGACAAAAAAAAAAAAAAATGACGTCATTTTCCTCGTTGGTAAAGAGAAATAATTTTTCGACTTCTGACATCCACGGGGGTCCAACCTAAACCTAAAAATTACCAATCATTCAGCAAGTTTGCCGTTCACTCTTAGATTTCCCTACACAACTGATTCCATTTATATTTTATGCCAAAATATCTGTGTTCCCATCCTGCAAAAAATATACATCGTTGAATGTAATTGGCGCTTTACGTATATAATAACAAAATTAATCTGATAATTGCGTATGTTTCTTTGACTGACAGAATAGGAAATAAGTTATATTATAGCTATTTTCTCTGATAATAAGAATAAAATGGTAGTATTTAAACTGTAAGCCATATAATTTTTGTTAGGATGATACAAAAGTATAATGCAAGGGCAGTAATTCTTTACTTCTTTAAGCAAAGTTGCTTCCCCTTGTCCGTAGTCAAAAACTTTAAATTCTTGCGATTTCTCGCGTGATCAACAACCGGAAGTTGACAGTGGGGTGGAAAAAGAGTGACTTTCAAAATAGAGAAATAGCATCATTCCCGTTTATTCAAGTTATCATACTTGAGCTTCTAACCTTTAATCTATTATGTTTGAATTGTCGTTACGTGTGTGTGTGTGTGTGTGTGTCTCCATAATAAACGTAATATCGTTATGTAACAGCGAGTGATTTTCTTATTTGTTCATAATGATTCTATTCTTTCACCATGAGCTGCAAACATAACCACATCTTGCGGTAAGACATTTTATGTTATATTGATCCTAACGCATCTCACTATATAACAATTTTAAAATATGTCTTACGTTTTCCCCGAAGCGCTATTACAATTGACTCTTTTTAGCCACAGTTGGCACTTCATGTATTCCTTCCTTTTATCACATTCTTTAAACAACGTAAAGATGTCACGAGTGTTTTATAAAGTGAAACCAAAATGCTCCTAGCTGTTTCTTTGCAAATTTGATCTGCTTTGAAAGTGAGTTGCAGAATCTAAAGTTGCGTATAAATTACTGGCTTGTTACAGCGAGAATTCTATTGGGTCTATTGCAAAATGGGTTTATTGGATAAAAAGAAATTTCCGACTACCGCATGGACGCCACATCTGAAATCGGCAATTTAATATAAAAAGTCTATCGTTATATCCTTGCTTTATTTTAGCAAATAATAATTGGTTTTCAGCAATTTGGTGTATTAATAAAAAAAATAAAGAATCAACTTTTTTTAGGACTACATTTTTTTTATTTTGTAAATATGTCGATACGTCTACACAATACGAACCAGACCCAAGCGGTTTTTTGCTTAACAAAGCATAAAACTTAGTGTAAGGTACGTTAAGGATTAAATATAAAAACAATTTGGTTCTTATTGTGTAAAAATAATTATTTTTAATATCGTTTACTTGCAAATTATTAAACAAATAAAAGTATATTCTAAAGTAACAAATAATTATTAACAAATAATAAATTCCAACTATTTTTAATAATTGAAAATATTATTTAACAAAAAATAAGTATATTACGAATTCATATTTCGTATAACCAAACAAATGAAACATTATTTTAATGATGTAGTTAATACAGAATATTGCCCAAGTAATTGTCAAAATAAAATTGAGACTTTTTATTAACATTAATGGAAATGTTTAATGACAGATATAGACATCATATGTGCGACACTTTATTTAACTCATTTTTACAAGTCAAAGATATTATTAAAGTTCTTTTCGTTAACTATAGGATACGCATGAAAAACTACCATGACCGACACACGAAACGAACGTGTGTATGCCCGTATACAGTAAAGTATATGCATAAATACTAAATATGAGAATTGACTACTAAATATATTTAACGGCTAAACTTATACAAAAATCCTCGTGAATCTTGAAATAGTCTTGCTATGCAAAAGGGGTGGAAATGGAAGCAATATTTAATTTATTTATATGTAAAGGAGATAAAATAAATATCTTCCGTTTACCTGCTTTCCAACTGACTACAATATGGCTGTCTTCCAGTCCAACGTAAACAAGTTCTTGATGAGCCGTTCCCCTTAAGTAATCCAATTTACCAAACTTACACTTCTAACGATTACTATATTGACTTCTGTAAACTTTTTAACCCTCATCCTCGAGTGGCCTTTGGCCTTGGCAAGTTGTGATTCCCTTTGTAAAAAAAAAATAAGTTGGAAGCCTTTATGAAACAATCTGAGTGAATTATGTTTCTGTACATATTAAGGACTAACAAACGAATAATTATATACAGTTATATATTATATACAATTCTATCATTAGTAATATACTAGTACTAGCATTTCATCCCGGCGTTGCCCGGGTATTTAGAGGCGTATGTCGAGCAAAAAAAAAAAAGCGGTCAATTTTTTAAACTTTGACACCTATTATGACCCCTTAACATTTATTGTTTTGGGATCAAATCCAGTTATTAAGTTAGATCCATGTCCAAGAAACCTATATCTAAAATTTCAAGTGTTTAGACCCAAAACTGTCGGAGGAGTTTGGTAGAGTTCTCAAAGGTCAAATCGTTGAACTTTGACCCCTTAATCACCAAATTTCTAGCCGAAATCCTGATTTTCCCAAATCTCAGTATCCTGTATATCAAATTTCGAGTGTGTAGACTTAAAATTGACAGAGTTATTGCGTATGGAAATGTACACAGACACAGACACACACACAGACATACACTTTCCCTTTTATAGGTATATAGATAATAGTGTCTATGGTAATAGTACGTTGAAACAACGATCGTATGACTAATGTTGACCCGAGTTGAGATAAGTAGGTGAAACATTTGAATATCCGTAGCCGTAACAGCACAGAATAATTCCGCAGGGACGGATTTTTCATTAGATCACCGAAATAAGATTATATTGGGCATGAACAGTATGGTATGGTGAACCGTTTGGAAATACAAAGCGAGATATACTGGAGGCCAACGTCACCTTCCTTGAAAAAAAAAAAAATAAATGAAAAAAAAATAACAAAGCAAAGAGTAACGTCGTTAAGATGGCACGTTCGGTTGGTAAATAATTCGAAGGATGCGAGTAGGCATTCTTTATAATGATTTGTGTACACGAAATAGTATGTCTCGATAAAAAAAAAAACAATGAGTGGAAAATTAAGGGAGGGAGGGGGAGATGGCTCACCCCTGTATATTCCTTACTCCAAAAAGAACCATAGAGTGTTACGTAGGATTATTAACCTTGATACGATTGAAATCGGTTGATGAGCCGTAAATTTGGAAATACAATCCCTGTAATGTAACTTTTTATAATAATTTCTAGGAAAGCATACGGGTTCCTATCAATACTACTAACTATTTATGAAATAGTAGGGTTGACGTAACTCGCAAGAGAGTAGAAAGTAGGCTTGGGTTTACTTTCATCAAAATCATAACTCTTGCTTCCCTTATTTGGCCCTTCAGTCGTCACATTTGACGAGCGACGTTTCTGACAAAGACGAAAAAATTGCTGTTTTCTGGTTTTTAATTAAACCACCTCACACTTATCTTTGCTAAGTTTTTACACTTGAAGTGGGATTTGCTTGTTTGTCTTATTATATGAAACGGCTTCATTCATTGTCTGGAGCGATTATTATGAAAATAAATTCTAAAATATCGCCTGTCTTTTCCCGTTGATCTCAAGATAACTTATTTTCATCTTACATTTTCCTTGCCACTGGACTTAAGCAATAAAAAATCAGAAGTCTTATCGGAAATGTACCAACTTTACTATGCAATAATCATACGTCGGCACCGTTTCAGAAGCTATCAATTGTTTGTTTTGCTACTGAGTCACTTCTTATCAAGAACCGATGGCCATTCGAGGATAAAGTTTAAAGACTTTACACGATGATCGCCAAAACGAGAGCGGTTAACATGGGTTGAAAAGTAGATTACTTAAGATGAATTAATTATTCAATAGGACGTCTCAAAACTTATTTGTTTACATAAGACTTGAACAGAACCATATTGTATTCGGTTGGGAAGAAATCTCGTGATATATTGTTCCATAGGTGGAGTCTTCTCGGAAATAAACAATGTTCATGACAGTTTCGGTTTTCTCTTTGGAGAAAGAGAGAGAGAGAGAGAGAGAAAGAGAGAGAGAGAGAGAGTAAAGCGAGATTATGCTGTAGTGATAGCTAACTGAGTTCTGCTATGAATATTTTACAGGGTGCAGCGATTCGACTTCTGTCGAGTACCTACCATGATACAATCAGGTTGGCGCTAGCAAACCCAGCGGGATTCGACGCCGGCCTTCAAGTCTAAAGAGACCCATGCTGGGCTTCAGAAGGAGTGCTACGACTTTGTACCTTTCTCTCACTGCCCCCCCTCCTCCCCTGACCTGAACCCGCTGAACCAATTCGCTTGGTTATAAGTCGATAACATCATCAATATGACCTCCCACAACACCAAAGCCAGCCTGATCGCCGCCATCCGCCGAGTATTCACCGAGCCACCGCCGGCGCTAGTGGAAAAGGCATGCACCTAGTTCCGGACCCGTATCAAGGCGGTTATTGAGACTGAAAGCGGTCACATTGAATAGATGTCAGCTCAACCATATAATCAAGTTTCTTAAATTGATTTTTCAGTAACAGTTTTAAAATAATTTGCAGTGTTGTTTTCTTTAGGGCGAGACTTTTAGCGTTGCACCCTGTAGAAGACATATAGGGTGACCCCCCCCCCCAAATGGGCCCTAACTCCTATTAGCCCTCGTTTCTTAGTGTTTTGTCCGAATGAAATGAAACTTTGGTCATAACTAGTTTATTATATTCAAAACATCACATCAAAACACTAGTCTTTGGCATTTTTTCTCCGTTCTACAGTTTATGTTCTAGATGGGCTCGATTTACCTATTGCCTTTTTTTGGGGGGTCACCCTGTATTAGGTTAGATTAACATCAATCTAGCATTTTGCTTTTTTAAACCTATAATAGTTACAGCAAGTAATTTCTTTCCATGACAATATTTTCCATTAAACATCGTTTGTGAATCGGATTTTTTTTCGTTTTGTTTTTCTGCAACTTTCTAAGCTAATTGACTTCCTATCAATATTTTGATCTTTAGTGACTTTCCTATTTGATTTCCGTCTCAAATAAAAAAAAATAAACACCGCTTCTAGGAGTTTAAATTTGCCTCTGATTTTCCCGCTAATTTGACGGAACACTTTGTCACCAGCCGCCCTTTTCTGTCACTTTTCCAACAATTCCGCCGAATTTCTTTTCACTTATATTATAGACAAATTTGATTATGATAACAAATCAATCAAACAAAACAAATCTTATAAAATTTTGATCCAATTACGGTAGTTCAGAATGCCACGTACATATCGCTTAATCAAAATAATTTTAATGACAGTAGGTTTTGCATCTTTCGTAGGAAGAAGTCTTTATTCTCCCACACATAGCACACTGTGTTCTTAATTAACACTTATCTGGTACTGACCAGGCTCAACGCCGCCTAACTTATGTGATCCGACAAAATTCAGCTCATCATACAACGAATTATAATATCAAATATAGAATAGCCTCTAAATGTCAATATTTTAGAGAAAACAGAATCCATTGAGCTATGAATAACAAAGTTATCTTCTTGATATTTTAAAAGCCAAACCTATACAGCTATACGTCGGACATATCGATACTTAATTCAAACTAGCTTATAATGTTTATTTCCTTTCAATATACTATTAGTAGATATAGGTTTTATTTCGTATCCGCTTCTCTCTTAAAATACTTATTCTGGTAAAGAAAACTTTCGGAGTGAAAATATTTTACATTTCTTACCTAATACTCTAAGGCATATAATGAATGTAATCATTTCAATAATTATTTCTCTTTACATCTGCAATATTACGTATCTTTTAGCATACACCTTTTTCTGTTTCGTAGTGAACAAGGCAATCATATTTCCTTTTTATTTTCGAGCAATGACGAGTAAATAGAGATGATAAAATATATCGTAAACAAATTTGGGAGGTTTCTAAACACTATGGATTTGTTAAAATAAAAGAACGATCTACTGGAAACAAGCACCAATGTCGGGATGCAGCTGCCTTTTTTTTTTACCGGAGACGTTTGATGTTCAAAAAATAAAATACATGCTAATTAAAAGAAATATTTATATAAACTCTGTTTTTAAAATTATTTTTGACCATTTGTTCATCCAAAATCAGGCAAATTGCTGCTGCAAAGTAAGAGATTTCTGAATTAGCGCATGTCTGTTTCTTGTTTCTGGTAACAATGGTATCACAAAAAAAAACAAAAAAAAAAACAGAGTATAGCTGATGCGGAATTCGCTCTAAGCTATTTAAACCGTATTTTCCCAACCAGTAAAACTTATACCGAAATATTACGTTCAAAAGCAGGTTCTAGTTTAATGTGTATCACCTTAGAGGAGAGGTGACGGCATCAGTTTTTGTAAGGTTTTTTTAAATAATGGGTCGCCGCCCTTTCACATAAAACGCTAAATAATTAAATATCTTTTGCTGACAAAACTTTACGCTGCTGATCTCTGGCGAAATACATTTCATTTATTTAAGGACAATTGGAAATTCATTACAACTTCTGGAATTCAATATACACATTTTCAAAGTCAAAACACTAAGATGAGTATATGTTATTTGACTTCTTCGGATTACTTTTCTCATCTTGAGTGTTATTTCTAAAACGTTTCAGTCAATATAACTCTTTAACTTTCTTCAGATATATTTTGTCGGACTCGGGTATCTTTCTTATAAACTCGAGAATTTGCATAGAGTTTTAAACGTATCCTTTTATTTAAGTCACGGATGTAGCATGCGCTTGTTTCGACAAGGATAATTAGCAATTCTATTCTAAGTGCCGCATGCACTTAAGATTGAACCTTCAACCTCCAGATGAATGTAACTTACAACTGAATTTTATCAATTACTTTATGCACTACTCCAACGGTTCATTCGTATATAAAAACAGGTTATGTACTAAATTCCGTGAAGATTCTCGAGTTTGACAGAAAAACGCTATCAATAATTTCCCCACTTTTATCTATGCCTAAACCTAAACATAGATTCTATGAACAAAGCTTCTTTCTCAGAACTACACGCCTGTGGAACTGTCTTCCGTTTGCCTCCTTTCCAACTGACTGCAATATGGTCATCTTCAAGTCCAATGTAAACAAGTTATTGATAAGCCGTTCCTCTTAAGTAATCCATTTTACCAAATGTATACTACTAACGATTACTACAATATTGTCCCATTGACTACTGTACACTCTTTAACCCTTATCCACGAGTGGCCCTGGGCCTTGATAAGTGGTGACTCCTATGTAAAAAAAAAATCTCGAGTTCGACGATACACCTGAAGATGGTTGGAGGCTATATCGACTGAAACATTGTGAAAATAGCACCCAGTATTACTCCAGTAATCGGAAGAATCCAAATAATGCGAATAATTCATTTTCATTTTAAACAATTCCGAACATAAGATAATATCTAGTAATCTAAAGAATTTATAGTTTTAAATAAAAAATAAAAGTGTTTACGGAATCTTTTCTTCAATGATTTACACATATAGAAAATAATCCTGAAATTTTACCATCTATTCCCCAACACACTATACATTTCCAAATAGTCTTATTTTCCAAATATTTTAGGGCAGGTAAATGCTAACTGATTCAAACTTTCCCTGACGAAAGTAATCATCTTCGCCTTTTTGTACACTTTCATTCGTTGCAAAAAATAATATCGATTTATCTGTTCGTTTCATGATCTTGATATGAGCTTTAAACAAATCGATGTATCTTTTTGCCTATTAGGAAGGTCTGTTTCAACTTCAAAGCAGAACTAGGCATTTAATCTAAATCTGAAGAGAAATGCATATTCTGTGTTGTTACTGGTTAAGTAAGAATGCCGGTAAAATCTCTCACAGTGTGCGTATATATCAATCCTTTTTTTATCCATGTCCCTGTCGTAACTTGAAATGTTTGGACCGAAAATCAATTTTCGCAGCCTTAAGAAAATTTCAAATATATACATCTTTTGATTATTCTGACTACTGTTCTGATCTTGAAAGCTATTCTGACAATGTTCCGCGTTATCTAACCCCCAACCTTCTCTAAATGCGACCTAGCGAACTCGGGAATTGTTAAATAAAACGAGGGAATCAGTGCATAATTTATTTAATCAACAATTTCATTTCGTCAGGCATAAAAGAGTAGAACTTATTAAGAAATTCTATATTTATTCTCTTACTATCGTCTGAACTAAGGATTGAAACTACAGCGTTTTTAATAGCAATTTATCCGTTTCAACACAGGTTCATGTGAAGAGTTTTTCTGTTGTTTTGGTGAGTCTTTAATCGGGACTAATGTTATAGATGACCCCCTACACTGAAGTCACGTAAGCTGATTATGTTTCATTTGTTTGATAGCTAATAAACCTTATTTAAACACATTTCATTACCGACTTTGCTTAAGTGCTAACTCCATTTATATAGAGATGTAACACACCGGATATGACCACCGGTTAATCGTTGATGCTTTCCATTGGAACGTGATGTTCGTCGGAAGGCAGTTCGTATCGCGAATGCGGAGCTTTTTTTTCTTGTTTTATTATTGAGTTTAAACTTATCAAGAATAAAAACTTTCTGATAAAAAGGGTTGCAATAAAATCGAAAGGGTGTCACCAAAGAGAGGACAAATACATCAATGCAATGAACTTAATTTTACTACTTATTTGACGGCTTAAGACATATATATATATATATATATATATATATATTATATATATATATGTATATATATATACATTGGGTTTAAATACCACTATGGCGTACTACAGGAAAGTAATCCTGTGGCAACGTGTTCCGCAGATTGGAAGACCTTGCATAGAAGTTCTGCCTATAGAATTTCTGCCTGGTTTTAGGAACACATAAGAAGAAAAAATGTTTATTCTTTATGGTAGAAGACTAGTTCTCGTGAATTTATTTGGCACAATCCGATCTAGGATTACCTGTTTTGTTCAACCTCTTTTATTTCACTTTTACTAGCGACAAAGAAACATCGAACATAACTTATATCAGATATGCTACAAAGCTATGGGTGATGGGACATTACGTTGAAGATTATATAACTTTGGCCTACTTTGAAGCAAAGAGGTATTAATAGACAAGATACTAGCATAGTATCCTTGGCTTGACAAATAGTATCCCCTTTTGTGAATTACCAAGAACAGTTGGACTCCCTGGTGGGCGTGGACACAACGTCGCTAAAAGAAAAGTATTATGTTTCATGACTTTTTAGATTAGGTTTGTAATTCGTATTATTATGATTATTAAGACTCCTGTTTTCATCTTGAATACAATTCTTACAGCGTTTCGGACAATGTGACTTCGACTTTCTTCGGGTACATTTTGTCGGACTTTGGAATCTTACTTGGAAACGTGTAAAGAATTTCAAACGAACCCTTTATTGAATCCACGGAGGTAGAATGCTCTCATTCGTTCAGCCATGGCCGGGTGGAATTCTTGTGTAATTCGCAATTGTATTCTTAGTATAATCCGCATTTCGGATTAAACCTTCTTTCTCAATGATGTGTTTCGCAACGATTCCTGAGTTCTACAGATATATTACCGCGTTCCTGAAAATTACCCTGAAAATTGTAGGTTACATCAGCCGAAACGTTGTAAGAATATAATCTAAGATGAAAAAAGTAATATTGTAATATTTGTGTTTATATAATTTATGGTTAACACTTTTAAAAACATGCGTATCAATAGTATATACACACTGATAGCTGAGGTTTTTGTATTTAAACACACATCAAGTTTTATTTATATTACAGTGAAAGCATGAAAAAGAGAGAGTTCAGGTCAATATGTGGATAGTGTGATTGTCGATGCGACGACAGCAGAAATATCACCCCGATTTTCTCTCTTGCTCTCTCTCTCTCTATCTCTCTCTCTCTCTCTGACTGCTTTTGTTTATGTCTTATCATTCAACCACGGTAGTGGTTGAATATATGCTTAAGTCCGAAATTAAATGAATCGAGACACATTCAAACCCCCACCACTAATTACGTTCGCAACCAAATTTCAAACAGGTTATATAGTTGGATAGAACACCTCATTAGCTACATTTTGAAAAAAAAATTTCGAAAATTGGTTCAGTAGAAAAAAAGTTACAACAAAATATGTGGGTTCACAAACAGGAGAGTAAGTACATAAGTGACTAACGCTTTTTTTTATTTTGCATAACTTTTTCTCTATATAAATATTTTTTACTGCGAATTGGCCAATATGACATGTTAGCGTAACGGTTAGAGTACCGGGGGTTGGTGGAAAGATTTTAGGTTCAATCCCGTGTATCGTTTTTTTTATAATTAAAAAACCGAACTTTTTTTTAATAACTAATTTTTTTTTAACTCTCCTCATGATTTTATAGCAAAAAATGGTGAATTTATCGATTAAAAATATTAGTGAATTCTATGATATACATATTCTTTGAATGAACTCAAATTTTTCGTTATCACATTTGATGAAAAATGTAGTCCCATTTTGGCAATGCGTCTGACCAATGATGCTTTTGAACATAGTAAAGGTGATAAAATCCCACTTTGGGGGTTTCATTTAACTACTTCCCTTTTAACAGTTGCCCTCAGTAGTTCTACTTGAACTGTTCTGTGCCTCACCATATACTCAATCCATCGGATGAGTACTGGTGGCACATTGAGTTCTCGTAGCGACTTGAACATACCTCTGAAGGGTATGTTGTCAAAAGCTCCTACGATATCTAAAAAGACACCGAGTGCCATCTTCTTTTTTGTTAGTTTACGCTCTATACAGATCACGAATTCATGAACCGCAGTCTCGGTAGAGACCCTGGCTCGGAACTACTGTGATTGAATGATAAATATTGCATAAATGTGTGTTTGAGAGTTAATTTTTTTTTGACAATCATTAATAAATATTATAAATTTATATATTAATACAATAGCAATGCCTGGAAAAATCATGGATTATATGGAAAAATGCGCACATGAAAAGTAATATTCTTAAGATTTTATTAAACCTGGAAAAGTAAAGGACAAGAAATTCAACCTGGAAAAGTAAAGAACAAGATATTCTAGTAAAGTAAAAAATAAGAATTTTTTAGACTTAAAATATTGCAGCTAAAAATAAAATTTGAATATTGATAAATATTTTATTTATTATTTGCATATGTTGTTGTTTATTGTTGAGTTAGAAAGAATTAAATGATCCTAATTATGATATAATAAAATTATTAATTTTTATGTAAATTATAAAATTATTAATTCCATCTACTAACTAACTAACTAATGAATTAATTTTATTCAAACAATTTTCACTACATAAATATATGCAAATAATAGGGGGGAAATAAGTTCAATCCAGCGACTGACACCCTTTCTAACTCAACAATAAACAACAACATATGCAAATAATAAATAAAATATTTATCAATATTAAATTTTTTTTTTTAGCTGCAATATTTTAAGTCTAAAAAATTCTTATTTTTTACTTTACTAGAATATCTTGTTCTTTACTTTTCCAGGTTGAATTTCTTGTCCTTTACTTTTCCAGGTTTAATAAAATCTTAAGAATATTACTTTTCATGCGCGCATTTTTCCATATAATGTTAACGTTACCAACATTCTTTGATCAAAATCTGATTGTTCGCGCATTTTTAAATTCGATTTCTAATCCAGGTTAAATATTTTCTCCCATTGTTTCATGTTTCCGATGCTTCAATAGGAATATAGGAATCAGAAATATTATTTCCATCTAGTTTTTCTCGGATCCGATATTTTCCGGTGTTGTCCGTCACCTATGTTACAAAAATAGTAAAACAAAAAAAATACTCAGGACTTTAAAATGCCCAAATGATTTTTTTAATTATCAGAGTTTACAAAATAATTAAATATTTTTCATAGTACATAGTTTTTTTTAATCACTAAAAATAATCTTTCATAGAACTGTAAGGTTTTCTTATTCAAACTTGCAAGGCAAACCTAAGATATCCAGGAAAAGAGCGAAAATTAGCGAAAAATATATACATCTGGAGAAAGTTCCACAACGACAAAGGTAAGACGTATCTGTACAATATATTGAAGACTTACAAATGAGGGACTGAGTCATGCAACTGAATAGCAAGATAAAATGACATTTCAACAGGAGGGTTTACTTAAAAGCAAATGAATCAGCATCGAAAAGAATGCTGATAAAAACCAAATACGCATAATAAACTCGACCATAATTTCTAAAGAATAATAAATGGGGAAAATATTGTACGTGAAAAACACAAAGAAAATGTAATCCGCCAGGAAGCCAGTCAATTTGGCGAATCCTATACGAGTATAGTATTATATGAAAGTGTAGCTCACAAAGGAGATCAGACCAACCAAATGAAAACAAAATAGCAGAAAAAATATATTGAGTCTATGAGAAAAGAAATCTGTTACAGTTGGCCAAATTTCTTACAACGTATAAGGAAAGCTAGAAACAAAGATAAACAAGCTAAAAACTATATGGCCCCAAACTGATTTTTGCTATTTCCCCATTTAAACCCCTTGCCTGATGTAAGATATCAGGTTAAAACAGCCAAATTACACCGTTTCATGACAAAGGATGCATTGATTTGAATTCGATATAATTCAAAAACCTTATTTAGACACAAGTATGAATTTATGTAAAATCATAAAAATGAACCCCAAAATGGGTATATCTTTTACCCCTAACACACCTCGGCGCTTAAGCCCCACAATTTTTATAGAGTAAAATATTATGTTTCCAGATATATAATC
>NC_136493.1:53517603-53750103 GCF_053919585.1 Euprymna scolopes | reverse complement strand
CTAAAATTTGTCTGTGTAATTTCGTCGTGTCAGCAGAGGTTGATTTTTTACTTTTGACCCCAATTTTGATCCCTTAACATTTTTTTTTGTGTCTCAAATCAAAATAAAATGTTTTACCCATGCCCAAGTTAACTTTATCTAAAATTTCAAGTTTTTAGACCCAAAATTGGCGGAGAAATTTGGTAGAATCTGCAAAGATTTTAACTTTGACCTTTCGCCAGCCAAATCTTTGCGCCAAAACTGCTTAAAACGTTTGCTGCATGTCTGCAATACCGTTATGTAGAAATTTTCAAATGTTTAGACCCAGAATTGGCTGAGTAGTTTGCTGAACACCGCATAGGTTAAATCTTTTGAAGTTTGACCCGTTGGCAGCTCAAATTGTCGACCCAAACCAATTAAAAAGCTTGCCCTATCTCTGAATACCCTTTATGTAAAATTTCAAACGTTTAGACCAAAAATTCGCTGAGTAATTTGGTTGAGACCGCAGAGGTCAAAATTATTTTAAACTTTGACTCCAATTTTGACCACTTAACAGTTTTTTTTTATCAAATCAAATTTAAAAGTTTGATTTATGTCCAAATAACCTATATTTAAAATTTCAAGTGTTTAAAGCCAAAATTGGCGGAGGAGTTTGGGAGAATTTTGAAATCGTTGAATCTGGCAGAAAACCGATTCAGAAGATTTTTTCAAATCTCAATACCCCTTATATCAAATCTCGAGTCTGTAGACTAAAAATTAACAGTTGGAAAGGAAATGTACACAGACACACACACATATACATTTTCATTTTTATAGATATATAGATATTAGTATATACATAATATATATATATCATATATATAAGCATAAACATAATATATATTATAGCACATATATAATATATATATATTAGCATATATATAATATATATACATATATATATATATATATGTATAACAGCATATATATAACATATATTTACATAATATATATATATAAAATATATTAAATAATTTTTATTTTTACAAATTTTTTTTTTAATATTTTATACTTAATATTTTATTTATTTTTATTTTTTTATTTTTTATTTTTAATTATTTTATTTTATTTATGTATTTTTTATTTATTATTTATTTTCTATTTATTTATTAATTGATTTATTTATTTTCAATTTAGTGTCGTCTAACAACTCTTGGTGACATTTTTTAAGTGATGACCTGTACATTTCAGTTGACCTATATTATTTTGCCCTATATATTTTTTCGCGCCTTTAACATTTCCTGTCTTTTGTTTCCCTTTATTTTATATTTCATATTTTACATTATCATCTTTTTTTCTTCTCTTTCTCTTCCTTGATCTTTCTTATCTATTTTTATGTCTCGGAAGTAAAAGTGAAAAGCATATCTTATTTTTCTTTTATTAATATTATTGAAATCTTTTCTTTTTTCCTTGAACACATTTTTGTGAATCATTCCATGGATTTCTGCCTTTGGATTATTATGGACCATCTTCTTCCAATTACAGGATTTCCTTGGATTTTACTTGTACAAATGGAAATTTTTTTAACTTTCTTGAAGTTTTACATTTGGATTTTACCGTCACTGGATTTTTTATCTTCCACCAGACTGTCCATTCATGTGTAATCACCTTTTTCTTCACCATATTACCTCTGCTTCACTTTTTTTTGTTTTCAAGTAAGATCTTTGACTTACTTGTTTCATCAAATACTTCTGCATGCAAAATCCGATCCCGCATTTTGCTAATTCCTACCCTCTGATGAGAAGGAAAGTATTTCTTCGAAACTCCACAGATTAAGGACTATCCATTTATCTAGTGTTTCCTTTTCAGATTAAATATGTTTTTAACTCATTTCAAAGTGTTTTTAACACATGTTATTAACTGTTTGCTTATATATATATATATATTGCTTATATATATATATATATATATATATATATATATATATATATATATACGACGTGGCGCGGGATTAAATGATTATCAACGATTGTTTCACTCTCCTATATTTTTATTTTTGTTGAAATTAGTGATATTGCCTATTTTTCAATCAAATCGATTGATTACGTACTCTATTTTGGGATGCATCGCGGTGCACTAGGAGGGAGCTTCGCATACCTCCTCGCTATGACTGACTCCACAATACATTGTTGTCCAGATTGCAGTTTAGAGAATATCTAGTTGAAAGCATTTCGCAGTCCATTTTGGTGCTCGAAAGCATGTCAACAAAATGGACTGCGAAAATGCTTTTATACATTCTGAACACATTTTAAATATATTTTAAATATTTTACACTTTGAATACTTTCTGGAGAGGACGCTTTACAGCATCTGAAACGCGTAAAAAACTATTTCAATGATTTAAAAACATTATTAAAATGATCTAAATATGATACTTTTTTTAAATGAAAAATTAAAACACGGAATAATAAAATAATGTTAAAAAAATACATACCAATTGTTGGTGACCTTTTTCATTTATATATACATCTTTCTCTCGGTGGAATCTTTCAACCAATTAAATATATACATATATATATATATATTTATATATATATATATATATATATATATATATATATATATATATATATATATATATATAATCGCTTTGCTTACATCTATTCAAGTACACCAGTTTTCCATGGCGTAAAAAACATTTTAATGTCATTACAACTCTACGATAAAGCAAATCCATTGTTATAACAAGACCGGATAAAGGTTCAGGTGTAGTTTTATAAAATCATGAGAATTATGTTGATGAAGAAAAAATTGTAAAATTGGGCCCTATCAAGACTCATGATGCAACGACCTACTTAGAAACCAAAATCCAAAATAATTGCTCAAATGTGTAAAAAACGGAATACTTCCTTGTAGTATAGTTCGTGAGATTAGACTCTCGGGCTCTATCCGCCCAAGGTTATATGGTCTACCTAAAACTTACAAGGCGGATATCCCCTTAAGGCGTATTCTTTCCATGACAATGTCATCCCAATACGAGGTTGCAAAATTGATATTTTATATTTTACAGTAAGTAACGGAGCATTATAGTAACTACTGTTTAAAACATTCATTTCTTGTGTGTGTGTGCAAAATTCAAAGTTACTAATAAATTTATGTGATCATATGATATAAGTGACTTATTTACTTGCGTCCCTATTTTGGAAACTATTGATATCTGCGCTGATCTTTTATATCGTGGCCAGTTATCACTTCCTCCTAATTCCTGAAACCATATTTGTTGAGTTGATGAAAATTGCCACTACATTTGTTGATATCAGCTTAAACGATGGTATATATAGGCAAATAGATGGAGTTGCAATGGACTAGCTGTGGGTCCCACAATGGCGAACAATTTTATGGTTTTCTATGAGAAACGGTTATTATCAGGACCCATAAAACCGTTAGTCTGTTTAGATATGTAGACGACAAATTTGCCTATTTAATAATGAATCATTTTTTCTCCTTATTAAATATTATACATTCCGCGTTAAAGTATACGTATGAAGACGATCGTAGGAGAGTGTAAGTCGTCTTTAGCTTTCCTTGATGTAATTGTAACAAAAACTCTCTCAAATTACCTTAGATCAATATATCATAAACCCACATTTACAGGATTGTATACATGCTTGAATTCGTTTTGCCCTAGCAAACGAAAGATTAATTCAGTTGGAACCCTAACGTATCTAGCCCCTATGATTTGTTTTAAAACAAAATTGGATGAAGAATTGAAAATTATTACTGGTGCATTATCCAATAATGGGTACGATGTGATTAGGTCAGTCATCAAAAGGAAAATAATTGATTTTTCCCAAATAAAAAATCAGTACGGTGACTAAATGTCCGATTTATATGCTTTTATGATCAGTAAGTTAGAAGTTTGCCAACCAAATCAGCTCAACAGTGAATATATGATATTTGCTTTAAATGTACGTCTTGTGTTCTTCACGAAACCGTTAATGGTATCCTGTCGCAAAGACGTTCTATTTCTATTATAATAATAATAATGTAATTTATAAATTTAAATGTAGTTGCAGTGCTGACTACGTGTGTCGGACGTCGCTAAGACTTGATAGTAGAGTCCAACAGCACGCACTTAGCAACATCAGGAATGGGACTTACCTACTAACAGACGTCCCTATTAACACACCCGGGTCTTCTATAGCTCCTTTAAAAACCCGGCATGTGCCACGAACTTTAGCACTGACTCATTCACTATTCTGAGTCATGCTCATTATACCTATCACCTGAAGATCTTGGTGACTATTAACGTTCGCTTGAAGAAACCATATCTCTGCAAGCAGAGGGCATGTTTCAACATAGCATTTTATTTTTTAGATATATTGTATCCAGTTTTTTTCCTAATGCACTATATTACTATTTTTTAAACGTATCGTCCCCTATTTTATTTTACACGTATCGTCTTCCATTTCACTCAATTTTATTAATAAAAAAAGGAAATCCCTTGATCTCGCTTACAGAAAAGTGAGAGCGAAACCGGTCAGCTGGCCTCCCGCATTAAATTTGTTTTTCATTTTCCATATTTAATCACGAACATCTAAACGAGTTTTCCTGACATGATTGCAATATATATATATATATATATATATATATATATATATATATATATATATATATATATAGATATATATATATGCGTGTGTGTGTGTGTGTGTTGCAGCATTAAGAATTGTTTATATAATGTTAAATTGAAATAAAAAATATAATGATGAACTATTTTAAGTTATAAATTCATTATATTTTCTACTAGAATATTTTGTTATTTTCTTTTTCAGCTCTAACAACTAGTCCTTTAGTTTTCCATGTTTAAGCTTAACCATATTATTTTTCATGCTCGCAATTTTCTATTGTACTCTATGATTTTTGCAGGCTTCTGGTAAATTCACTTGTTCTTTGTTTAATTTCAGTCTTATTTTTCCCCCATAAACATAACGTACACATATGTAATAACAATCTACGACACTCGTCTGCTTCAGGCAAATCCCCCAAATTATCTCCATTTCATTCTTTCATTCTCTTTGTTTCACTTGTCACTTTTCGTTTCGCGACAGCAGTGAATTAGTAGCAACAGTATTCGCTGAAGCGACGTGGTATGATTCAGCCACGAAAAAACGTCGCGCATCTCACTACGTTTTTTTACGAATTTTGGACACTATTAAATCCATCATGTTTGTTTTACTGAACGAACATTGAAATTTATTTTTCACAATATAGCTGAGAAGATTATCTATAAACTGTAATAATTGTTTGAAATTTTGTCGAAAAATGAATGACCGGTGAAGCTTTAAAGCAGTTCTAAATGACTAAAACGGCCTCTTGACCACATATTCAAACACTACCGTGTTTGAATTATATATATATATATATATATGTATATATATATATATATATGTGTGTGTGTGTGTGTGTGTGTGTGTGTGTGTGTGTGTAAAAGAGATTTAGAAGGCTGTCACAATGCGAGGAATGAATTATAGTCGCTGTTGGTAAGAGGAGACGAGAACAAGTGGCGATTTACAAATCATTAATATAATATAAACCACCTTAAATCATTAAAAATTACTCATTAGTAAAAATAGATTACAATTTTTTTTTTTAATAAATTAAGTTAGACTAATTACCGCCCTTAGACCCGTAAATCAAATAATAAATAAAGCCAATAACACATGACAATTATCTCCCCTTAAAAACTTGCAAAATAAATATTCTCTATATATATTAACTGTAGCGTCTTTAAATCAAAATACGCTAACGGAAACAATTTACTGCACGAGCGTCGCCCTTTTAAAATTCATCATTCAATAAAATAAAAAGCTATAGCAAACATCTAAATGACTACTTTAAACACAGTTCCTGATTTCAAAAAAAGAAAAACTAAAAGGTAACTATCTCTATATATTTTTAAATCAAATTTATTATGTAAATTCAAAAAATATTTTTTTTCTACTCATTTCTATCTCTAACCTATACTAATTTTCTTATACATTTTAAATCCAAACCTTTTATTTCAATTTTTCAGATTCATCTGCCTTACTTTTAATGCTAGGTTTATTTTTGGTGTCTGTTAAATTCAATAGAAATCCTCCTAAATTTGCTGATGAGGAGACCGTGCTTTCCAAAAAAACTATGTATAATTGTTCTACGTGACTTCATGTATACCACAAATAAAAAGCACGGATTTCCGAAACGATCGTACAGATAATTGACTTTGTTGTTGTTCCTTCTTATGAAACTGATTTTTATTTAATTAAAATTTAATTTTTAAATTAAAATTTTTTTTTTTAATTTTTAAATTATAAATCACATTACTTAATATTGAATTAGCTCTAGGACATTTAACTATCGAGCTTATTATATATCTAAATTACAACGAGCATTTCCTGTATTTTAATTAAACTAGTAATTTCACTATTACATTAAAATACACTTAGCTCTTTAGACTATTATTCTAATCTCCTTTAAATTATATATATATATATATTATATATATATATATTCAGTTGTCCGAAATATTTCATGGATTACGTCGCATAGGCTTACAAGTAAAACATTTTACCATACAACTGAATAAATATAGATATAAAATATATATATATATATATGTATGTACTTATTGATTTGTAAATCGCCACTTGTTCTCGTCTCCTCTTACCAACAGCGACTATAATTCATTCTTCGCATTGTGACAGCCTTCTAAATCTCTTTTACACACCTATCCCACACAATGCTTCAAGCAAACGACATATCAATCCTATATATATATATATATATATATATATATATATATATATATATATATATATATATATATATGTGTGTGTGTGTGTGTGTGTGTGTTTATTTTATAGATGTAGATAACAGGATTATGAAATTACATTTTGGATCTGTTTTTAATGTTAGCAAATATAAATAATATGGAGCATTTGAGGAAAAGCAAACAAATTTCCTATATTCCGTATGTTAAGCCTGGTGTTCAGGTAAAAAAAAATTAATATCTAACCACGACGATAATCATTGATACCTTGTGTAGAAATGTTACTTTCTTGTGGTAGTTATTTCTCTACATGCTTTTAAGGTAACTGGTCTCGTACACTTTCATGTTTAACTAGATTTCTTAAGTCTTCTATTTTATTTGCAAACGTTTGTCTTGTAAACAGTCTTTAGGCGGAAATAGTTAAATATACTACCTAAAAGTTGATTTAGAATTAAAAGTTTGTGGTAACCAAATAGTACAGTAACTCTTCACTCTGAGAAATCGCCTGATATTTATTCACTTAAATATTAATTTGCCTGGTTAGCATCGAAGTAATACTATTTTCAAATATACGTCTATGCCCATCAGATACAGTTCAGGTTAGAATTTGTTCGATTTTCAAAAGAATTTGATTGAATTTATTGTTTCCTTGCATGTAAAATGTTATTCTTTAAAATTTGGCAATTTTTAAGCCATTTTTTATGTATATTACGATTGTTGCTAGTAAAGATGGCGAACATTTTTTTTATAGATGGTATATCTTTAATATTATGTGGATTCCACTTTTACTTTCAAAACTTTTGGGTAGATGTAACCTCCGACCCTTTTTCAGGTATATCTTGTCGAACTGGAGGATTATTTCTGTCGGACGCAGGAATTTGCAAAGAATTCCCGAACGGCACCTATTATTTACTTTATAGTAGTGGCATGATCTCGTTCCGTTAGCTATGACTGAGTGGAAATCTTTAGTGATTCGCAATTGTATTTTGTGATGTTCTTCAGCAATATCTTAAGTTATGGTATACAATCTGTTGTGCGTTTTCTACTAGTATCTATTGGTGTTTGGCCCGCATTTGTTGAAGCTGGTGTTAAGCTCTGTGAATACTTTTCTTTTTTTAATATGTATTGCTATTACTACATATTGCTTGTTTTCTCAGTGTTCTTGGAGGGTTCCTTTTTTTACAAAATATAGATGGTGATATATTTTTACATGATATAGATGATGACATTTGAAGTTTAAGAATTGTCTAGTGAAGAAAGAATAAAAAAAAATACAATCCAAACGATGTTAGGAAATTATCAAGAACCGACTTAAGTCTCCGGAGGCATCTTGTAGTGAGTGAAGCCTTATACAGAAATCTCATGACTTAAAACTGCGTATGGGTTCCCATGTAGAAAACTGTACACAGTTCAGACATGTCGCTGATGAAAGTAAAATTTAAAGAATATCGAAAAGTCGTAATATACGGAGAGATTTAAAGCCGGTTATGACTGATTAGATATAGTGGAAAATTAAAACCATCTACTTTTATAGGACGATGGAAAATTATATATAGAGAAGAACGGTGAAGAATAAGACAACTCAAATAAGGCAGCACTGATAGCATACAAAACAGACCTAGTATAGAATTTAACACAATATAGGAAATATATATATATATATATATATATAGTCTTTGAAGTTTTTTAACATTTGAAACCACACAAAAAACTACTTTTTATCATTCGTTAAAAAAACACTTAGTCAGTAAGTCATTTAATCACATGCAATCACTGCATCAACTCTCTCGAATTTACTATAATACCAATGTTTTTATTTTTCAAGGGATCATCAGTTGTTTACCATGAAACACTGTTTCGGGGATTATATATATATGCTAGCAAATGTACCCGTCGTTGACTGGGTTCAAAAACAGTCTACAGAAAATGGACTCTGATTTATGAAAGTATGATAGGTTATGAAAAGGAAGGGTTGTAAAGAGATAGCTTCGAATTTGGGGGTATGAAAACCAAATCAAAATATGATGAAAGTAAAAATAAAATAGATAAACCCCGTAATTTATTACACCATACCTGTTCACACTGAAACACTTATCACAATATTCTGTGGATCTATATTAATTACCATCGCTTATGCCTGTGTCTCTCACTATATTAACAGTTAAAGGTAATAAAAACTCGATTATAAAATTTGATTAAAATACGAGCATTAAACATTTATTTACATAGAATTATTTTCTATTTTTACTGCTTAATTTAAATTACTACACGATTTAACAAAGAACACCTATGTATTACTTAAATTCATTTTGAAAATATTTAAAAAAAATAATTTTAATATCCATATTACAATTTATCACATTGTTTTATTTCGTACTAATACCTTAGTCACATCATATCTCCATCACAATAAACAAAAGGAATATCATAATAAAATATAATACTATTTAAATCGGATGAAGAGAAACAGCAAGAAAACAAAACTAATGTAAATGTTATCTTATTTGCTAAAAGGAAATACTAGATTTGCAAGCAAACTTTAACTTGATTTGACACATATAAGCCAGTCTTGACAGGTGGAACAATCTGTCACATATGTCTTTAACATATACAGGGTGATGCAGAAGTAACAGATACTTTTGAAATTCTGCATCACTGAAAATGGAAATCACATAAAAGATATCATATTCCACACTTGGCAAACCTTTGAATAAATTTACGAAAACAATATCGGATTTTCAATAAAAAATTTTATTTCATGACTTTTTACAAATCATGTTATCCGGTATTTCTGCCTCACCCTATATGTATATGTGAATACTTACCAATACATATTATCAAACACATTTTTGTAAATATAATTTTCTGACAAACTTTGTCATACGAATTTACAATGAAATAGCTTTCAATAGAAGTGAGATATTCCACGCTGGTAACAACATTAGTTCGCGAACTTTTCAGACCAGCGAAGATTCAAGGAAGTAAACGAATTTTCGCACACCTCTTAAAAGATACATATATTAGACACTTTATTGAATACGTATTCTCCACACTTAACGAAAAACAAAACAAAACAAAGTGTGATAAACAACATATGGTTCTTTATCCTCTCTATCTATTCTCAGGAAAAAAATCTTCACATAAATCTGTATCTAGATGTTATAAACTGCTGCTGCTACTACGAGGAGAAACATTATACAACGGTGAATCCTTGTTCAGGCTGAACTAATGTCTTCCTCATGGAGCAAATAGCATTTGTCCTAATAATTGTGATATTTATCCCTAAGCAGATATGTGTACACACATTAATCGAACTTAATAATATACTATCAAGAATAGAAACTCCAGTACATTACATTTTAGAGGAAATCTTTACGTGCCATTTTACTCCATTGGTTATATATCGAAAAAGAGAAATGCATTTTAAACCGACAAACTAATGCAAGATGGGATACCGTCGCCTTATTACGCAAAGGTTGCACTCCCGATTTATGAAGCGTCATTCATACAAGTGGACGGAGGTATGGTTCGGCTCAGTCCTAGAAAGCCTTCCATCCCAAGCTATACTTTCTCTCCGAAAAAGGGTTAGTTTATTGCTAATCGCCCGAGGTGCGCTGCCGGGGCGATGCCAACTGGGCTGTAAGTCAGAGTGCGCTTACTTAGTGCTCTGGTTTCTAAAAGTCACACCTAATCTTGTGTATGACAACCTGGTGAGTAGGTAGAAAATATGTGAGAGAAGTTAGCGACATAGCTTCTCCGCATTCAAACAGGTAAACCACTGGTATGGGTGCACTTTGAAGGTCTGTTTTACTAATAGCAAGTGGAATGCATTGAAGATGAATTACACAATATTTACGTGTAAGCAGCTTTTACATATGAATTACCCGATGTTTCATATTTGAAAGGAACGTGCATTCTATAGCACCCGACTTAACTGATTGGTTAACCGTCGGTAAAGATAGTTACACACTCTTCAGGAAATTCCAATAGCTAGCCGCGCTACATCCCGGCATGTGATGCTTCCACTGCACACAGAAATCATTATTTAAATTTCTTTCAACAAAATAGATGTTATGAAACTAAAAATGCTTTTAGGACTGCCAGCAACCACTGCAAAATGGTTATAGAAAACGCAAGATAGTCATTTTATCAGTCTGTCAAGTCTATGGTAGTTGTGCAGACTTAGTTCCAATGAGTTTGGGCGCATAACAAGCAAAGTCCTGAGCGGATACATGTTCTCTATCTTCTCCATCGTCAATGGATTTGAGGCGATTTTTGTCAGCATTCGACAAAACCAAACTATTTGCTAAGAACTTTGCATCAAACTAAACCCTTTGCGATTATATATCCTTACCTCCTGAATTTCCTTCTAAGACTGAAAATACTCTGAGCAATATTCATATAGCTGTTCAAGAAGTTTTCTAAACTTATCAAAACCCTTGATTCCAACAAAATTCGAACCATAGTGCTTAAAAGGTTGCAACCAGAACTAACTCCTATTCTTGCAAATCTATTTAAACGTTATCTTATTAGAGATTCTTTTGAACATTTTCTTAAACTTATTCTATCTCTTTAAAATGACTGTAAATCGGTTCTCTGCATCTCAGTACAGAGCAATGAATTTCCTGTGTGCCATGAGTAAGTTGCTCAAATTTGTTGCAACGACATACTCAAGGACAAGCAATATAGTTTTCGTTCTACAAAGTCTACAACTAGTGTGCTCACGGATAAATCACACAGGATCAGTGAGTCTATTGACAGTATGTCTACCCTAGCCCATCTTCATCAACGATTTCTAAAAACATATTCTAAAAGTATTCGTCTACATTTATGCAGACGACACTACCATCTATGTCAACGACCAAGAACATTTCGATTCTGTCTTCGAACCATGAGAGCGTGGTACAGTACGGAAATAGCCAGTTACCTTTAATGCAGCCAAAATCAAGCTTCTTTCTTTTATAATACGACGAAGACATCAAAGAGTTTTCGCCAGTGTAA
This sequence comes from Euprymna scolopes, assembly GCF_053919585.1. NCBI lineage: Eukaryota > Metazoa > Mollusca > Cephalopoda > Sepiida > Sepiolidae > Euprymna > Euprymna scolopes. The sequence goes on along the minus strand of NC_136493.1, from coordinate 53,738,334 downwards.
GAGTTCAGGTTTGGGAGGTTCCGATCACAGAACGCTTAAGAAAGTTCAGCAGCTATTCTGGTAATCTCATAATACGCTAACTTAGCCTTGATCGAGCCACGTGAGGACAGGATTGGTTGGTCGCTTCTTTTTTTTTCACTATCCTTCTCATAGAGCCCACGAGTGCCGTCACGTTGTGATTAGATTAATTCCGCATACTGCCACTTGGACTCAGGGTAAACCCCTGCAACTAAAGAAACGTTACTCCATTCCAGTAATTAACAAAAACACTAATGAAGACGCTGATAGTTTTCCAAAACTACAGGCTATATTATCAGGTAAATTATCTAATTACAATGTGTATTATAATACAATGGCACAAAAAGTGTGAATATATGTATAGGTGTTTGAAAAGGGTATTTCTTCGAACGGATTATAGTCGTTCGAAGAAATAACCTTTTCATGTATCGTAAATCTCTGATAGTAGTTGTACAACCAACAGTCACAAAGAAGTTATTAGGTTGGTGCAAACATAATGTCGTTTTATTTTTTACGTTCAACTATATATAAAATAAGGACATTATTTTTGCACGAACCTAATAGTTCGTTCTTTCCTTCTTTTTTAATATCGCTGCCGTCAGTTCACTAATTACATGGTAAGAGAGGACTTTTGTCGATGAAAAGCGTTGAGGTGTTGAATTCTTTTTGGTAGCTGGGAGATTTTTTTCGAGCAACGAATTTATATCAATATTTCACTGGCCATCAATGACCAAGATCGTTCTGATTCTGTATTCTGACCATTGAACGCGTGGTACAATACGAAAATAGCTAGTTACCTTTAATGCAGTCAAAATCAAGCTTCTATCTTTTCACTATCAGCGCTCTGATCCTCACTTCACTAATTGAAATAAATGATTTTCGTTGTGACGAATCACCCTGCTTTGGCAAGATTTTTGTACTAATCTCTACTATTGGTCGTAAATGAAAAACTTAGACCAGATCCGTTACCAAAGTTACTAAACTCATGGCTGAATCATTCTACCGGCCAGACGGTTTCTCATTCTGACGCAGTATTCAACCTGTATCATAGCTAAATATGGAATTAGATGAAGTACTGTTGCCACAGCTGGGAGAGGAGCTGCTAAGCATACCCTTTTCTTGCCTTTGCAGATAAGAAACTGGCTTCAAAATCTAGTGAGTGAAAAACTTTTCCGTTCATTACTTCTCTTTTCCTTTTCACAAAAAAGACGTAGCGAATCTGTATCTAGTTTTTCGTGATTTTCATTGCAGGGGCTCAGCTGAGCTTCTATCTATGTTCTCTCCGTAAAACAATCATCCTTACTCTTTATCTGATCTAAAACTAAACATGAGCGAAATGTAATTCCTGTAATTATCCGTCCGTTGGGGCTGCTTCCTAGCTGACTATAACATTGTCGTTTTCAAGCATAATATAAACAACATTTTATTGAATCATCCTCAAATAATAAACCGTATGCAATACCACTTACGCTTATACCCGAATGGTTTTGGGTCTTGATAAGCAGTGATCCCCGCCCCTGTAAAAGCAGCAGGTCAAACAAGCAGAGATATTGCATCTATATTTCGTTTTAATGTTTCCCCAAGGCGAATAAAAAAAATTGAAGAATTGATACTAATTAAGCAAAAACATGATCGTTGGTTTGACTAGGTTATTATGCGCAAAGTGACGAGCCAGACGGTTTGTGCTGCAACGCAAATGAGTAATGTCATATTTTATATCTTTTAGTAGAGGAAAATAATTTTCGTAGCGAAAATCCTTTGATAATTCTTCCACCTCAGTTCAGAATATGTTCTCATCAAACAGTTCGTCAGACATTACTCCTTTCGGTGGCTTTTATCCGTGGGACTATCGTATACGTTTTGGGTAGTCCTGAAGCATATACCCTCCTAGTCATTGCTTTCCTCCTTTAGAAAGAGGTCCGGTTATTGCCAATTTTCTAAGACGCCCATGCCTAGGAATTCTAACTACGCTGCCCTGGCTGATCTTAAATGCTAGCCTGGCTCTCCCTTTCTGGCTTTGTGCCACATCTCTTCGTGTGTGTACGACTAAACCTTAAAAAATTACCGTCTATTACATCACAAGCCTTACATATTCGGAGTAAGTATTATCTTGAGATGATTATAGGACAAGAAATGCTGTGATATTCATTTCCATCGAATTATAGAAATTCTCGTCTTTCGTTCTCAGTTGATTTAAAAAGCACTGAAATATGTCAATCAATAAGCCAGCTTTCTTTTTCTTATTATTTTGAATCTGTTGTCAGATAGAGAGAAAGAGAGAGAGAGAGAGAGAGAGAGAGCAAGAGTGTGTGTACTTGTGTGTGTGTAAGAATGAGAGAAAAGAAAAGAAAGTCGGGAAAGGTATGTTAATTTTTAACTAACTAAGAATATAGAGAGAGGCAGAGATGGATAGAAAACACAGAAACACACACATACACACACACATACACACACGTGTATATGTGTGTGTGTATGTGTGTGTAAAATAGATTAATTTCTAAGAATTGATATTGTTGCATACACTTTTAAAATTTACAGATATCTACCTCTCCGGACAACACCCAGTATCTATATCCGCTACGGTATAGCAAACTATAATATATATATATATATATATATATATATATATATATATATATATATATATATATATATAATGTCAAAACATTGTTAATTCACTGCCCGCATAGCAACAGCCGATTAGCGCAACGGTTAGAAGCTCCGACTGGCTTGATGTAGTTGCTTGTCTAGCCGCACTGATGAGCTGTGAAACAGCGAAACAGTACTGTATGGGGATGACTATACATATATATATATATATATATATATATATATATATATGCAGCAAAAAGAAAGTCCGCACTTGTGATATTTTCAAAAACTGCAAATTTAAGTTAAATTTAATATAGCTGTTTAAACAAACTATACCTCATTTGATTGGCCATTTATACTTTTATGGCTTTACCTGTTCATATTTGACTTTTAATTGAAATATTCTAGTGTTCACGTCAATTTAAAAAAAATAACTTCAAATTGAGGAGGCAAAAAGTAAGTGCGCACAATGGAAAATTGTTATTTAAATGTAACTTTAGGAAATTAATGCAACACAAATACAACAGAAACACAATGAACTAGTTAGTATTTAGTAGCATAGCCCTTCTGTAATTGGACAGCCTGCAATATTTTGAGAATTCCTTGAATTAGACTGCAGAAATACTTCGGGGAAAAGGCATCCCACTTTTCTTTAATTTTTGTCTAAAGTTTTTCGAATTTGAAATTTTATCACTGCATAGCTGTTGGTTGATGTAATGCCATACCTTTTCGATGGGATTGAGGTCTGAATATTGTGCAGGCCAATCCAAACACGGAATATCATGCTCTTCCCGGAACCCCTTGACATTGCCAGCTGTGTAAATGGGAGCATTATCCTGCATGAAGACGGGATTATCATCCGACGGAAGTAGGGTAAAAAATGCTCAGTCAACATATTAATGTATTTGGTCGAATAAATTCGACTTGTAAGCTAACTATAAGCCCTTGACTATTGGTACTAATAATGCCCAACAGCAAAACTGCCTACCATCACTGTCTAACCTAGCGAACTTGCTTTCATCGCTAAAAAGCACTTTTGACCAATATGAAGAGTCATGATCTTCATTGTATCCGACGAAGTCCAGATGGTGCTTTCTGTTCTTTAGAGAAATCATTGGCTTGCGTCTTGCAACATATCCTTGCAAATTAAATTCCTTTACTCTGTTCTTGACAGTATAAAGAGATCACTTTTTAACAAGATTGCACTGCTGTTGGATTTGGGGAGCCGTTTCTTAGGCTGCGTATCTTGATAGCATTCTGTTTTCTGTTAGAAGTTACTCTAGTACGACCAGATTTAGGGGCATCAGGAACACTGTGCCGTTTTCGCATCACATTTCAATCTGCGGCCGATTTCTCGATTGGATAAACCTGAAAGGTGGAGATTAATGAGCTCCTGACGATCACTAAGAGATAGCCATAGCATATGGACTAAATGTTACGTTGTATAACCTGGAAAACAACAATTACAATCTGAGATGCTTTGTTTCCTGTTGGTGGATATTTTAAACTGATTTACGGGCGATAATTTAAGCTGGTTTTAAGCGAATTTGTTGCTGCGGACTTTCTTTTTGCCTCCGCAATTTGAAGTTATTTTTTTAATTGACGTGAACACTAAAATATTACAATTAAAAGTCAAATATGAACAGATTAAATTATAGAGGAATAAAAGGCGAATCAAATGAGGTATAAGTTGTTAAATGTATATTAAATTTAGCTTGAATTTGCAGTTTTTGAAAAAAGTATAAGTGCGGACTTTCGGTTTGCCGGCACTGTTTATATATACTTATTTAAGAATACATAAGTAATTAAAATGAATGTAAGGAAAGCAGGAAAACAATGAGCAAATTAATAAAACACGAAATTATAATGACCATAGGGAAATACACAAATGTCACATATTTTATTTATATAGAAATAGATATAGTTTTTAAACATAAATGCTTTTGGTTGGTCTTTGAAATGCTTTCTAAATTTATTAATACATTGCATTTTTTCTAAAGCTATATATTTACATGGTGGCGAATTGGTAAAGTTGCGCCAATATATAACTGACAAATATTTTTAAAATCAAAAGAAACACGAGAACTTCATTGCTATAAAGGAACGAACAGGTCTACACTATTTTAATATCTATTCTCTTGATTTTTTATGAAGATGAGCAAGTTTGCGGTCGGCGTTGCAAATAAGATTTAACAAATAGATATTTATTAAATATCCGTCTTGCGTTGGCACGTTGCCAGCGATGTAACGATTTCTGTTCTCTAGAATATTTAAGGTAGTCATATTGAAATCAAGAAGTAAACATGCTGTTTAACGGCTTATAAAACATATACGATTTTAGGTGCGTAAATTTTGTGGGATGATCTATTTTGTTCCTTGTTGCCATTATGTCATTAAAAAACCACTGCTAATTTTGTCTACTCCATCATTGTTTATATGGCATGTGCTCGACTTCGCTTCAATATCCGGTTTATCTATGTAAGACATTCTGAACGGAAACTTGTTTTCTAATAAGAAAAAAAAACTTTCTATTTTCGTTTGAGTGTCTAGTCCCAGAACAAACACAGGTTTGAACATCTTATCATGTGGTAAACATATAATTATGGGATTGCTTGCTTGCAGCTTGCAAAATTCTCGTGTTCAGATGAAATGTCAACAGTCCGCAAAACTATTTGAACTTGATCTATACCGTCAATCATCCCAGTTGTTCTGTAAAGTTCTGCATTTCTAAACCCAAAATCTTTTTATTTGATTAGTCCTTGTCCTTGAATGAATTTCGGTCTTGATTAATCGTGATTCCTTGCTAAATAACTTCTTTTTATATATTGTTATATTTACAAATATGATGCCCAATTCATTCTAAGGGCATACCTATGTACTGGAAATTCATGATATAATATTATTGTAATATTACTCGAAAAATTTAGTTTATATTTTCTATTGAAACCTAAAAATATTCATCTATCTACTAAATGAATTACATTTTTGAGAAAAACCTGGGACTGACCTTCAATGCAGACTTAATTGAAGACCTGCATAAAATCTCTTGATAAGGTCGCAGGAAAGTTGATGCCACATTCAATTGCTCTAGAAATGAGTTAATCTTTGATGCAATCCTATACCTGTATAAGAGTTAGGCACGTCTTAAGGTAGAGAACTACTGTCATATCTGGCAAAGTGGTTTGTTTAAAACATTTTTCTGCTTCGACAGAGCACTCCAGATCAACTTCAACGTCAGATGAAGATGATTGTATCTTCTTTGTAGCTCAATTTTCAAAGAAAATGTGTTGACAGTTTTTTTTCTGCTCTATTTTCACAAAACGTGCTCAGCTGAAGTCCCGTCTTTGTTTCGTCCCGGTAAGACACTCACAGTAAAAACTTATTTTACAACGGACACCGGGAAGAAATTTCATTTTATACCTCTATCTGCCTAAGACTATACTGATTTGCCAAAAACAGTGGTTGTTTCTCCAAAACTTCCCACTCGTAAAACACAAGCTCACTAGGGATTGTGTTCTACGAAAACTAGGTTTTCAAATATAAAGTCATAACATAGTTTTAGATTTTATCAAGTAATTACTTTTTATCAATTCCATTTATCGTTGTCAATCCTTTCATATTATTATTTATTCAAAATATAATCTCATTAACTCTAGCATTGAGTGACCTTTGGCTTTAGTAAGTGTTGACTCATTAATCTATAACCCGCCATTAAATAATACAAAATATTAACCGTTAATATTATTTATTTTTATTCAAATAATAATGTTATGCAAAAATCATTATAGTACTAGGCTTTATATTTTCATCAATCATCTTAGTTCTTATTTTAGCTTGTATGCTAACAGATATGAAAACCTTTTACGAAATTAAAATTACATTTGATTTGAAATACATGGGAATATTCTATGATATTAAATGATGAATTAGATAGTGAAATAAAATGTTCTTTTGTGTTGGGTAAGGAATAAATAAAACGAAATAAAGTAGACGAAAGTACAGCTACATTAAACCACATTATTTTTTATTATATAAATACAGTTTAGAAGCAATTACTTTGAAATGAGGATAATTTGTGTGCTGCTGAGCGAACGTTCATTAAAATGTATTTCCCCGCTGATGTCTGGCAATTATATTGACATATAACTCTGTATTCCCAAATAACGTTTTAACCTAAGGAAATTATTTAACGGTTCAGTTATTTCCCTTTTACAAATATATTATTTTATGGTTATTTTCGATGTGGAATGTCGCATTTATGCACAAATAAGAAGAAATACGCTCCAGAAGAATATGCTAAGACGGTTAATGCAAAATTACAAAAAATAACAGAGTAGAATAATAAAAGGATCATAAAATTAGGTGGCTATAATACATAATCATAAAAGACCTAAAATATAGATGGCAGTTATACACTTAATTACGTATCTAATTCGTACTACAGCGAACTTATTCATAGGTAGTATTTTTTACATCTAAATCGACTTGTTCAGTGAATTATAGAAATCTATCATAATTCACTCAGTTGAATTATTTGTAGAAAAGAACTGGAAAATGAGGCAATCTGATGAATTACTATAACCATGCCATTACCCTTATTCATTATTCGACAAATGACTTGTTAAACATCGAGCGAATTTCAATATAAATACATAAAAGTATGGAAAATGGAGCTCAACAAAATTCGATAAAGAAAATAATGACATAAGACTCTTGTTTGGTTGCTGTTCTGATATCACAATTAACTAGTCTATTCAACAAAAAATTGATGGATGTCAAGTCAAAAAAACTTATTTCTCTTTCTGTGTCATCTACCAAGAATCTACTTAGTAACGTTTTCCGGTTTTAAAATCGAAAATAGACAAACGGTATTCATGATAAACATTTCATGTCAGATGTTAGTTTTTGTGGCAATAATTACTTTAATTTTATCATGTTTTTAGTAACTAAGAAATTAAGTAAATCAAACTGTTTTGTTTATTGGAAACTTATGTTTTTACAAATAATCTAATATACATTTGCTATTTTCAAGATGCTTTCATTTAATTAAAAAATATTCATATTACTTATAAAGAATTTGATCCATACGGTGTTTTAACCGTAACCTAAATCCTCTCCTTAACTTTCATTAATTCTAAAATGACCCCCAACCTAATCACAAAATAAAGCTGAACTAATTTTAGGCTAAATTATATGTTTAGTCTGTGAAAGCATTATATTTTGAAAATAGTTTATTCTGGAAATATTTTTTAATAATTTATTCATAGGGATACTTTTTTGATAATTTTTAATAATTTATTCATAGGGATATTTATAGGGATACATTTTTGCAGAGATAACATAAAAACAAAAGTCTAAAATTCAAAATATTTAAATTCAATACTTCGCCTAAATCCTAAAATGTCTAAAATGAGGAGGAACTGCTTTTGATAAACATCGATTTTCAATTTCTGATACCAACACCAGAAGCCGTCGTCAAGTAAGCTCTTTCCATTTCTAACACACACACACACACACACACACACACACAAACACACACACACACACACATGATTTTATTAAATAAGCAATGAATATGATTACATACTAGTGGCTCCCTCCTCGGCGTTGCCCGATACGAATATCTTTAAGATAATTCTGTTCCTAGCTCTGAATATTACTATTTTTTACTTTGTAAATTCAGTATCACTATATTCAATATAAAAAAAAAATTTCAATTCAAACCACTAGGGAGTAAATATGACTTTAAAAGGATGAAAACTAACGGGGTATATACATAGTTCGTTTATTTTTAATTTTCAGTCTTAGAAAATCAGGGATGTTTCTACTTAAAGAATTCAAATCTTAAGATAATATATGTCTACTTTTGTTAATTTATAAAAATTACTCTGTTTGAAAGTGAGGAAATTTTTTCTTGAAATATTTGTATGCAAACAAATTTATATTTTATGTTTAATAGGGAAGGAAATATTTATTGCCCCTACTAATCACCACTATCTTCACCACACCCAGGTACCCTTTGGTGTTGACTTTCACTGCACTGAGCTGTGCCTTCAAGCATTGCACTGTCCAGATTTGCATTTTGAGAGTGCTGGCAATGGTCCTGTTGTCATAACTCGGATCGTTAGAGAGCATGAGTTGTACATCTGTGCATTTCCGATCTCGCACGTTTAACTTGTGCCACTTTCAAACATGATAGAAGTTTTCTATCGCGCTTGGCATTTGTACACAATTGGCTAACTGGTAGATGGTTTTCAACAATAAAAAAAGAAAATCGGTTTTAATCAAATGAAAATGGAATTATGTCGTCTTTTCTAAGGCGACAATTTTATTGTTTCCCCCTGTATGTTTTACTCTAGGACTATATAAATACTTTAAAGTAAAAAAAAAATCAACCGAATTGAATGGATGAAATTACTACGTATATGTTTGAAACAATTATTGAAAAATGTATCAAAAACGACCACGCACACACACAAACAAAAGCAACACGCGTACAAAGTTGCAAACGTATACATTCGCGTACGTACATATGTAGTATCATCCACACATCTATGATGCACGCATGTATAATACGTGTATGTTTAACTGTTTTAGATCTCTGCTACTTCGCATCTCAGTCCTTCTCCGTGTTGAATATCCATGAAAATAATTTATATTAATAACAAATCAGTATAGTAGTAAAATGTTATTTATTAAAGTGAAAGAAATACATAGCAGCGGCGTCAAGCTATCACAAACAACCAAAGAATTAAAAAGAAACTTGGTAATCTGTATTAATTGAGATTGTTTTAATATTTGGTTTCAAACCTGCCGATGCTGAGAGCAAGATATCATCAAGATGGTCATCAGTCGATCTTGTTCTCTACCTAATCTAAGTTTGCTTCAATTTGAAAAAAAAGTGGTTCACATTGATAGATACTTCTACACAACAGTGTCAACATTTCTTGCGTGTGGCACTAATTTTAAATACTTTCAACTTCGAAAAATATTTTACGTATGAATAAATTAATGAAAAGTCTGTGGAATTAAACCGGCTTTTATTTTATGTTTTATGTATTCTTTTTATTTACGCAGAAAAAACGTAGTCGGGTTTTGATCGTGCTTTTACAGTTATATTATTCAATATATCAGAGAAAATACCAGCAGGCCTTTTTGTTTAATACGAAAACTTACTCTGTCATGTTAAAAATAGTCATTAGTGAACAGGCTCGCAAGCCTGACAAAATATTTTCGCGGGCCGCATGCTGCTGACCATTGCTCTACAATATGAAACAAAGACAAACTGCAAATACTGAAAAAATACATGAGGTTAGCATTTCTTCTCAATCCTTTTCATTCACCAGTAACTTGATTTAAAGAAACCTGTTAATGACAGCGTAGTAGACTTAATTCTATCGATATAGACATTGTATGTGTGCATATCATTTTTCCTTCTTAAATGCTATTATTAGTAATTTTTGCACTAGTTTAATTTGACTACTTCTTAATCATTTAGTGCTAATTTGTTTAGGCAGTTCTAACAGATTAAAATATTATATTGTGAATTTGTTATTGTGCCTGTATGTGGACGTGAATTGCATCTTTATAGCAAATGGAATAAAGATTTATCAAATGTATCTTCTCGAATTTACATACTAAGTGTGTTATCCCATTTATTTACTTAAAAAAATATTATTTATACCTATAAAAGAGGCGCAGTTATTTCCCTCTGGACCGAAATACAATAGGTGTCAAACAACAGATTGCGGCATACAATTTTCTTCTGTGTAGCTTATTAGCTACTATCTTAGGTAACTTTATAAAGGCTATTCTGACATATCCAGGTGTTTAAATAAAATCCTAGATTGCATCCGAGGAGCTACAGCATCACTATCGCATTAACCTACAGAGGAAGTTGTCTCGATTTTTACCCACTATAACTAAAGTCCTACCACCAGCATCATCAGTAAACACTGCAGATTCTTATACACAGGGTACGGATACTGTGGTTTCCCCCTCCGTAACTGATTCATAAACTCATAGCACAGCCATTAAATTTCCGTCCACCGATGCGAAAAATAAAAAATTCTCCCTGAAGACCTGCCGGCTATTCTCATTGGCTTACACCAGAATGAACCATTATTCCAAAATACAATCCTATACACTAAAACCAACGATCAAGATACTATCCAACGTGGCGTCTACAGATACACGCTTACTTAGCTGCTGTGAATTAATTGTTTCTCTCTCTCTCCCTAAACGTGTTTCGAAAGAGAGAGAGAGAGAGAGAGAGAGGGAGGGGTTAAGTTTATATTCTATCTACTTACTACAACTTGGATGTCTTCAAATCCAACATAAACAAAGTCCTCACAAATCGCCCCCTTAAATAAGACACTCTATCAAATCTCCAATACTAATGATTACTACAATACTATCTCATTGATTACTGTACACGCAATAACCCTTATCCCTGAGTGGCCTCCGGGCCTTGATAAGTGGTGACCCCCATGTAAAAAAACGTATCGAACCGACCGAAACATAAACAGACAGACAAACAGACAGACAGACAGATAGATAGATACAGCGCTTACTTAGTCGCCCGGAATTAATTGCTTCCCTCCCTCACTCAGTCTCTCTCTAAATGTGTTTACTAAGAAAGAGAGAGAGAGACGCGCACACACACACACACACACGCAGAGCGAAAGCGATAGAGTGAGTTTACGGAACGTAAACAGAACGTTTTCACAAATAACCAATGCATAATATACATTAAGCGGTATGAAAAAGGGACATGTTGGGCCGACACCGATATATATTTTGAAAACAAAAGCTTGTTTATATTTACGTGATTATTGAAAATGTAATCATGTGATTAAAATTTAATTCAACTTAACCATGTTGTTTAACACATAAACAAAAGAAAGAAAGCAAGATGAAGTTTTAAAATGATAACATATGTTTTTTAAAAAAATGTTTTTGACTCCATCGGCTATGCTAACCAGCCAATAAAAATCTTCCAAAGTTACTACAAAAATTGTCGAATTTTGGATTCAATCAGTTCGCCGTTAACTACGTCACGGACCGCATTTGATTCTTGGCCGGCATCTTTGTTGCTAGCAACTACTTTTTGGGGGGTACTGAACTGCTTTTCCACCGCCATCTTTGTTCAACAGGATATCTCAACACTTAACAGTTTTATTTTTTATAAAATAACAACATCGAACAATGTAAATAAAATATTGGTTTTGTTCTCGAAAAGAAATAATGAAAGATTAAGTTAAATATTGAATTCTTGTCGAAACGGAGAAACAAGGAAACAGTGTTTCCGTGCATCATTATATACACCCGAGAACAATATAAAATTTAATATGAAACCAGAATCTTATTTGTAGTGTTCGATGCTTTAAATTATAAATTATAAATTGAGAATTTTAAATTATAAATTAAAACACATTTAATCAATTTAAATTTTAATTTTTAATTTTTTTATTTGTTATACAACGTATTGTTTGTATTGTTCATTGTTTTAAAATTTAAATAATACAATAAAATTTTTAATCATAAGATAATACACATTAAATCCTTTTATTTTTTAAACAATGTGCTTAATTTATATAGTGGTGTCGACCCAACTTATCCCTTTTTTGATAACAGGGTTTGAGGCTATTTCTGAAATACAAATGAAAATGTTCTGTTTTTAGTTTATTGGTGAAAAAGATTTACATTTAAAATACAATGATTATTTTGATTTAAAACTATCCTATAAATTATTTTCTGGTAACAGACACGGCGTCTCTCTCTCTCTCTCTTTCTCTCTCTCTGTATATATATATGTATAATATATATATATATATATCGATAGCTAAATGGGTGGCTTTCTTTTCATATTCCTTTTATCATTAGCTATAAAGTTTCGAGCCTGCCTGCCTTCCTACTAATAAAAAGAATTACGTCTCCCCACCTGGGCTGACTACTGTGTCCAATTTTTTAAATTTTTAATCTCGCTGATATTTTTTATTTTTTTATTTTTTTTAATGGCTGGGGATTGCTCAATATCCATATAGGAGTTGGGGTGTCTTGAAGAAGAAGAAGAAGAAGAAGAACAACAACAACAACAACCGTAATTTACTTTTTTAGCAGGGGGGGGGGAGTTCACTTATATTAATATTAATTTATATGCCAGTCTTCCCTATCTAAATATATTCTTTTATTTTCTGTTTTGTTAATTTATTTATTAACTTTTCAGACTTTTTTTTATTTATGTAACGTTACACACGTTAACACTCGCGTTAACACGCAGACATTTGAGGATCCAACACGTTGTATAAGATGACGTCGCAAGGATAATAGTACAAGTAATAACACAACTTCTTTTTTGAAACAACGCCATTTATTCTTATTATCCGGGTAATTTGCCGAATAAAACGTGATCGTTATCGTGCTTCATCTCTCTGACATGATCGTCTACTCTAACTTTTTTGTTCCTTACTGTTACCGTTATAAATTATATATAGTGTATTTTTTATCATAATGTGAATAATGATACTATAATCTGTTATTATTATTTATTATGATTAAAATCATACTTGTTATCATTTATTAGTTTATTTACCTGTTTACCTATTATTATATTTTCAATAATAGTTTTATATGTCTGCACTTCCTTATGTATTAATTAATTGAAGTGTTAATTTCGGTTTGAAAACTTATCCTTATTTTAATTCAGGCCTTATAATTCTACAGTCTGCTTATTTAAATAAAAAACTGAGAAGCTAACTCACTTTTTTTCTGTAAAATTTGGTCAATACGCATTTATGTCCATGTCTACGCATATCTATGCAAATAAATATGTTTACTTATATTTATTTGTTGCGTTACATATTTGTTTCTGTACTTTGATTTAGTTTTACGACTATTTATTTATTTTATTTAAAGTTAGCCTCTTGACTACAAAATGAAACGTTGGAAATCTTCGCAATAGAAGCTCTATGCATTTCTAAGTTACGTTTAGAACAAAACAAATTGGAACCTGGCCCATCATCATATAACATACACCAAACCTGACTAGACAATACAATAACACAATTAGACTATCTAGATAATACACAATGATAATAACAATATAATACATCTTCTCTCCTTATATTCGTAATATTCTCATACACGTGGATCCAAAAACATACTTCTATAGTCAATAGAATTATCTTCCATCATGATAATACTCGTATTCACACTGTAGCATTCGTCAAAGTTTTCGGTTGGAAAATATCACACTATCCTGCATATTATTCTGACGTGGGTCTCTGTGATTATCATTAATTTCGAGGAGAGACTGAACATGAGTTAAATTCATATTCCACATCAAAACCCAAAGAACTTAAATAGCTAGGCATTTAAAAACTCGTTTACATAAAGAATCAATGCAATAAGAGCAATGTCGTTCTTGTTACGAATAAAGATTTTAAAAGTAAGCTTTTTATTTTCACTATGAAATAATTGATCTGCAAAAATTTTGCACCGGCACGGTATATACATTTTTAAAACTGATCCATAGATAGTAATACAACTGTATCATATGGAAATAGATATTTCTACCTTTTGCCATGACCTTGTGTTTTCCCATCATGTTCTCTGTAAATCTCCTCGTCTTTATTTGGCAGGTGAGTGTGCTCTATTTGCCGCCATGTTTTGAATACATCTAGTTTAATCTTTCCAGTCATTGCTTCTCTTTCGATGTCTTCCGATTTGTCTCTATTATATTTCCCGTTCAGACGATCGATTTCGTTGGCTTTCGTTCCTTTTATCGCCCGTTTTCATTATTTCTGTCAAACACATGCATTGCCCTATTGAACGAGTTGAAGCTGAAAGTGTTCCATCTTCAACGCTGTGTGGCAATGTGCCAACCAAAAAGTTAAGCTTTTAAAAATATATGCATAAGCAGAAATAAAGAAAAAAAGGTGAAAATTGATGGATAGATATGTAGATAGATGGATAGACGTACGCAGATGAATATGTAGATATACCGGTATATATATATATATATATATATATATATATATATATATATATATATATATATTGATAGATAGATTGATAAATATACATATATATATATACATGTATGTATATATACATATATATGTGTATATATATACATATATATAAATACATATATATATGTATATATACATATATACACATATATGTATATATATATACATATATACTTATATATACATGCACAAATATATATACATAGATACATTTATATATATCCATAAATGTACATATATATGCATATATATATGCATACATACATATGTATGCATATACATATATGCATATACATATACGTCTAAAGATGCTTTGAGTAAAAATTGTAAATAAAAAATAAAGAATGCAGCGTAAATATATATATATATATATATATATATATATATATATAGAGAGAGAGAGAGAGAGACAAAGAGAGAGAGAAAGGAAGAGAGAGAGACAGGAGAGATAGTTAGAGAGAATGCGAGAGATAAGTATGGAGAGGGGTAAGTAATTGTATTACGTTTATCCAAACTTTCTATGATTGCTTCAATATACAGATAATGGCACTTAGTTTCCAGCTGGCTGATTTAGGGAAATATATACAAATAAGTCGACACACTGGGTGTTACCCTGTATAAATATATGCATATTCATATCATCCAAAATATGCAGGATATTTATTAAAAGTAAATGCAATTTAAAAGAGGAAACATTAAAAATGGTACTATATTGAAGATGCTAACTCCCAAATGAGACGACTAGTTTTATCTGTTTCTCGTGGGGATGACAATTAAAACATTTTTTCTACCTTTCCTTTTTCGTTCCTTCTGCTTACACTTTTCTCTGCTTCCCATTTCATTTCCTTAGTAAATTTCTTTTCCTATTTTACGGTTTCATTTTTGTATGCAAATATTCCACATTATGATTAAAGATTAGCATTTTTCTACAACTTAACAGCCTCTCTTCATCCCACAATGAACGCTAAGTCAGAATGGCAACGCCCGCACCCATTATATTAGCTGTTATCAGCTTTCCCGTTCATTTTTCTATACTATACCTGTGTTTCAATGCATACTGTTTATAATTTGGTAAAAAAATAAATTATAAAATCAAACATAGAAAAGTAAAGCCGGCGAAGTCTTCAACGGTGTAATTTTTAAATGTTCAGTAAGGAGGATGGCGTCTGGGTTACTATGCTTTCCTTAACTTACACATTTCAATTCAAAGTTATACAATGCTTACGCCGAAGAAAAATCTCCAATTCATTCCACGCAAACCATGTGATCCTTCTAGAAAAAAAAACAGTTGATGACCATGTGACTTTACTTGTCTCATGACACAATACTACATGGAAGGACAAAGCTAAAAAAAAAAAAAAAACTAAAACACGTTCTATGTCTGATGATGACGTATATCGTTGAAACAAGCTGATTTTATTTTTTAATTATATTCGTAAACTTATACATTTGTATTCTGATTTACACACCGTTTACATAATGGAAAAATTACCAATTAAAATCAAACATATTTATATAACGTCCGACAAAGTGGAGGTTGTTTCTCTGTCTATATTCTGGTATCCATATTGCTAGACCGTCACCAAAGTTGGTAAAAATATCGGTTACCGATTAACTTGAAACTGATTTAATTTTTAAGATATCAATGTCATAAGTTATAATCTAGGTCACCCAAAAATGAAATTACGCATCTGTTCATCGTAGTAACTAGCTACTTGATTCACATAGTAGCCAATAAAATTTCGTCACTAATATTGGCATTAACATTGATCATTAAGGTCGATATTAGTTGTTATGCCGGTGGTTTGCACTTAAAATCGTTACGCATCAATATGGTGTATACACATGCTGCGGTCACACTGACGACTCTAAAAGCTTATCACGGCTCTGCTCGGGGTCGTATTAAATCAAATAGAAGTGAAAGTATGTGTGTAACGTCTTTATATAAAAAAAATTATATTCTTTTTTTTTAAATAAAAATCCATTGCTTAACCCATTTCCAAATATATATATAGAGAGAGAAAGAGAAAATAAAAAAGGAACAAACCGTATTATGTGTTCATCAACGTTTCGTCTTTATTTTGAGACTTCCTCTGGATGAAATAAAGACGAAACGTTGGTGAACACATAATACGGTTTGTTCCTTTTTTATTTTCTGTATTTTGTCGGAATACTATTTCCATTATTTTCATCATATATATATATATATATATATATATATATATATATATATATATATATATATATGTATATATATACGAAAATTACATAGTCGCTACACTGCTTATGTGGTCGGTAAAGACAACAAATCTTTCTCTGGTTACGTAATAAAGTTTGTGTTCCACTGAAGAAGCATAGTACTCAAATGGGAGAATTAAAGGAATAGTTTTTTTTTTTTTAAATTAAAACATTAATATCAAGAGAAAGGAGGTGAGTGACATTAAACACATCATACAAAAAAAGAGTGACAGCAAAACGTAAGAGAAGAAAAGGAAAAAGAAAAGAAAAACGAAAATAACAGGGGTTAGTGGTGTTATAGCGTCATAAAGTGTGGAAGGTGAATGAGTGTAGTTGAGTTATCTATGAAAAATAGGGAAGGATGGTGTCCAAACAAGAAATCTGAACAAAATATATAACGGATCCAAACGAGTAACGTGTTCATCAACCTTTCTTATTTATTTCCAGACTTCCTACCTCTCGCTCTTTCTTTCTTCCTCTGTCTCTCTCTGTTTCTCTCTCTCTCTGTCTGCCTGTCTGTCTCTCTCTCTCTCTATATATATATATATATATACATATACATAAACATATTTATATATTTATAATATAAAGCTGAACGTCTATGTGTGTGTCTGGTCACGAATAGGCTCCTATATGGTTGACTATTATAGAAAACTGATCACATATAATGATAGAAGATGTATCGAGACACAGGAATGGGTATTTTTGATCTGGCATAATGATGATTCATTAAAATTGTAAGTTTCTGGTACGCGCCTGGTCCACAAAGTATGGAAATAAAAAATAAAAAAAAAACAAACATTTACAAGTGTTTTTGATATAGATGTACATATTAATAATTTGATAAGTATGTTTTAACTTAAATAGGGATGCTATAATAAAATTGTGGGGTCTGCGTTTGCGCCTGACCTCCATAGAATGGAAATAGGCACAAACTTTAATAAAGACTTTTCTTATCTATCTGCGTAAGTATACTTTGATAATTATGCTTCAGTTTGAAGAAATATGGTATAATAAAATTATGGGGGGTTCGTTCGCGCCTGACCTCCATAGAATGGAAATGTGTCACACAGTTTAACAAGGTTTTTTTAATATAGATCCACGGAATATTGCGATAAGTGTTTCAGTATGAACAGGTATGGTATAATAAATTATGGGGTTTATCTATTTTATTTTTACTTTTATCATATTTTGCTTTGGTTTCGATACCCCCAAATTCGAAGCTATCTCTTTACAACCCTTCCATTTCATAACAACCTATCATACTTTCATAAATCAGAGTCCATTTTCTGTAGGCTGTTTTGGAACCCAGTCAACGACGGGTACTTTTGCTAGCATATATATAAATATAAATATATATATTTATATATATATATTGGTTTAACAAGAGTTCTTAAGCAATCTTTACTTTTGCTTAGTATCTCATGTACTCAGGATTGAACATTAACTTAAATTTATAAATGATTATAACATATCAACATTAATATAATTTCTACGGCACATGTCCTTGAATTCTATTCGGTCATATATGACGGAACGAGAACAATCTAACCTATTGATTAAATAAAGTAGTCAATTTAAATTGTCGTACATGATCACAACTGCGACTGAAAGATTACCATCCGACAAGCGTACCTGTACGAGGTCGGAGTTTACATCGGCCAAATCGTGTTGAGAATTATATCTAAGATGAGAACAAATAAAGCAAAGACTACATTTTTATAAAGCTGTATAGTATGGAAGCAATTATGTCATTACCTATATATATATATATATATATATATATATATATATATATATATATATATATATATATATATATATATGACGAATATTGGCTGAAGAGAGCCTGATAAGGATACCTTAAACGGGCCTTATTATCGGGCTTGAAACCGACGGTACTAATGATCTGTCTCAACTAACAACTTTCTGTACACAAAATATAAATACGCTCTTAAAATTTGGATTTTCCTTTTAATTGAGCACTCTGCTGGAATTCTTTTTCTAAAAAAAAACTAATCATTATATATATATATATATATATATATATATATATATATATATATATATATATATTCATGAGCAAAAAAAAAAATGGGCCAAGAGTGAAAGAAGGAAGAAATCAATTTTTCAATATTTTTGTTAATTTTAACTAAAGATTTCTATTTTGCAGATCATTATTATTATAGCATATAATAATGTGGAAAAATTAATCCTAAAAATGTTAAGACCGCATCTTGGTGAGGATATAAAAACCGAATTGCAGGATCTAGGCGGTCCAAAGAAAAAATGAAAACACCTATTTCTGCAGTGGACCGAATTGGTCAAATGTTCGAAGTGTTGCTAAAATGGAAATCTTGATCTGGTCACCCTAGAGCATTCACTTTGAAGGGCTTAAATTTACTGTTTTGAAGGATTGAAAGAAAACTTATGTTGACCATATAAAGAATTCAAAACAGGGTCTGGAAATTCTCTTTCTAGATATACAATATCTAGACGAATGAAAGAAATGGGATTTTCCTCTAAAAGGTGTGCAAAGAAGCCATCCTTATCTAAGAAGAACATCAATGATAGAGATTTTTTCTCGTATTATAGCAAGAAAAATACAGACTGGTTCAGCCATGTTTTCTGGTTAGATGGATCAAGATTTTGTCTTGTTATTGATGCTCCCGATACTCCCAAATGGTGCAATTGAAGAACTGGAGAAAGATTTATAAAAGCGATAGTAAAATACCGGAATGGAGGGATAATGAGATGGGGAACTTTTACTGCATCAGGAGTTGGGGAACTTATTAGATGTGAGAAGTCAATCAATGCAAAGGAATGCATTCGAATATAAGAAACAGGACTGTTACCAAGTATCCAGAAGCTGGGAATATTTCAGAACATAATTTTTCAACATGATAATGCCCCTGCAATACTGCTAAAGTCACAAAAAATGGTGTTCTGATAATTAAATTAATGTGATATTTTGGCCAGGTCAAATGCCTGATTTAAACTCAATCGAGAATATTTGGTCCATAATATCTCATTCAATGGATGGAAGAACTTTTTTGAATAATTACAAACTGTGGGAAGCTGTGCAAAGCAGATGGAATAGCATCTTCTCTTCACAGTGCCCCACTTTGGTTGAGAGCATGTCTAAAAGGATTGATCTTTTAAAGAAATCAAAATCGAATACGATTCTATCCTAAGCATTTATTAAAGTAAATGTCTTGTTCTGTGTTATTAGTCTCGTTTAAGTTTCCTTGTTCAATTTTTCTTTGTTCAATATAGCATTTACTGCGATAAAATGTATAAAACTTGTTTGATCCATTGTTTTTGCTCACGAGTGTGTGTATATATATATATATATATATATGTATACAAATATGAAGTTATTACTTCTTGTTGTCTTTCGATTTTGACAGTATATATATATATATATATATATATATATATATGCTCAATTACAGAAATGTTATTCATGTTGCTTAATATTTGATTCAATTCACATGGCTTAAATTTTTATTGATATATGTACATTACCAGTGGTTAATTGATCTTAAATATATTAAACCCGCGAAATAATCTCTTCTAATATATATATATATATATATATATATATATATACTTGTGCCCGATATTATTCATACCCCCCCCCCTTGAAAATTGAGTTTATTAGGTGTAACTTTGTAAGAATTTATTGTTTACGTCCATATTGATACATATTCTTAATAAACCTCTTCTGATCATTTTCGTCATTTTAAAATCTCGGGATACTTGTAATAAAAGAAATATACAGCTATTTATAAAATCTGCAATGTTAAAAAATAATCATACCCCCTTATTTGTTCAGTATTAATCGAGTTTCTCTCTGTTTCCTGTTTGATTCTTATTTTGATTGCTTTTATACAACCTTTGATTAATTTCATTTCGTTTTTTGCATTTTTCAGAAATTAAAATGATATCAACTGAAAACCAATAAAAGAATAAAAATTATTAGAATGGGGAAGAAAAAAGAGCTTAGTAATGATCTTAGGACTAAAATTGTGAATTCACATAAGGATGGTTTAGGTTACAAGTCAATTTCCAAGAAATTTGAGGTCCCAACAGCAACAGTACAGAGCATCATCAAAAAATTCCAGAGCCACCACACAACAAACAACTTGATTGGTAGAGGAAGGAAAAGGAAACTGTCTGCTAGAGCCACCAGGAATATTGTAAGAAGTGTTAATGCAAATCCAACCAACACTACTAAGGACATTTTAGAAAATCTGGAGTCTTCTGACATAAAAATATCAAGGCAAACATTGCAAAGGACTCTGCATGAAAATGGTCTGAAAGGAAGAAGACCAAGAAGGACTCCATTGCACACCGGAAAACACCTTGCAGCATGTCTAATGCTTGCTAGGACCCATGTGAATTCTCCAGAGTCCGTTTTCTCAAGTATTTTGTGGACTGACGAAACAAAAATTGAATTGTTTGGCCATATGGATGCTTGTTATGTTTGGAGGAAGAAAGGAGAAGCTTACAACCCAAAGAACACCATACCCACGGTGAAACATGGTGGTGGTAGCCTAATGTTTTTGGGGCTCCTTTTCGGCTAGTGGTCCAGGTAGTTTGGTCAAGATAGATGGAACCATGAAGAAGGAGCAATATTTGGAGATACTCCAGAAAAACATTAGACAGGATGCGGAGAAGCTCCATTTAGGACAAAACTGGGTCCTTCAACAGGATAATGATCCAAAACATAGTGCCAAAATAGTCTAGAAATGGTTTGAGGATAATCAAATTAATGTTTTGGAATGGCCTAGCCAGAGTCCCGACCTGAACCCTATCGAAAACCTCTGGCACATATTGAAAACTGAGGTTAAAAAGCGGAAACCTATAAATTTGAGGGATTAGGAGAACTACTGCATTGAAGAATGGTCAAAAATCAGTGTTGATGCTTGTAAAAACCTTGTTGATAAATATCCAAAGCGGTTACAGGCAGTGATTAAGAATAAAGGGCATGCTATTGACTATTAGTAAGAGAGGTATGAATAATTTTGAACTAGTGCCATTATTGTTTTTCTTTGTATAATGTTTCAAACTTGCATAATTTATTTATTTGTTGAGTTTAAATTAAATGCTTATGCTTGATTTATTGTTTGAAATCCCTTTAATATTGTCTACCTTCTGGTTTGAGCAATATTCTTATAGAAATCTCAAAGATCCGAGGGGTATGAATAATATCGGGCACAAGTGTATATATAACATTGTTTATTTGTATTAGTTGCACATGTGATACAAAAATATTCTCAGTATTTTGTTTGTCAAGTTTACTTTTTGAAATTCATTTCTATTCATGTTTTAACAATGATACCTCTCTAGTTTGCCTTCCTTATATTTGAATAGTTTTCCACGCGCATCGTTCGAGTTCCATCTAATTTACAATTTATCTAACTTGTTTCATACTTGATCAATATTCTTAATGAGATTCCAAATGCATTGCATCAAAAATATTCCCACAACGCACCTCGTTTCGATTCTTTGCTCGCTGACCTCATAATAGAAGTCGTTGCCTACGGGCGTCTCATTCGTTAATGTCCCTTTGGATAACGACCCAGCTTAAACATGACTAGAATATATATTTGACGAGTAGAATGTATATGTGGTTCTTCAATTAAAAAATGGATATTCTTTCGATTACACTCTCTTCGCCGTTACTGTTGCTATTTTCTGTTTCCATAGACAGTTTTTGTGAATGTGGAAAATTTCACGTGACGCATTTGTTTCTGTAAAGGTCGTGGTATTCTTGTGATATGCATCGTTGTTCAGCATGTGTTTAAACTCGTTGCCAGTATTATTTCACACCAGACGTGCACGCATGGTGTGGTGCAGAGAAATATAATCATTCTAACGATACGTTCTTTATGTCTAAATTATAGGATGAACCCATCGTAACAGAGTCGCATTCTCTATATTAGTCACATTTCATAAAAGAAAGTGAACTAAAAACCAGGACCCGGAACACGCTAGAAAATAGGCTCTTACATCTCATAATACCATTTTAGGACTATTACATCGCTAGGTGTAATTTCTACACGGACGTTCATGTGCATGACTATTATGCACAAACACTCTGTATTATTATTATGTCAATATCGAATATTCCCTTATCAGGAAAACAAGTATATTACCAAACAATTTAACAAAAATAAATTGGATGCAATTTAATAAAAGTAAGTAGTTTCGTAGAACTATGTAAACTCCTGTTTGATATAACCCAAGTTTACATATTACAGACAATAAATATAAAATAAAGTAATATTATTAGATAAACATAAATAATTTATTTATAGATTAAATTTATTTGGGAGATTTTTATATCTAATGTGTACTAAGAGCGGAATAGCTTTGCAGATATTTCAAGATGGCTACCTAAAAAAACAAGAGATGGTGAGTCTTCTGGCATTATATTTTCATGTATATTATCTTTCCAAATAAAAAGTTCGATTTTTTTCTGATAAGTATATGCGTGAGTAGATTAAGTATAATAATAATAATAATAATAATAATAATAATAATAATAATAATAATAATAATAATAATATCGATTGCTTCTGCCTAACGAAACGAATGTGTAAACAATATACTGTATCTAATATGCTGAATAAGCTGTTGGGAAAAATAAATATTTGGATCTTGGAATATAGGTGTTGTGTACACAACACCTATATTCCAAGATCCAAAGCTGTGAAAATCAGGCTTTAGTAAGGTGTATTCCAATTCCTGGTGAAAGTGTTCATTTGAACCTGAAATCATAAAAATTGGTCAGTCATCTCATACGATGTATAGCAATAACATACTGAATTGTCAAGTGTCTATGGCAATTTTAAATGACTGTATAATATATTAATTTTATTAATTTATTTTTATTTCGGACTATTAGTCTCATTTTTATTAGTTGTTGTTTTTCATCTTTTATTGGTTTGTTTATTCCCACGTTTCGGCCAACGATTCCTCTGGCCTTCGTCAGGTGGTAAAATAAAATAAATAAATGAAAGATGAAATACAACAACTAATAAAAACGAGACTAATAGTCCGAAATAAAAATAAATTAATAAAATTAATATATATAATGCGCATCTAAAAAATTAATTCCAATTAATCATGATTATGTTGTTGAGCTTGCATCTATTACATGTAACCGCCATCAGCCTCAATCATCATCTCGATACGGGTCCGGAATTGGAAACATACCTTTTCCACAAGTACGTGCGATAGCTCGGCGAATAATAATCGGATAATAATAATAATCGAATAATAATCGCTAGTTTTTGTTTTGTGGGCGGCAGGTTGGTGATGTACCCGACGTATGAACAAACGATATAGTCCAGCGGGTCGAGGTCGAGAGAGAAGGGTAGAAATTCGTAGCACTCCTTCTGAAGCTAAGCCTGGTTTCTTTGGACTGATTGCGCCAGGGGATTACCATACTCTTCAGGTACACTTCAGTGTTGAAAGCCGACTAAAGAGAGATGTGGCCCTTACTTGAAACCGCACGAAACACTACCACCGTGGCCGAAAACTTTTTTTTCGTCACTCTGGGCACATCCTTGTTATTCCTGGCAATCCAGCGATGCATTTTGAGGATACTGATAATGGTACTGCTGTCATAACTTGGATCGTTAGAGAGCATAAGTTGTACAGCAACGTATCTCCAATTTCGCTTGTGTCATATTCCGAGATGATAGACGGCTCCTATCGCTTTTGAGATATGTACACAGCTGGCGTACTAGTAGATAGTCTGCAACAAAAACAAAAAGAAAATAAAAATAAAAAGAAAACCGGGGTTCATCAATCGGAAATGGAACCATGCTGGCTTTTCTTGGGCGATAATTTATCATGCTACTTGGTATATATATATATATATATATATATATATATATATATATATATACATCGAGTAGGATGATAATATATATATATATATATATAAAATTTATCATCCTACTCGATATATATATATATATATATATATATATATATAAATATATACGGAGGCATATATATATATATATATATATATATATATATATATATATATATATATATATATATATATATATATATATATATACAGAAGCATGTATATATATATATATATATATATATATATATATATCCCCGAAACAGTGTTTCATGGTAAACAACTGATGATCCCTTGAAAAATAAATTATTGGTATTATAGTAAATTTGAGAGCGAGTTGATGCAGTGATTGCAGGTGATTAAATGACTTACTGACTGGATAGTTTTCTAACGAATGATAAAAAATATTTTTTGTATAGTTTTAAAGGTTAAAAACTTCAAAGACTATATATACACACAGAGGCATATATATATATATATATATATAGAGAGAGAGAGAGAGAGAGAGGCAAATAGACCACTAGATAGATATAGTTGTTTGTGTACACGTGTTAGTGTAGCCATTACATATCATCATCTGGGAACAGCAGTTAATTCCTATGCTTATTTTTAATACACCTCGTGAATACTTTTAAGTAAATAATATTTACGATAAATAACAGGGTTTTTTTTTTCATTTACTTGACAATTAAACGATAAAATGAAACCCCGAAATAAGAAAAACTAAGCGATAATAATTCGTATGATGTATTTGCTTGTAGAAAAAAGAGATGTGATAATTGCATTGGAAAGTCGAATCAATAGAAAAAAGTATATGTATGTAATCCAGCGAAGATACGTCTTATAGTTAAATGGGTTTTCAAATACGAAGTAAAGAAATATGTTAAAAGAAATTAGAGCCAGTTGCATTTTAATACCTATATCTACAATATTAATTTATAGGATTCCTTCCCTTCTCTGATGTGATCAACTAGGTTCGATGGAATTACAATCATTGATTATACAGAATTGTTTATATCTCTAATACATTTAAGGCACTCGATATTATTTCCTATGTACAATGTGATTTTAATCAGATAGCTGAGAAGAAAATAGAATAATTTGATGTTATTTGAATGTCCTACACGTTACCTTAACATAATCCACCCACACTAATGAGGTGTTTTTATCGTTCGAGAACCAATTCGCATAAGCAGTAACCTTATCGCCGGCAAAGCAGATGTATTTGACGGGTTTAATTTGTCTTCCGTTACGCGTGTGGCAGTTATTAAAATTGTAAAGTAGCCGTTAGCATGCAAAATATTCTAATGATAGGTTTGTTCGAAAGAGCTAGGAACGTCATGAATACATAGGTGACACTTTGCAAATCTTCTATATCCTGTTAATGATGACCTTTAATCCAAGCACAAAGAGAATCCTATGGACTGTGAGTTGGTAACATCATGAGTTTCGCTTAACGACTTGAGGGCCGCATGAAAATGGGTAATGCAAGACGGCGTCTTGTCGTTAGTTGCACACAGTAAAATATAAATTAAAATTATTCGAAATAAAAAAAATGTCAGAGATAATGAAAGTATGCTAAACTAGAGAAACAGCAGCCAACGAAACTTTTCAAGTTACCGAATCTCGATTTGATAAGATGCCCTTTTTCAGCTAATCAGAAGCGCTTATATATACACGTCCTAAAAACGTTATAGTATTTCAGTCGTAATATATATTTAAAAAAAACCCGGCTATTTTCTCTGTTTTCTAGTTTGTTTCAGATCTAACGCACGTAACCACGTAATTAATTTCAGACGTAGTTTCTAACTAGGCAAAACCCTCGACCAAAGTATTCACAAACTAATAAACATATAGTGACATGATATGCACACTGCTTAGTGAACTTACACACTCCTGGTAAAATCTCAAACTGACTAATCACAGGCAAGCATAGATATATATGCCAATCTGGTCTACTCTACCAACGTGTTCAAATAAAATGTGATTATTTGATATATTCATGTCAGGTACTCGACTGAGTCTTAATTTATGTCCAATCTGTGAAACATTGAAAGCAAATGCTCGTCTCTCTACAACCATTATGATTACTCACGTGTCTCTCTCTCCCTCTGTCTGTCTGTCTGTCTCTCTCTCTGTCTCCCACTGTCCGTCTGTCTGTCTGTCTGTCTGTCTCTCTCTCTACGTAAAACTTAGAACTTCTGGGAGCAAAATTTATTTCCTAGAATTGCCATCTATGTCGCACAATACAGGGGGGGGGGGCTGCTTCTTAATTCACTACAACATATTCGTTTTCAGTCCAATGTAAACAAATTTATTTGGGCTGTCCTATTAAATAATCAAATTCCGACTAACCATCACCATCATCACCATTATTATCATCACGGTGTTGTATCCTCGTCCATCTGACGCTCATTAACCGTAGATTATTTGGTGGACCTTTGGACCTTGATATGTGGTGCGACCTTTGTATAAACATTTTTCCTTCGTTGGTTTGTTAATATCCTTACCAGCTTTCTAGTGGAGAGGCAATATAAACAAGAACCACAAATTTGGTCCAAATAAACAATATATCCATTTTATTGACAACCTTCTTTTTTTTACATAGGCATCACCACTTATCAAGGCTCAGGGGCCACCCGAGGATAAGGGTTAAAGAGCGTACAGTAGTCAATTGAACAATATAGTAATTGGTAGTAATGGAAATTCAGTAAATTTGTTAACTTAAGGGGAACGATTATCAAGAACTTGTTTACATTGGACTTGAAGACAACCATATTGTAGTCGGTTGAAAAGCAGGAAAACGGAAGACAGTTCCACAGGCGTGCAGTTCTCAGAAATAAGCTTTGTTCATGCAATCTACGTTTAGGTTTAGGCCCAGATAAAGAGTGGGGGGAATTACTGATAGTCTTTTCAGCTAGACGAGTGTTTCTTGTGAAAGTTTGGCAAGGGGGAACCATAGATTGAAGTTCAGTCGAGCACTAGCCATGAAAATAACGATAAATCAAAGAAAAACTCACTACATCTCTTCTGTGAGAAAGAGGTATCAGGGAAGAAAAAAAGGACATTCCCCACAAGGCTACGAATCTATTTTGAACTCTATCAAGGCAGGATAAGACCTACAACATCGGCAAAAAAGAATTGTTCCAATAAATGTGAAATCATTGTAAGTTAGAACGTTCAAAGTAAAGAGGAACATGTGTGTTGTAGACACTTTAAATTTTTGTCCGGTTGAATATACGTGTAACAGTGTGATTATTCAGTCGAACAAATACGTTTATCTTTGTTTAATCACTGTAAAATTATGTGTGAGTGAACTCACTTAGCAGTGTGCTATGCTGTCGTTTTGTTTTCAATAGTTTGTGGATGTTTCTTTTCGCGTGCGACACGTGACTTCCGCTAGATATATACTTAGGTTGTTTTTATGACGTTCTCCTGCGTTATACCCCCCCAAAAAAAAACTGGAAAAATGAGTAAGAAATAACGGCAGTCTATTTTCTTTTATATTAAGCCCGGAATATTGTTACAGTTATATTAACGTTAATAAATACTTCTAATCGTACTAAATTAAAAAATATATATAAAACATCAAATTTCTCTCAAACTGTGTAGTTTCTGTTTTCTATAGGTCACAATGCAAAATAAAATATCTATTTAAAATTCTTAAATATCTCTCTGTACGTAAACAGTATAGATTGCCGGTGAATTATTAATAGACATG
This sequence comes from Euprymna scolopes, assembly GCF_053919585.1. Classification (NCBI taxonomy): domain Eukaryota; kingdom Metazoa; phylum Mollusca; class Cephalopoda; order Sepiida; family Sepiolidae; genus Euprymna; species Euprymna scolopes. The sequence goes on along the minus strand of NC_136493.1, from coordinate 53,709,836 downwards.
TTTTAATGTAAGAAAAAAAAATGAAAAATAATCAAGATTATATTAACGCGAGGTTTGGCTTTAACTTCCAGAACTCTATAACGGATTTTTTTCATAGAATCGCTCAAGGATCTAAACTGATGTTTTAATTTGCATTTACGACTGTAGCAAACTAAATATTTTAAATTATTAGAGGATTTTAAGATGTCTCCCTGACTTCATATGATCTAAAAATGAAGGCGTTTAAACGGTTTTCAATGATACATTCGTATTCAAAGTATTTGAAAACCCAATTGACCATCAGGAAACTTCTTGTTGGTGACAGAACTGATTTTACAAAAAAAAAAAAAAAAAGAATACCGTAAAGCGACGCATAGAAAAATAAACAACATAAGTATATTCTAAAATGAAAAAGAAACGATCAAATAGCCAGACTTTGTTGATTGAAAATGTACCCTTTTAGAATATACAATATTATTTATCTCAGTGTATATTCTTTGAGCTTTAAGAATAGACAGATGAATGGAATTTGTTTCAAACGGTAGGAAAACAACGTTTAGATATAGAAGAAAGCAGAAATTATTGTATTAATTGATCAGTCATAACGTCCTTTCTAGTTTATCGGTAGAAAACTGAACATTATCTATTATGACATTACATTTTGAATGCGCAAACACACGGCTCTTAGATGTACTGAACCATAACATGATACATTATTAGAAAACCAAGAATCCTCATTTTGATCAAAATGCATTACATAATTTTGATTCTAGTCTAAAATTTTAGGCTTAAACGTAATGGTTCTCACGGTGAAGAACGAATGAGTACATGTCCAAGTCAAATAAAGCCGCTTTCATGACTGCCATCAACCACTGTAAAAGAGTAATAAACATGCAAGAGAGTCATATTTTCAGTCAGTTAAATCCAAAGAAGCTGAGCAGCGGCTTACTTTCCACCAGTTTTGGCAAATAGCAAACAGAATCCTGAACAGAATCATGTGCTTCATTCCAACCATCATCACTTATCCTGAGGTAATCTCGTCAGCATCAGACAAAGCCAACCTATTTGCCAAGAACTTTGCAGCTAATTCTACTCTACACGGCCAAGGCCATCACCCCCCCCTCGTATTTCCTCCTATAACGGACAACACGCTATGCGACGTACAAATATATGTGCGTGATGTCGCCAAGCTAATCAAGAATCTTTATTCCAGTAAAGCAACTGGCCCTGACGGCATTCCAATTATAGTGTTGAAAAAGCTTCAACCAGAAATTGCTCCAGTACTCACAAAACTGTTCAAGCGTTGTCTTAAGAAGAATTGCTTCTCAAAATCTGGAAAACGTCATCAGTATGCTCTGTATTTAAGAACTCAGGTGATAGATTATCTCCCTTTCAGTAAGGACCAATAAGTCTTCTGTGCGTCATGAGTTACTAAAGTGCATATTAAATAAGAAAGTAGTTAATCATCTCAGCAGAAATAACATCCTTAGTGACATGCAATATATTTTCCGTTCTGCTAGATCTACAGCAGATGTGTTAACGGTTATATCTCATAAGATCAATGAATCTCTCGACAAAGGCTTTCTTTCTAGGGTAATTGCTCTTGACATATAAAATACCTTTGATAGGGTATGGCATAAAGGCCTACTTCACAAGATTTCTAGCTACGGTATAGCGGGAAATGTCTTCTCAATTATGAAATAATTTCTCTCTGATAGACTCATATGAGTAGTAGTTGACGGGCAGAAATCAGAAGCTCACAACACTAATGCTGGAGCGCTTGGTACAATGGGGAAGAGGCGGTTGGTTACTTTTAATGCATCTAAAAGCAAGCTCCTATCTTTACACCATCAACGTTCTGATCTTCATCTGATATCAATTAAAATGGAGGGCTCTCATCTTGGAGAAGGTTCATGTTTTGACAACCTTCTGGGCTTGACCTTTACTCCTCATCTGAAATGGAACACATACATCAAATCCGTTGACGAGGCCACTGAAGAAATGGTAGTGGCCTTCTACCGCTCCAGTAGATATCTCACTGCTAATGCAATTCTCTGTCTATATAAAAGCCAAGTACGTCCAGAGATGGAGTATTGTTGCCACATCTGGGACGAAGCTGCTAGAAGCAGCTTATCCTGTCTTGACAGAGTACAAAATAAACTTCGTAACTTAGTGGGGGATGCCCCTTTCTCTTCCCTGCAACCTCTTTATCACAGAAGGGACGTTGTGAGCCTATTTTTGTTTTATCGTTTTTTTCCACGGCAAGTGCTCATCTGAGCTCCAATCTCTGATCCCCTCTTGCAAATATTTCTCGAAAAAACACACGTCTTGCTGAAACCACTGTCAATAACTTCTCCCACTCTTCAACTGTGCCTAAATGAAAACGTAGATTCCATGAATAGTGTTCCTTTCTTAAAACTGCACGTCTGTGGAAATCTCTTCCATTTGCCTGCTTCCAAGCTGACTGCAACTTGATTGTCTTCAAGTCCAACATATACAAACTCTTCATGAAATACCCCCTTAAGTAATCCAATCTACCACATTTCCATATCATACGATTACGACGATATTATCCCATTAATTACTGTGCACTCAATAACACCGAGTTGCCTCAGGGCTTTGATAAGTGGTGACTTCTATGTAAAAACAAATGTCCGAAACTTAAAAAAATAACTTCCAATCCGTAGTGGAATGAGGACGTAAATCGATGGTGACATTTGATGCTACTAAGACAATTCTGTTTTCCTTCCACAATAACATAGATTGTTTCCAGTTACTGATGGTCATGGATAATAACACTTTAACTGAAAGTTAATCATTTAAAATATTTCGTCTAACATTCATAGGAAACATGATTTGGAACACATACTTGGAATACATTCCCAAGGCTTTTAATAAAGCCGACTTCCACTACCGCGTTCGGACGTTGTTCATTTTGGATAGTATCCTATATTCTATGACCCCACTATTCGTCCATGCATGGGCGAATAGTAATTCTTGCTACTATGGACCGGTGTACTAACCACTATTTTTATTGGACATGTTTAAACCAATAGTAAACCGAGCTCCAACCCTTTCCTATCGCCGCAATCTTATTTTACGAGTACTTCAGTGGAATGTGCTCTGACCACCTCTACCACTAGTGGCCTCTCGACGCAACTACGCTCGACTACCCAAAAACCATCAAAATCTAATTCTTCAATTTAGAGGCCCCCCTTTATCAGAGTGCTTACTATTTTGAAAGATACTTCCATCGAATTGCTAAACTTTGATATTTCTACCCTGCCTATTAGGATTCAGCCAGACTCGGCTTCAAAGTGATTTTGGTGGTTCACGAGACCCAATTTTGATGTCAAACACACTTCAGATGTCCCTATTCGCTGTGGTAAACATATGCTTGACATGCAGCTTCAAAAAGGCATCTTGTATATATATATATATATATATATATATATATATATATATAATGTGTGTGCGCGCGTGTGTGTGTGTATTGTCAGTTATAAAATATATATACAAATTAAGCTACACAGAATATTCCGCGTTTCATCCACGCTAGGATTCATCAGGCTTATGCGAGGAGTTGTGGTTGTCTCGCGCTTTTATATATGCACGTTCTATTGAGTTTTTAGTAAGCCAATCAGCTTTCTAGTTTCCATCGCAAACTTCCTAATAAGTCAATGAGCAGGAACCTACAGGACAAAGGCTTCGTTGACCCCCGGTTCAGCCCTTCCTTTTTGTGTGCTATTTTAGCGAGGAGCCTAGTTTAAACCTAGGTGTAGGTGATGTGTGTTTTTGTTGTTTTTTTATATAATGTTAGGTTATATGTATATATATATAAATATTATACATGATAATTTATGTATATGTATGTTTATTTTATTTATTTATTTATTTTCTATTGTTATTGTTAATTTTAAAATTATTTTGTATCGCTATCCTAGAGTAAATTTTATCCTGTGAACACAGTTGTTGACTATTTCTGTTGATGTTCTTTAAAGTATAGGATAGCAAATTTTTCATGAAGGCATAATCTACATGGATCGTCTAGGTCTCTACCTGTGTTTGTTTGTCTTACTATTTTCCATTCGATTACCGGCGAATGTCCTAGAGTGGATGAAACGCGTAATATTCTGTGTTGCTTAAATGCCATATATATTTTATAACTGACTACCTTGCTCTACCTCAGTATTGATCACTGTTGAAGTAAATACTTAAAGTTTACGCATAAATTTATACTTTCGTATAATAATTTATGCGATTAAATGAAGTAGCAGTATATATATATATATATATATATACATAAATATATATATATATATATATATATATATACATGCTTGAGATTTTCAAAAGTAGGAACTAATGAATACAACCAGGTTGTTAGATAGTGCTCGATAAACAAGAGCGAAATATTTTTAAAATTTTTATTCAAAGGTAAACAGTAACATTTTGATCGCTACAAACAGCCATTGAGACTCCATCAGGTGACCCTGAACCATTTGACGCTATAGGGAATAGCTATAGCGTCAAATTGTTCAGGGTGCCTGACGAAGTCTCATTGACTGAAACAAACGGCTGTTTGTGGCAACCAAATGTAATCTTTTACCCTCAAATAAATGATATATATATATATATATATACATACATGTGTGTGTGTGTGTGTGTATAGTAATTTGCAAACATATTTTAGTATGCTCCAGTTTCATATTTAAATTTAAACATGTTTTAATAAATTAATATTCTGCCATATACATTTATAATTTTCATTGTCATATTTACTTTTATATGCGCAACGGTTTCGTCGATTGTAAAAGGTCTGGTGTTTCTACGATTCGACGAACAGATACTACACTTTGATTTTAGCAGAAAGGGTAAGAAACTATTAAAATAATATTTTGGATATTTTTGCATTTACCGACATGCGGTTTCCACGAAGTTTCTCGTGTGTTCTCGGCTGCTGACGGGAATAACCGAAAGCGGTCGATGGTTAAACGTTAAATCGCTACGAGAAAATAATAATGATAAACAGGAAAAATATGGAAAGACAATATATAAAACTATAAACATGTTTTTAAACCAACCCTTACCATACATTCGAAGCTACAACCCTTAACTGCGCGATTAAAATTATTTTCTTCTACTTAAAAAAAGTAGTCTCCATAAATTCATATTAGATAAAAACAGAGAGCGTGTTCGTTAAAAACTGAAGAACACTCGGCCGACGGTTTCCAATTATTTCCATCATCTGCCGGGTAAGCCCGACTAAATTTCGTGGAAATCGCAGGTCGGTAAATGCAGAAGCACCACGTTTTATGTTTAGACATTTTAAATGAATGAAAAGAAAAACTGATTTAATCTATTATTATATTGTTTTTAATGGGGTGCATCGTGTAGGAGTGGTTCTGTCGTTATAAGACCATCATACAAGAATTAGTTTCACGCTTTGTAAGGATATCCAGGTAATACTCCCAAATATTCGATCCTTTTTAAAGAAAGAATCTAGTTCCTGTTCTGGTGTCATGATATTACTTTCTGTTCTAGTGAACTTATTATATGTACCCAGGTATAACCTTTTTTTGACGTTTTTTAATAATGCAGACTAAGTGAAATATGTTGTTTTCTCTAGGCAAAACTATGCTTTAAAATGATGGTACATAAATAAATAGATTTTAAAACTAAAGTGTTTATCTCTAAACTTTTTCGCTTGTCCATTTTTGTAGGGGAAGATAGTGAGAAAAATAAAATATTTGTTGTAAAATAAATATTTCCTTGGAAGGGAGGAAGGCGGTTACTATAAGTGTATCTGTGTTAGTTTTTTTTTTTGTGCATACTCTTGTTAAAACGTTCAGACATATTTTGGTTATTCATTTTGTAAAATTATGTGAATTAATTACGATAAAATCATCGATCAAATTATTGCATCTATGGAGGGACATAACGTATAAAACCGAGCACGTTTAACATGTATGAAAATCATGATTAAGTAACATTTGCGTACCTCCTTTGAAAATTAGTGAAAATAGTTTTGGTACATTATACTTCTTATTAAATTGCTAATTAATTGCAAAATATATGGATATATATATATATATATAAATATATATATATATATATATATGAATGTCTGCATGTATATATATATATATATGAATGTCTGCATATATATATATGAATGTCTGCGCATATGAATGTCTGCATATATATATATGTATGTATATATATATGTATGTATGTCTGTATATATATATATATATATATATATATATATTATATGTGTGTGTGTGTGCGCTTGATTGCTTGAATCTTGTCTTTGAAGATAGGGCGACTCCATATATATATATATATATATATATATATATATATATACTATAATAATAATTAAATACCTAAAGACACTCGTGTGTTATCCTCTCGGGAATCATCAGTGCAGGGTGTCACGATTAACACCAGTCGATAGATTCGAACCTGGCGTATATATATGTATATATATGTATATATATATAAATATATATATATATTTTTTTTTTAACATATAATATATTTGATATTTTTATGGGATATTAAGACAAATATATACATGCTTCTTCCCATTTGGGGATACCAAATTGGTAAAAGGGAAAATTATTCCCTACTCGCATTTAGGATAAATGCACATTTGAAAAAATAATTGAGTTCATTCAAAACGTATGGCAAAAAAACAAAAAAAAAACCAAATTTATACATCCCTCCCGTTCTCTCTCTCTTTGTCTGTCTGCCTGTCTCTGTCTGTCTGTCTCTCTCTCTGTCTCTGTCTCTCTCTCCCTCTCTCTCTCTCTCTCTCTATATATATATATATATATATATATATATATATATATATGACGGGCGTTCATTCAGTCTTTTGTAATTACACTTACTGTTGTAACTATTATTCTAAGTGTATCTATTTCAATATATGTATGTATAAATGTGTGTGTAAGAAAATTAAATTACAACCGACTAACACCAAATATTAATTCATTAAAAAATCATGCAAATGAGATATCCAAATAATTATGTTGCGCCTTTTGGTTGTTTCTGTATTCAAAGCATTCGAATATTCAATAATGCAGTACTGATATGAATATGTGTAACCCGTCTTGACGGTAATATCGTTGTGACAGATGAAAGACCTTTCGCATTTATTCATTTATTCATTTAGATTAAAACAAGACCCGACTCATAAAAGGTCAAATTAATTTCCGGAACAAGACTTTTTTTGCGCCAATTTGATGTCTCATTACAAAGATTAAAACTAAGATATAATGCAATAAAATATGAATTTGAAAAGCATGGGCACGTACACTTTGGGTGCTAACGGGTGCATCATGTGCTCTGTGACCTCGACTCACAGAAGTAGAAAGGTATCAGAATCCTATGTTCACTAGAACTTGTACGCATTATTGTTCTAAGAAAATAAAGATATAAAATCGCAACTTGACTTCAAGTCAATTTTATCATCTGCATTCAAATGTTTGATACATGAAAAATGATGAACAGTTGTTCAATAGCGGCCTTTTGATTGATTAGAAGAGATAGTTCAACTAACACGCACCCAAGGCAGTGATTGACATACCATACAAGCGGGTCGATAATCAAAGTCGAATAAGATTCACGTATATATATATATATATATATATATATATATATATATATATATATATATATATATACTAGCAAAGTACCCGTCGTTGATTGGGTTCAAAAACAGCCTACAGAAAATGGACTCTGATTTATGAAAGTATGATAGGTTATGAAAAGAAAGGGTTGTAAAGAGACAGCTTCGGATTTTGGGGTATCAAAACCAAAGCAAAATATGATGAAATTAAAAATAAAATACATTAACCCCATAATTTATTATACCATACCTGTTCACACTGAAACACTTATCACAATATTCTGTGGATCTATATTAACAAAACCTTGTTAAACGTTGTGACATATTTCCATTCTATGGAGGTCAGGCGCGAACGAACCCCCCCATAATTTTATTATACCATATTTCTTCAAACTGAAACATAATTATCAAAGTATACTTACGCAGATAGATATGAAAAGCCTTTATTAAAGTCTGTCCCTATTTTCATTCCATGGAGGCCAGGTGCGAACGCAGACCCCATAATTTTATTTTACCATCCCTATTTAAGTTAAAACATGCTTATCAAAGTAATCTTATGTACATCTATATCAAAAACACCTGTGAACGTTTTTTTTTAATTTTCCAATTTTTTTTATTTCCATACTTTGTGAACCAGGCGCGTACGAAGACCCCACAATTTTAATGAACCACCGTTGTGCCAGATCAAACATACCCATTCTTTGTCTCGATACATCTTCTATCATTATATGCAATCAGTTTTTTAAAATAGTCAACGATATAGGAGCCTATTCGTGACCAGACATACACACACATTCAGCTTTATATTATAGATATGCTAAAGGATGAACCACTAGTGTCTGTAAGTATTGAATTATTAGAGTAAATGATTATGTCACCCTCTTGAAGGAATTCGTTTCTTATCATTGAGAACTTTCAGTTGAATTAAGTCGGTCAATTTAGCTCGTAAACATAGATCATCATATAATGATTAGATCACTCTGACTGACGTAAAAACATTTAAAAATAAAAAAAAGTTTAATTTCAACGGATTTGACGCGGTTAACGATAGTCGAATGGATACGGTCCTTGCTACTCAAGCCATGGATGGCTTGTGTCGCCGGGTTCGAATCTATCGGCTGGTGTTAATCGTAACACCCTGCACTGAAGATTCCCGAAAGAATGAAACACTAGTGTTTGTAGGTATTTAATTATTATAGTAAATAATTACATATATATTTATGTGTACAATATTTTAAAATATATATATAATCTTTTTATTATTTTTAAAACAGCAATCTACGTACATGCATGTTTCGAGGTACATACCTCTCTTCAGCTTAGCTTGACTGTGTGTAAGAATCGGATATGTATTACATACATTTGTAACATAGTTTTATATATTAGCTCAATAACTAGAAAATGTAATCAATAAAACACGTTGATATTTCACGATAGTCGTCATAAATAATGCAACACGAAATCTGTTGCCAAGGCCGCTGGAAAAATGGTCGGATCCTTCTATCGATCCAGTAGATATCCCACTTCTGATGCAGTTCTCTATCTATATAAGAGCCAGGTACGTCCAAGGACGGAGTACTGTTGCCACATCTGGGCAGGAGCTGCTAGAAAGGACTTGTCCTGCCTTGATAGAGTTCAAAATAGACTTTGTAGCCTCGTAGGGGATATCCTTTTCTTTTCCCTGCAACCTCTATACCACAGAATAGATGTTGCGAGCCTGTCTCTGCTTTGTCGTTATTTTCATGGAAGTGAGCTTCAATCTATTGTCCCCCCTCGCCAAACTTTCACAAGAAACACTCATCTAGCTGAAAACACTATTAATATTCCCCCCCACTCTTTATCTGTGCCTAAACCTAAACTTAGATTCCATGAACAAAGCTTTTTTCTTAGAACTGCACGCCTGTGTAATTGTTTTCCGTTCTCCTGCTTTCCAGCTGACTACAATATGGTTGTCTTTAAGTTCAACGTAAACAAGTTCCTGATGAGCCGTTCCACTTAAGTTAACACATTTGCTGAATTTCCATTACTAACGATTACTATATTGTCCAAATTCTATTGGACACTTTAACCCTTATCCTCGAGTGGTCTCTGGGCCTTGGTAAGTGGTGAAACATATGTAAAAACAAAGTCCAACATAAACAAATTCCTGATGAACCGCCCCTTTAAGTAAGTTTATCAAATCTCCAATACTAACGTACTGTACACGCAATAACCCTTATCCTCGAGTGGCTTCCGGGCCTTGATAAGTGGTGACCACCATGTAAAAAACAAAAAAAACACTGTTATCTAGCGAATGTAATTATCGGAATACATATATATATATATATATATATATATATATATATATATATATATATATATATATATATATACATACACGAAAAGCGTTTCAAAAGAAATGTTTATATTGTTATTCCGCCCAAATGCATCAGAGGGATTGCAAATTACATTGTTATGATGACTGAGCATATGCATTCATGGCCCGATAGTTTCATCTGTCTGTTTCAGATTTTGACGATGTGAGACCCTAAGAAACCAATCCGTTCATAGGCGTGTTTCAGAAACAGAGTTACATCATCTAATTAGTAATCACAACGCATTTAGAATCATTGTAGAAAATAAACTATGGTAAAAGTCGCTCGTTTTAATGGTACCATTCCCGAATTCGTAGCTATTCAACGTTTGGAGTTAAAGAAATAAAAGTCTTCACGTTTTGAATCACCCCAGACAGGTACAATTAATTTTACGCTCGGAACAGGTCGATTCGACCACCGACCTAAAATTACATTTAACTTCTAGCCGATGCATTTATCGTCAAAGCTGTAGTAATAAATATACAAGAATTAACAGAAACAAACCATGAAACCTATAATTCTTTTACCGAATATATAGTAAGCCTTTCAGAGTGTCCGTCTTCCAAAGAGAAGGAATATTTGTAATATTGCTCAATTAAAAACAGTCAATATTTCTTTAAGGGCTCGTCTAAATAAATTCAAACTTGTTTTTATTATAGTGTTAAGGATTCGTATATGGCGAATATATGCTTAAAAGTAATTGCACAAGACTGCATTAATTGAATACTTACTAGGGCTGTAACGACACAATGTAACAATATAACATAATGTAACATTATAACGACAATCATTTAATAATTCATCATTTATAATTAAAATTTAAAATTCCACAATCATTTTCTTTTCATTGTTTTGACTCTTGAGCCTGTATCCATTAATATCTTACATGTTTTTATATAGACGGATGTGGTTCTCGGTTGATTAAGTGTGTCTAATTGTGTTGGATATATATCCAAGAGTCAAAAGAATGAAAAGAGTATTCTGTTGTCACAGCCGTAATTATGACGATTATCACTGTATGAAGTGACTTAAACTTAATAGGAATAATGTTACAATTTATTGTAATTCTAAATCGCGAACTATAGGATTTTTATTATTTTAATTGGAGTCCATTATTGAGATGAGTATTATTTATATTAATTAATTTATTGCGGATTATTATTCTCATCTTTATCAGTTGTTGTTTCACGACGTTTCGGCCAAGTATTCCTCTGGCCTTCGTCAGGTAGTAACCGCAACGGATAGGAACTTCAAATCTCCTAACTGAACTTTCAGCAATCACTGCCATCCGTAGTTTTTGTCGTCTCACCACATTTTGGCCAAGTAAGCCTCTAGCATGCTTTGGGTAGGATTGAAACCGCTATCTTCAGACAATGCTCAACTGGAACCGTAGAGATTAACGTCTCTATCCACTTCGTCACGAGCTTCGAAGGCCAGAGGAATAGTTGGCCGAAACATTGTGAAACAACAACTAATAAAGATGAGAATAATAGTCCGCAATAAATAAATTAATGTAGGAATTTTATTTTAAAGTTACCATATTTGGCTCCAATGCATTTTTATGGAAATCGCTTAAGACAAGGCATCAAGCAACTTGGTGTAATAAGCTTAAGTTTAAAAACATTCCAGTGATAAGTGTTGGAAAGATAGATACCGACAGAACACAGCAATACGTCCCCGTTTTCAGAAAATTTCCTCATAGAATATGAGAAGTGAAAGACAAAATAAGGCTTGCTGCTCAACTCCCTACATAGCGTCCCTAAAATTGTGTTCCAAATAGTAGTATCCTACATCCAGGTGACACCTTTCTTTGTTAGGGGATGGAATAGCAATAATAAAAAAAAAAGAATACTATAGGTTCGAAGCTGTAAGGAGTAAACTGAAGCCACGTTTTAAAAATGTATTTGTGATGTATTTTCTGTCACATTTCTATGCACTGATTAAAAACTTAGTCTTGGGTACGTCTTGCCCCCCCCTAATATTCCTACACTAAATCCTATGAAAAATAAAGTAAACGTAAAATATCTGAATTTTCAAATGGAAGGATATGCCACTATTATGTCCCATAAATCTTTTAAAATTTGTACATCAACTTAAATAAAAAAAACAATGTTCATTAATTAATGTCAAATATCAGGTTGACAAGTAAATTCTTGTGGTTTTTAACTTTTTAATTCAGATGAACATAACTCGGCTCAAACGAACAATTATTGATCGAGATATACACTTTCAGAATGGACACACTTTTTTTGCCAACGCAAAACCAATGTATTTATGTCAGTAACGTAAACATCTTGCGTTCTGGTGCCGATGAAGTCGATGAAGATGTTTTCGATATCGCTTAGATTTTTTAAGCATTTTTCACGTAGAAAGTTGTCAAGATGTTTGAAAAAGTGATAATCGGTAGGTGCGAGGTTTGGAGAGTGTGGCGGATGAGGCAGAGTTTCGTAGCCCAATTCGTTAAACTTCTGCAGGGTCGGTTTACCAACACGGGGTCGGACATAATCGTGGGGAAGAATTGGACCTTTTCTGTATGCTAATGCTTGGTGTTTTGTCGAATATTTTGAAGGAGTTTTTCCCATTTGTTGACAGTACGTTTCTGCCGTAACCGTTTAGCTTGCATTAAAAAAACTGTAATAGATAAGACCGGTCGCAGACAATTACACAGTCAGCATGCCCTTCTCCTGCTGCAACTCTTGCTTTGGGATGTCCCGTGGAGCTTAGTCGGCATCTAACCACTAAGCTGAGTGTCGCCGTTTGTCGTAAAGAACCTACTTTTTATAGTAAGTTACAAGCCAGTTGAAAAACGGGTTGTTGTTGTTGTTGCGTTTTTTTAGGGGGGTCATTCAGTTCGTGAGACACCCATTTAGCACATTTTTTTTTAGCTTTCAATGCCTCTGAAGTGGTTGGAAATCGTCGAATACGTTAATTGGCTTCGACTAGATCTCTAAATTTATCGTTGTCAACATCCGATGGCCGACAACCACGCTCATCATCTCCAAGACTCTTGTCGCCGCCACGAAATTTCTTAAACCACTACTGTGTTGTAGTGGTTCGTTCAGTAGTGGTTTCTGGGCCAAACGCTTCGTTGATGTTGCGATCTGTTTCAGCAGCCGTTTGGCCTAGCTTGAATTTTAATAAGAAAATTTTACGTATTTTGCTTTTTTCCATTTTGTATTCAACGTTCTGAAAAGAAGACACACTTATTCTAATGCGATTGTGATTTTACCGATTAGATGGAGCGAAAAACGCCTTTTAAAATGATATATAAAGTAAAGGTATTATTGTTGAATAGTATTCTGGCTAACGCTGGAATTATTCCTGGTTGAGCACACACGCATAAAGAGCTGGGTGCCTAAACACAAATATTGTTGACAAGTCTTCAAACCAAGAACTGTCATCCAAAATCATAACAATTGGGGAGAATGTACAAACACTTGGAATTAAACATTCTTTAGTTGACCAAGTTTCGAAAATGTAAATAATCATTTTGAATGTTGGTTTGATTGACAATTGGGATATGTGTTGGCAAATAAATGGAATTCGGAAAACGAGAGAAGAAAGAAGACAGCGGAGGAAACCGACCTGTGTGATCAGTAGTAAACAAACTACTTGCCGCTGAACATAGTTTTCTTTCTTTCTTTCTCACCCTCATTCCATAGCATATTGTGGAAGTATTATTACAAGAATGAAATTGTTGCATTTTTTAATATTCCCCAAATTGACAGCGTTTGTTATATACATTCGCCGATCATTTTGGCACACACATTATAAATAAATAAAACTACAACATAATGTAACATTATAACGACAATCATTTAATAATTCATCATTTACAATTAAAATTTAAAATTCCACAAGCATTTTCTTTTCTGCATAATACCCATGATAAAACGTTCAGAAATCTATGGATAGCTAAATTGTTACTGTTTGTTAGTAAAGTCATTTAGTTTCAAAAATATTTATTAAATGTTTTCATGATATATAATTTTGATTTACATCTATGAAACATACATTGAAGTAAAACCAACTTTTATGGCTTACCTGACATTCGAACTCGAGTATGGAAAATGTAAAAAATATCATAATTTAGCATCTCCACAAATAAAAATGAACATCTACTGCCTTATTAAAGTGTACTCTGCATATTCCTTTTGCTTATTCAATCACATATTTATGTTTGCGTACAACCTTTTTGTAGTACAATATACTTATTTATTTTCAGCTTATATTAAAACCCTTCTCCATTATGTGTGTCTAAGTAGAATGGCTGAATATGATTGATAATCCGATAAAAGAGAGGAAACACTATTCTTGAATTTCATCCGATCATCATGTACCAAGAGGAAGTCGATGAAAGAAATCAGCGTCCAATGTACTTGGGTTCATAGAGGCTGGCTCACGTGACCCCTAAGGGAGCAGTGATTGGATTTCATGTTAATCAATCATTGCGATCCTTAAAGGGACAAGGGAGACAATTACTGACCAATCAATGTGTTATAAATTCCAATGACTGAGTTGTTTGTGAATTAAACGAGTCAAATTTCAAAATGAGTTTAGTCAACAGAAATAGATTTAAATAGAGTAAATGGTACTGCCATATTTTCAGTCAATTCTCTTCTGCTAAATCACGGATTTATTTTGATTTGGGATAAACGTCCAAGTTGAATACTTTCACGATAATAAGTAGCCGAGATGATGCCAAAGATTTTATATTGGCTTTTTTTTTTTCTGTAGAAATATTGATGATTATTATTATTTGATTTATTTTCTCCTTCATTGCTCCAATGTTTGACTCGTGAGTTCCGTGATCTCCAGATTTTGATGTTTTTATACTGCGTTAGAATTCAGCTTCCTATTCCAATTGCTTTTACAAGAAGTGCAGGCTTGTGGAACTCTCTTTATGTTAATAGTTTTCTCCTAACTATAGACATGGTCATTTTAAGACTAAGGTCAATAGCCAGATGTTTTTGCTTTATTCACCTTTTGTTCCATTTCCTTCCTTACATCAAGTGGATTCTTTTGATCTTCTTACATTAAGTCGGTGAATTGTCTGGAAGGTTTTCTATGAAACATACGAATAGATAACCTATATTAATAAAGACAAACGAATAGTAACCTGTATTTATTTAAATAACCGCATCCAATTTACTTCCTCATCAAATGTACGAACGTGACTTGCGTTTTTGCTTAACCTATCTATCTATCTATCTATCTATCTCTCTCTCTCTCTCTCTCTCTCTCTCTCTCTCTCTCTATATATATATATATATATATATATATATATATATATATATATATATATAAGTGAGTATGTCTGCGTGAGTACATTTCCCTTCGCAATAACTGTCAATTTTTAGACTCGAAATTTGATATACAGGGTACTGAGATTTGGAAAAAATCTTTGTGATCGGTTTTCACCAGAAATTTGGCTGTTAATGGGTCAAAGTTCAACGATTTGACCTTTGAGAACTCTGCTGAACTCCTCCGAATATTTTGGGTCTGAAGACTTGAAAGTTTAGATATATGTTCCTTGAACATGGATCTAACTTAATAACTGTATTTGAGCCCCACACCACAAATGTTAAAGGGTCATAATAGGGGTCAAAGTTTTAAAATATACATAAAATATATATAAAATATATATATATATATATATATATATATATACTCCTATAAATTCGTTTTTCTTTTGTGTATAGTGATATTCATATTAAAACCCCTCTTTTCTATTTATTTAAAAAGAAAATACAATTTTCTTATATATGGGTTGTGGAATTGCATTCACTAGCAAACGATCTTGCTAATTTGCATATTCTTTTAAACATTCATTTTAATTCCCTATTAGATTTTTCGGTTGCCTTATGGGATGATCATCTTTAGTTGACTATTACATATAATTATATTCATGCAGATATTCTACATGATTTATACTTGCATAATATTTGCGTAAAAAGTTTACGGTAAACACAAAATAGCTTCTATATATATTAATGTATACATATATATTTTTGTTCAATCTATCTATCTATCTATCTATCTACCTATCTATCTATAAAAGTGAACGTGTCCGTGTGTGTCTCTGTGTGTGTTTCTGTGTTTGTCTCTGCACATTTCTCTACGCAATAACTCTGCAAATTTTCAGTCTACAGATTCGAAATTTGATATATAGGGTACTAACATTTGGGAAAATCTTTGTAATCCGTTTTCAGCCAGAAATTTGGTTGTTAAGGCGTCGAAGTTTAACGATTTGACCTTTGATAACTCTACCAAACTCCACCGCCAATTTTAGGTCTAATCGCACTCAACTTAGACAGTTTCTATTAGTTCATCAGCTCCCCCAACATTAACATCAACGTTTATGTTTGCTTTTTTATTTTCAAGAAGATATTCTATCCTCTCGCATACAGCGCCTAGTATTCTCTGATGGTCATCCCGTAATGACACTTTGTCGACATCGGTTAAGGCGGATGAGTTAACAAGACTTACCTAACGTAAGTATGCCGTGTAGGTAAATGTTATTATTATCTAGATTTTTTATAAACTGATATTTTTATCTGGAATGTTATTTTCACAAAGTTTCCATCGAGGTAACCGCCGCCATCTTGACGTGTATCTTATTGAACTCGGGAATATCTCTGTCGAACTCGAAATTTCGAATTGAATTTTTTATTTTACCCACAGGAGTAGAATGCTTTCATTCCGACAGCCATGAATTAGCAGAATCCTAAGTGATTCCAATTGTATTTTTAAAAGCCACTCGAATTGAACTTTCAACTTTCAACCTCAAGTAAAACTTATATGTGAATTTTAACAACTATTTTGTCTATTATGCTACGTTTTCTCGGAAGCAACACAATTTCATATTACTTAGGACTAATACCTAATCATAGCTGATGGAACGAGAGCATGATACCCCGTATAACAGGTTCCGTTCGAAATTCCTTATAAATTCCAGATTTCGACCGGAACATTCCCGAGTTCTCTGTACTAAAAGCGAACGTGTCACCACATAACTAAAAAACATTGCAGTAATAAGTGAGTAAGGAAGTCCCAGCTAACCGAATGCGTCAAGATAACGTACGATCGACGCTAAAAAAGGGACAAATGTCCGTAGCTTGTGATACCGCAGACAAAAGAGAAGACAGCGTCAACATCGCAATCAAATGTCCTTTTTCCAAATTGATGATTTCGTTATTTCCTCGTGCTGTTGAAAACATTAATGGCTTTTTCCTTCAGGAGCCACAAAACCTTCGCCATCAACAATGACGAATAACATTCTAGCTGAGAGCTCATCGTTCAAACACCTCGGGTTAACATTCACAAGCATTAAAACAAATAAATTGATTTCCCTCGATTGTGTTAGAAAATTACAGGAAATATTATGTTACAAAGCCACAATTCGTCCATACATGGAGTATTTTTACCAAGTCGGAACTGGTTCATCTATCAAACGTCTCTAAATATTAAACAAGGTTCAAAACCAATCTCAAATATAGTAGATCACTTAATATCGACCCAGCTCAAACCTCTGCACTATCGCCTCGATGTAGCAACCCTCTGCCTGATTTATAAATACTTTAATTAAATGTGCTCTGATGAACTCATAGCACTTGTGTTTTCTCAAGGTACATATTCCCGACTAACCAGCCAAGCAGCAAAATTCCAACCCTTCAGTTTTTAAGTTCATAGATTCAGAAATGATTTCTAATCTAATAGGTTCTTCCATTGGATTGCTAGACTTTGGACCCACCCTACTTTCCTGAAAAACTATACCAATTAAAATATATATTAAAAGATGCCCCCAAATGGTTCCTTAATTTTAAGTGGCAATATGCATTATTTGGGGGTGACCAATAGTAAAAGAGAACACAGAAGCGTACGTCACACCATATAAGAAAATAAGGGAGAAGTCGCAAGCCGGTTGGAAGTCTCACAGATAATACCGTATAACTATATATGCTTTTAATATGCATAATATAGTCGTTTGGCGCCTGAATATAGCTTCTAAATTCTGCAAACCTACGTAGAATTTAAGATGGGAACGTTCTAGCGCACAGAAATATTTATCTATCTCTGTCTCTGTCTCTCTCTTTTATATATATTTATATATGCATATATATTTTTTACACAGTGATCACCACTTATCAAGGCCCGGAAGCCACTCAGGGATAAGGGTTATTGCAAGTACATTACGTTAGAGTGGAGATTTGATGAAGTGATTAATTAAGGGGGCAGTTCATTAGGAATTTGTTAACATTGGACTTGAAGACATCCAAGTTGTAGTCCGGAGGGAAGCAGGCAGACGGAACAGAGTTCCACAGGCGTGCAGTTCTAAGAAAGAAGCTTTGTTCACGGAATCCGCGTTTTGATTTAGGCACAGATATAGAGTGGGGGAAATTTTTCACAGTGGATTCAGCTAGACGGGTGTTTTTCGTGAAAGATTGGCGAGGGGGGCCAGAGATTGGAGTTCAGACGAGCACCTGCCATGAAAATAACGATAAAACAAGGATAGGCCCGCAACGTCTCTTCTGTGGGAGAGAGGTTGCAGGGTAGAGAAAAGGGCATCCTCCACTAAGCCACGAAGTCTATTTTGTACTCTGTCAAGGCATGATAGGCTGTTTTTGGCCGTTCCTGCCCAGATATGGCAACAGTATTCCATCCTTGGACGTACTTGGCTTTTATATAGATAGAGAATTGCATCAGTAGTGAGATATCTTCTGGAGCGGTAGAAGGAACCCACTATATTTCCAGCGACCTTGGCAACAGACTTCATGTACGTGTTCCATTTCAGATCAGGAGTAAAGGTCAAACCCAGAAGCTTGTCAAAACACGGTGCCTCACCGAGACGAGAGCCATCCATCACAATTGATGCCAGCTGGGGATACGAGGGTTGATGATGTAAGGATAGGAGTTTGATTTTGGATGCATTAAAGGTAACCAACCACATCTTTCCCCACTGAACCACGCGCTCGAGATCAGAGGAAAGAGAATCCGAGAGAACTTTGTCATTTACAGCCTTTGATGTGTTGCCGTAGATGGTCGTGTCATCAGCATAGATGTCAACGAATGATTTAAGTATGTGTTTAGGGAGGTCATTGATGTAGATGAGGAAGAGAGTTGGGCCCAGGATTGACCCCTGAGGGACTCCAGCAGTTACATTGCAGGCCTCCGATTTTTGTCCATCTACCACTACTCTTATGAACCTATCGGAGAGAAATGATTTAATGATTGAGAAAACATTTCCAGTTTTACCGTAGCTGGAAATCTTGTGAAGTAGACCCTTATGCCATACCTTGTCGAAGGCCTTTGATATGTCAAGAGCAATTGCCCTAGAAAGGAAGCCTTTGTTAAGAGATTCACTAATCCTGTGGGTATATAACCGTCAGCACATCTGCGGTAGATCTTGCATAGCGGAAACCATATTGTGTGTCACTAAGAAGGTTATTCCTGCTGAGGTGGTTGACTATTTCTCTATTTAATATGGATTCCAGCAACTGACTCATAACACACAGGAGACTTATTGGTCTGTACTGAGAGGGAGATGACTTATCACTTGAATTCTTAAATACAGGGCAAACTGATGAGGTCTTCCAGGGGGTCGGAAAGCACTTCTCCTTAAGGCAGCGCTTAAATAGTTTCGTAAGTATGGGAGCAAGTTCTGGTTGAAGCTTTTTTAACACTATAATTGGGATGCCATCAGGGCCAGTTGCTTTACTGGAATCTAGGTTGTATATATATATATATATATATATATATATATATATATATGTATATATACATATATATATGAATATATATGTATGTATATATAATACGTATACATATCTATACATAGACGTATATATATATGCACATACATATACATATATACAGCTAAATGGAGGCCATCTAGAACATATGCTGTAGAAGGGAGAAAAAAGAACAAAGGCCCTAGTGTTTTGATGGGATGTTTTGAATATAATTAACTAGTTATGGCCAAAACACTAAGAAACGGGATCTTATTACAGTTGGGGCCCTTTTTTTGAATCACTATATATATATATATAAATATATATATACACACACACACACATATATATGTATATATATATATATATATATATATATATATATATATATATATATACCTTAATTTAAAAGGAAAAGAGAAAGTTCAATTCTACAAAGG
The DNA here is from genome assembly GCF_053919585.1 of Euprymna scolopes. Taxonomy (NCBI): domain Eukaryota; kingdom Metazoa; phylum Mollusca; class Cephalopoda; order Sepiida; family Sepiolidae; genus Euprymna; species Euprymna scolopes. The sequence continues at coordinate 53,689,693 of NC_136493.1, read as the reverse complement.
AGACTCATCCGGATAATGTCAAACTCAACAATAATTATTGGAGCTTATACAGTAGGACAACAAGAGACAAAATGAAGACACAAAACTATATATTGGTAGATATAGAATGGATCATTTATTTAATAATGAAATATAGGCAAACTTTGGGGGATAAAAGGGACTCTTCTCCCTTCTATCCCCCTAAATTTTGCCTTATGGAAAATACATACTCTAAGTTCCTGACTTGCATGAAGGCAGTGATTGAGGCTGAAGGCGGCTACATTGAATAAATGTCAGCTCTGCTACATAATCAAGTTAACAATAAAAGTTTTAAAATAAAGCTGTGGTATTGTTTACTGTAGGACGACAAATCTATCCTGTAAATTATCACTTATTTCCGCAGCTTTGCGATATTTTCTTTTCATTGTGTTTAAGTGACCTCTACTGAACTTTGGAAGGAGATATTTCTGGAGCAGACATCATTAAATATGCTAAGTATGTCCTATACATAAAAGCTATCAGTGTTCTTACATTGAGAGACAGCGTGCAATCTAAAGTCAATCAAATATTCAGAAGTCGAATGTTTACACGTTAATACTTTATGCGTAGTATTCTCTCAAACTAGATTTCATATACTATATAACTACCGTCGTTTTAAATTAGCAGACAGATGTTATATCACGAATATTATGACGCATCCCTATTTTATAAACAAAATATTTTCAAAGTAAGTTAATTTATTCTTATCCAAAAATCATGAATATAGGGAAGAAAATGAACGCAGTAAGAGAGGGATGATAATAATAATAAAATGAAAGAACAACAAAAATTATGAAGACAAAGATGATCTTTACCGAGATAAATTTAACCTTTTTTTATGAAGCTCCAGTCCCTGAACCCCTTTACTAATTTTACATGTAGTTTAGTGAAATGTGCTCTGACAAACTTGATACCTGGTGTCGCCTCGTCTTAAATGTTCTGGCAAATCTGAAGGTCAGTAAAATCCCCCTCTCACTGTAAAGACCCCAGATTATAGAATAGGTTTTACTTTCTACTCTAATAGTGTATTTAATTCGGAACTCTCTACCTGTTCTTGGTTTCCCTAATGGTACTATCATCTAACGATAGAAATGTATGTGAACAAACATTTCGCTTCATAACTCACAACGTTTTGGGTGTCTCTATGTATATTGAACCGTAGTTCATAGTAGATCCTTAAATCTCAGTTGCAGTTTGTCTTGTGTGGGCTTAAGCAAAGAAAATACGAATACATTTATCGAATCAATAATGTGAAGTTATTACCCTTGCGGAAAAACAATACTCTCGGAAGATTAGAATATTCCTAAAAGATAATAGGGTTCATTTCTCTATTCCTTCACGTGTCACGACGGTCGCATTGAATACGGTGTAGGATAAAAGTCAATGGTGACTGAAATTCAATTTTTGGATCGCATAACTTGCGGGACAATTATAGATACCATACTGATGATTGTTAGTTAGCGTGAAACATGTGGATATTAAGTATTTATTAAAGAACAAATAAATACTTAGCTATTGCTACTGGTCGGTAAACGATTATAACGCTTGTATGGAATGGAGCTGGATCTGCTCCGTAAGATATTTAAGGAAAAGTGAAAGAATCTGAAATTCACCGCCCGCAAAAATAAGCGGCGATATAACGATCGGTTGGTATCATGCCGTGAAATGTTTGTGACGATTGAAAATCTCCAAATAGACGCCAAATTACTGAAATCCAGAACAGGTATGATGTCATCTATTCTAAAAGAAAGCTGTCCCCATTTGTTAACGAAGATTTAAATAATAAACAGCTGTTACGATAACAGAAAACAATTTGAAAATGAGCAAACAGTGAAGAGCGTTAGTAATTTGGGTAAAAGTCTATCCAAATATCTAACGCTCCCCGTCTGAATAATTTCAAGACAAAACAAGACATTTCTACTGAAATATACATTTATAATTGTGAAATGTATTACTCACCTGGTGGTTTTGGTTCCAGTAATTTATCCAACATGCATCCATGCGCCTTTGATGGCAGATGTAATAGAAGCCTCAAGTCGGAATCACTGAGATTTTTATGTAGAGTGTTATTAGCATATAACTTAGTCCAATAGTCCCGGTAAATATCCGCTGTTAACTCTACTGCGTCGCCGTTCGTCACATTAAACCAACGTAAAAGCGATGTCATGGTGATTTTATGTATGGTTTTATGATTGGACTAAAATATTTTATAAGAGGTCAAGTAAAACCTCCAAAAAGTTTAAATATGGAAGAAATAAAAATAAAAGAAACTGGACGAAAATCAAGGTTTGGTGTCAATTAAAAAAAAAAAAACGCAATTATGTCGATCGGACGCATTAACCTTTTTTTATATAAGCAGGTGCGTGTAAATATGGTTACCGCACAGAGATAGATGATTTCAAAGTTATGTATTTTGATGACTGGGTAAATAAATACATAACTGGACTTTATTTTCTCATTTTCTTTTTATATAGTATGTTTGAAAAGTTAGAAGATGGACGTTGGAATATACACTTGATTAAAAAAATATTAATCCAGTCATCACAGAGAAATAAATATCAGATTTCTCCATTGGAGTCCAAATAACGAAATCAGAATCCGTAGTCTTATAGACAACGACCCTTCATCTCGTTGTAAACTGATATGTTCTCGGCATTGCGGTTTAAATATGTCCCTTAGAGTTGAACATAATTTTTATGCTGAGTCCGGGTAGCTTTTATCAAATTAGAAAAATCGTTTGTTCAATGCATCAACAAAATGAAAACAGTATATAACATCCATTCGATTGGTGCAGGCAGTTGCAGTAATAAATGTACCAATCACTTTGCTGCTGTGACTGTTAGTTGTGTTGTACACGGCTTGATAAGTGCGTCAAAACGGGAAATGTGTGTCTTTTTAAAGATTGTCATGTTTTATTGCAATTCATATGTAATTATCACGTTTTCACAATTCCGTTTCGAGTTGATTGAACGATTCCTCTTTTCTTATTTTATTAAACAGCAACGTTGAGGATGACATCAGAATGAAAAAGAAAAAAAAACAAACATCAGAAAATATATTTGTCAAGTGTTTCAATACAATCTCATTTGTTAAAGAGAAAAAAACATCTTATACAGAGTGATTCAGCTCAACACAATGCCAATCATGAAATTGTTAATAATCCCCTTTGCAATCAGATCAAACATGGTCAGCCATTTTTGTTAATCAAGTTCTTCAGACTACTGTTCTCATATCGAACGTTATTTTCACAACGTTTCGACTGATGTAACTTTCGGTCTTTTTCAGGTTCTTATTGTCGAACTCGAGAATATTTCACTCAAAGTCCACTTTGAAAATCTGTGCAGATTTCCGAAGTCGACAGAAAGTTCTTCAGTCTGACAAGATACGGCTGTAGAAGATCTGGAGATACATCGATCGAATCGTTGGGGAAATAACACTCGAGTCTGAACAATCTAAATAATACGAATGATAGACCTCATCTCAAAATTTCAGAAACCTATAGTTCTCCATAAGTAACTATATAATTTCATTTCAATAAAATAAATATAACAAGGAACTATACATAAACTAACAAAGGGAGGATTTTACTTTTTGCAATATAGTCGGGCAGATTCCTGAAACAATCTCTCACTTCGTAATACAAGCATCAATGTCAGGTGTGCGTCTGTCGCCGTCTTGAGAACTTGCAGCCATCTTGAATTTTCTGATGGCTAATTTTCTTTTCTTAAAATGTATGTTCTGAACGTCATTTGTGCCAATTTTGGTGCTTGCTTCACTAAGTGAAAAATTCTTTTGGAATATTGAGATAACCCGCCCCACTAATATAAAAACTGATATTTAGCATTTTAAGCTCAGTGTGCATTCGCTGGGATTTAAAACAAATTGATAAGCATTCAATAACTGCATTAGCAGCTCAAACTTTTATATTTAAACGTAACTATGCTATAAGAAAATATACGGTGTTAACTTCTGAATAACGTATGAGATATGAGAAATGCTTAAGTATTAAAATAGTTACAAACAAAATAAAATATACACACATAGACACACACACGCACATATGTGTGTGTCTGTCTGTGTTATTTATAATAGGAGTGTAATATAATACCAATCAACTCCAATCTCTATTTGACTTGTTTACAAAGTTTCAATCATCAATGTTTATCAATCTTTGTCATATAACTGTCCAATAACCAACTGAAACACTTTGGTGATCGTCTCATCAGTAGGACCTGTGGCATTGAATGTGTTTCACACTCGCCGGATATTATTTTCACATATTTTACTATGTGGGTTTGTTTAACGTGTAATGTCTATCAAACTGTTTATGAAATATATTGAACAATCACAGCAAAAATGTAAAGAGCTATTGACAACTTTGAACGCAATATTCAACAGCGAAAGAAAATAATAGATATTTATGACTGGAACTTGACGGAAAAGTCAGATGTAAACTCAGAACGTTTCGTTGACTTTGATTTCCCAGTTAATGCTTTGAGTACATTAATTTCACAGCTTTGTTGTTGCTAAAAATAGAAATATTTCGAAATGATTATAATGAGGATCATAGCAAACAGCAGATTCAAGGATCGTATTCCTATTAGGGAACTCTATCAGATGACAAATCCAACAACAATCATTGAAGTAATCAACAGCAATGTAGTAAAATACTTTGAACAAATAAAAATGTCTGAAACTCGTATTTCTCAGATATGCTTGGGTCCCCCATCTGGCATCAATTGAAATGGATGGCCCTCGTCTAGGAGAAGCCATATGTTTTGACAAGCTTCTGGGCCTGTACCGTAACTCCTGATCTGAAATGGAACACGTACGTCAAGTCAGTTGCCAAGGTCGCTGGAAAGATGGTGGGATCCTTCTACCGCTCCAGAAGATATCTCACTACTGATGCAATTCTCTATCTATATAAAAACCAAGTACGTCCAAGGATGGAATACTGTTGCCATATCTGGGCAGGAGCTACTAAAAAGAGCCTTTCCTGCCTTGACAGAGTACAAAATAGACTTCGTGGCTTAGTGAGGGGATGCCCTTTTCTCTTCCCTGCAACCTCTCTCCCACAGAAGAGACGTTGCAAGCCCACCTTTGTTTTATCGTTATTTTCATGGCAGGTGCTCGTCTGAATTCCAATCTCGGGTTCCTCCTCGCCAATCATTTACAAAAAACACCCGTCTAGCTGAATCCACTGTCAAAAACTTTCCCCACTCTTTATCTATGCCTAAATCAAAACGTAGATTCCATGAACGGAGCTTCTTTCTAAGAACTGCACGCCTGTGGAACTCTGTTCCGTCTGCCTGCTTCCCTCCTGACTACAACTTGGATGTCTTAAAGTCCAACGTTAACAAATTCCTGATGAACCGCCCCCTTAAGTAGACACTTTAATATCCACACTAGCGTACTGTACTTACAATAACCCTTATCCCTGAGTGGCTTCCGGTCCTTGATAAGTGGTGACCACCTTGTAAAAAATGTAGAAAGAACAATAAACGTAGCGAGGGCGTGCAAATGCTGGCGTGACATCGTTTCCGTTTGATCATAGTTAAGTTTAAATCAACTTAATTATATAAGTAAAACAAAAACGATAATCAACAGAAAGTATTTTCTTGTGCGAGTGCGCAATCTCGTGTAACAGGAGATAGCGAAACATAAAAAGTGTTCATTTTATTAACAAAAAAAAAAACGAATTTTAGGCAACACACAGTTCTTTATTTCAATAGCGAACTACGTTGCATTATACGCGTAGTAAAAAAAAAATGTCACCACCTTAACAAAGATATAATACGCTGAAGATACGATTCAAATTTTTATTTTTTATTCAGTTAGTATTTTTAAGAGTTAGAAAAAGTTTATCTAAATTATAGTCTCTTATTTTTTCCATTTGTCTGTCAAACTGGCAGTCCATATCGCTTTTTCATAAAAAAAACTACTAGGCTGGTCTAACTGAAATTTTATATGGGCATTTGTCACCATAAGTTACAACAAAATAATACACAGTAAAGAATTTATAGGAATTAGTATTTAACACAAAAATGAGCAAATTGAAATCATATAAAACACTCATACTAAGTCAATGGGCTATCATACTTTCCAATTTTTAACGGACTAAAATGTCTATTATTTTTATATTTAAATGTTGTTAAAAAATTGGTTGTTCCTATTTACAATGCCTTCTCACGGGACAGAGTTAGACACCAGGGTCGTTTTTTAATGTGGAGAAAAGGAACAAACATAAAAATTGTCTCAGTCGTGAAAGATTTCTCCTCCACTGACAGAGAACAAGAAATTGAAGTGCAGCATCTGAAGAACAGATGGTATTTATTTGCTCCCCCACCGAGCAAATTAGGCACAAGGCCGATTTTTAATGTGAGGAGTGAAGGGAGGGGGAAGGGAAAAATGGGACCAGCTCCCGAGAGGTGGGAAATGGGAGCTGGTTAAAGGTCAGGCATGTGGGGTTGCCCCCACATCTGGTCTTTGCTAGTCATAGCTAGTCCTAGCTTGCAGTATCTGCCGGAACAGATGGTATTTATTTGCTCCCCCACCGAGCAAATTAGGCACAAGGCCAATTTTTAATGTGAGGAGTGAAGGGAGGGGGAAGGGAAAAAGGGGACCAGCTCCCGAGAGGTGGGAAATGGGAGCTGGTTAAAGGTCAGGTATGTGGGGTTTCCCCCACATCTGATCTTTGCTTGCAGTATCTGCGGGAACAGATGGTATTTATTTGCTTCCCCACCGAGCAAATTAGGCACAAGGCCGATTTTTAATGTGAGGAGTGAAGGGAGGGGGAAGGGAAAAAGGGGACCAGCTCCCGAGAGGTGGGAAATGGGAGCTGGTTAATGGTCAGGCATGTGGGGTTTCCCCCACATCTGGTCTTTGCTAGTCATAGCTAGTCATAGCTTGCAGCATCTGCCGGAACAGATGGTATTTATTTGCTCCCCCACCGAGCAAATCAGGCACAAGGCCGATTTTTAATGTGAGGAGTGAAGGGAGGGGGAAGGGAAAAGGGGACCAGCTCCCCAGAGGTGGGAAATGGGAGCTGGTTAAAGGTCAGGCATGTGGGGTTGCCCCCACATCTGGTCTTTGCTAGTCATAGCTAGTCATAGCTTGCAGTATCTGCCGGAACAGATGGTATTTATTTGCTCCCCCACCGAGCAAATTAGGCACAAGGCCAATTTTTAATGTGAGGAGTGAAGGGAGGGGGAAGGGAAAAAGGGGACCAGCTCCCGAGAGGTGGGAAATGGGAGCTGGTTAAAGGTCAGGTATGTGGGGTTTCCCCCACATCTGATCTTTGCTTGCAGTATCTGCGGGAACAGATGGTATTTATTTGCTTCCCCACCGAGCAAATTAGGCACAAGGCCGATTTTTAATGTGAGGAGTGAAGGGAGGGGGAAGGGAACAGGGGACCAGCTCCCCAGAGGTGGGAAATGGGAGCTGGTTAAAGGTCAGGCATGTGGGGTTGCCCCCACATCTGGTCTTTGCTAGTCATAGCTAGTCATAGCTTGCAGTATCTGCCGGAACAGATGGTATTTATTTGCTCCCCCACCGAGCAAATTAGGCACAAGGCCAATTTTTAATGTGAGGAGTGAAGGGAGGGGGAAGGGAAAAAGGGGACCAGCTCCCGAGAGGTGGGAAATGGGAGCTGGATAAAGGTCAGGTATGTGGGGTTTCCCCCACATCTGATCTTTGCTTGCAGTATCTGCGGGAACAGATGGTATTTATTTGCTTCCCCACCGAGCAAATTAGGCACAAGGCCGATTTTTAATGTGAGGAGTGAAGGGAGGGGGAAGGGAAAAAGGGGACCAGCTCCCGAGAGGTGGGAAATGGGAGCTGGTTAATGGTCAGGCATGTGGGGTTTCCCCCACATCTGGTCTTTGCTAGTCATAGCTAGTCATAGCTTGCAGCATCTGCCGGAACAGATGGTATTTATTTGCTCCCCCACCGAGCAAATTAGGCACAAGGCCGATTTTTAATGTGAGTAGTGAAGTGAGGGGGAAGGGAAAAAGGGGACCAGCTCCCCAGAGGTGGGAAATGGGAGCTGGTTAAAGGTCAGGCATGTGGGGTTGCCCCCACATCTGGTCTTTGCTAGTCATAGCTAGTCATAGCTTGCAGTATCTGCCGGAACAGATGGTATTTATTTGCTCCCCCACCGAGCAAATTAGGCACAAGGCCGATTTTTAATGTGAGGAGTGAAGGGAGGGGGAAGGGGAAAAGGGGACCAGCTCCCGAGATGTGGGAAATGGGAGCTCGTTAAAGGTAAGACATGTGGGGCTGCCCCCACATCTGGTCTTTGCTAGTCATAGCTAGTCATAGCTTGCAGTATCTGCCGGAACAGATGGTGTTTATTTGCTCCCCCACCGAGCAAATTAGGCACAAGGCCGATTTTTAATGTGAGGAGTGAAGGGAGGGGGAAGGGAAAAAGGGGACCAGCTCCCGAGAGGTGGGAAATGGGAGCTGGTTAATGGTCAGGCATGTGGGGTTGCCCCCACATCTGGTCTTTGCTAGTCATAGCTAGTCATAGCTAGTCGTAGCTTGCAGTATCTGCCGGAACAGATTCTACACTTTGATCTTGTCCCGGAGGCCAAAAAATTGGTTGTTTTAATATAATTTTTGACGTGAAACTGGCTAAAATGTTTGTTTGCACTTTTATGGAGTTTTCTCTGACATATTTATGGCTCATCACATGATTGCTATTGATAGCAGAAGTATATTTTATACACACACACACACACACACACACACACACACACACACACATATATATATAATATTTTACTTACTCGATGTTTATCCTAAAATGTTTTACAAATAATAATATTTTAAAATGTAAAAGATTAATTCAAAATCTATCACATATCTTGGCATTATGTTCAATATGTGTAAGTGAAAACGGTTAACGATGAGCGACCAAGCTATAAGTCATTAAAACCATTACTAATCAAATTTGGAAACATCTAACGCGTACAATGTGTGTCATATTGAATTTTATTTTTACATTGGTGATAAATAGATGCGGCAATTGTGACAGAATCTCAGGTAATCAAGTCTGAACCAGCTATTGCCACAACCACCAAAAAAAAAAAAAAATAAATAAAAACCAAGAAATTCATCTGCATATTGTTTTCAAGAGTTCGAACAATAGCCTCGCGTAAATAATGTAATTTATAAACTAATAATTCCGCTTAGACTCAAACTTTTACACTTATCATTTGAAGGTTAGTACTCTATGAAAATCACGTGAATGTTTTTTACTGACGTTACATATATGTTAGGCTTGGAACTTATTGAACGATATCTTGTCAGCTATGATGTAAGAACTAAAATAAATACGGTATTTAAGTGATTAACGACACTGACTCAAAACCTGGGCGTGTCAAGTTCGTATCTCGTTTGCTCCATACAAACACGTTCAACAAACCAAAAACTGACCTTGTGTCTTATCATCTGCAGAGAAGGCAAATAAAATAACAGTATAAAATAGCAATTAACATAATAAGTGTAGCAGTGTTCGGTTATGAATTAAGACGGCTTTGTATTAATGTTCGCATGTCAAAGTTATAAATATAATGTCGTAGCTATTCCTTCACAAATGACGAAGAATTAACGCTTGTGCATTGAAAGAAGCAGTAACATTTTTATATGTAAATAATATTTGTTCACGTCCACCGACGGAATTATTTAGATTAATAAATTCTTCTTGAATTAAACGATCAAATAAACTGCGCTGGTCTGAATTAGAATGGAAAATAGGGAAGACGTTTTACATTCTAGTAAATCCCTCTTACCAGACGGGGTTTACTTGTAACTGTGACTGTGATGAGTACAGAAAGAAATTGCTTTTAGCACAGGGATTGAACTAACAACCTTCACATGAAAATTTTGTCTTTAATTTATTCCCGTCCTCTTTCCACCCTCTCATCATCTTATCTCATTTCATGGTATTTTCGCACGAACAAGCCTGCTTATCAGATGTTTTGTATTATGCGATAAGCGTGAATCCAACAGTATAAATCCAAACGAAAAACAATCCATCATTACGGATATGCTTGGAATAATTTCAAAGACCTTTCCAGGAATTCCGAAAGAATTAGAATTACGATAAAAATCAAAGCCGTCCTGCCAATAGCTTTATAGAAAATCAGTTAAATATATGTACAGGATTGCTAGATAATCTTAAAAACGCGTTGTCTGGGAAATAATCAAGGAGAATAGAAAAAATCTATGATGATGATAATACGCCAAGGAAATAGCATACGAGGGGCGTGCAATAAGTAATGCCCCCGACCCACTTCTCATAGCACTAGAGCAACGAAGCTTGGCACAGTTATTAGTCTTTCTCTGCATAGGAATCACCCAGAGTTATACATTTCTCTACTCGTTTGATGCAGCACTGGAGATCGTTTTTGTAGAACACCCAAAGTTGGTCCTCCAACCACGACATGTCTTCAGAAATCTAGGCTGCATCATCTGGGAAACGCTTTCCTTTCAAAAACAACTTCATGGCTGGGAAGAGGTGAACGTCAGAGAGTTCAAGGCCAGGAGAGTAGGGAGAATGGGGTAGGATTTCATAACCACACGCCCGTGCTTCTGATCTGGCGACATGCGAGTTGTGGACCGAAGCGTTGTCTTGCAGGAGTAGGGCACCTTTGCTAATCTTGCCCCGCTTCTTGATTTTGATAGCTTCTTAATTTCCTAAAAAGTGAAGCATAATAGGATCCTGTAATTGTGGTACCCTTTGCCAGGAAATCTGCCATCACTACTTCGTCCTGATCCCAGAAGACTGAGCATGACCTTACCAGCCGAGGGCTGCACCCTCCCTGCTTTGGAGGTAGGGAGTCTAAGTGCTCCCACTGCATTACTGGGCTTTGTGTCTTTGGACCATAGTGATGGACCCAGATTTCATCCTGTGTAATCAGTCTTTTGAAAAAGTTTGACTCATCTTGGCACATCTCCAAATTCATCCTCGAGCACTCGACACGTTTTCGCTTCTGGAATGGTGTGAGCAACCTGGGAATCCATCTGGCAGACACCTTATGCATATGCAAATGGTCATGAATGATAGTTTCCCAGACCCTGTACTAATCTTGACATCTTGGGCTATTTGGCGAATAGTAATGCGCCGATCTTCCAAAATGGCAGCCTAAACTTGACGAAGAGATGCTTTATCAATGGCAGAAGGGGGGCGACCATGTCTGGAAGCTGTTTCCACAGACTTCATGCCATGTTTGAATCCACGATGCCAGCGTTTTACAACGTCATATAATGGGGCATTATCACTATAAGTTTCTTTCATTTCATCAAAAGTCTCCTGTGGTGTGCGTCCTTTCAAATACAAACATCGGATCACTGCTCGGCATTCAACAGGCTCCATTTCACACCTGACTTAGTTCAAACACCTGTAAAACAGAAACCACAATTAGTTCAGAGCTGTAATTTAACATATAACCCGTAGAGATAGAAATTTCAGCTAGATCAGACAATTGGAAGAGGGCCAGGGTCATTACTTATTGCACGCTCCTCGTAATAGAATTTATATTACTTACAATGGCCATCTATGTAATAACAATATCTGCAATATATAAAAGACTATGCTAAGTGATATAAAAGAAAATAACAAGTATAAAAAAAGAGAACAGATAGACAAAACAATAGAACAAAGTAAAAATTAGTAAAATCGTCAAGCTAAAGTTTATTACATGCAAAAAGGATTGCACGTGACTCAACACACATGATATCGTTTTAGCAACGGTTAACAAATCATACTTTCTGTTGTGGGGTTGTCACCATTTGAAGCAGCACGACGAAAAAGCTAAGCAGTGTATCGGAGAGTGGGAGATGTTAAATATGATATTATTATATTTTCTTTAACTCATCTCTTTCTAAACAGATAATTAGTAGCGGTCGTCAACATTTCGATTTTTTTTCTACATAGGTATCACCACTTGTCAAGGCCCTAAGGCCACTCCAGGATAAGGGTTAAAGAGTGTACAGTAGTCAATTGGACAATATAGTAATCGTTAGTAATTGAAATTCGGTAAATTTGTTAACTTAAGTGGAACAGCTCATCAAGAACTTGTTTACGTTAGACTTGAAGACAACGATGTTGTAGTCAGCTGGAAAGCAGGAAAACGGAAGACAATTGCACAGGCGTGCAGTTCTAACAAATAAGCTTTGTTCATGGAATCTACGTTTAGGTTTAGGCAAAGATAAAGAGTGAGGGGGATTTTAATCGTGTTTTCAGCTAAACGAGTGTTAATTGTGAAAGTTTGGCAAGGAGGGACCATAGACTGAAGCTCCGTCGAACACTTTCCATGAAAATAACGATACGGCAGAGACAAACTCGCAACATCTCTTCTGTGAGAAAGAGTTTGCAGGGAAGAGAAATTCGGTAAATTTGTTAACTTAAGTGGAACGGCTCGGGAAGAACTTGTTTACGTTGAACTTGAAGACAACCATATAGTAGTCAGCTGGAAAGCAGGCAAACGGATGGCAGTTTCACAGGCGTTCTGTTCTAAGAAAGAAACTTTGTTCATGAAATCTACGTTTAGGTTTAGGCATATATAAAGAGGGTGGATAATTATTGATAGTGTTTTCAGCTAGACGAGTGTTTCTCGTGACAGTTTTGCGAGGGAGGACCATAGATTGGAGCTCACACGAGCGCTTGCCATGAAAATAACGAATAAGCAGAGACAGACTCGCAATGTCCCTTCTGTAAGAAAGAGGTTTATGGAAGAGAAAAGGTCATCCACTACTTAGCTACAAAGTCGATTTTGAACTCTATCAAGGCAGGATAAGACCTTTCAAGCAGTTCCTGCCCAGATGTGGCAACAGTACTCCATCCTTGGACGTATCTGGCTTTTATATAAGTAGAGAATTGCAATCAGCAGTGAGATTACTTGATCGATGGAAAGATCCCACCATTTTTCCATCGACCTTGGCAAAAGATTTGATGCATGTGTTCCATTTCATATCAGGAGTAACGGTCAAGCCTAGAAGCATGTCAAAACATGTAGCCTCCCCAAGATGAGAGGCATTTATTTTAATTGGTGCCAAACTGGCATCAGAGCGATGATGATGTAAAGACAGAAGCTTTGTTTTAGATGCATTAAAAGTAACCACTCACCTCTTTCTCCATTGTACCACGTGCTCAAGATCAGAGGAGAAAGAACGTTTTCGTTTACGTTTCATTAACTATTGAGTGCATAATTTTTAATGTATGAAGAATTAAATTAAGCAAAAAATAAAATAAAATAATTGGTAAATACATTTTTAATTCAAATTTATCAATTACCAAGGTTGGGAGGCCATTGAAGGACGAGGGTTAACAAGTGTTAAGTAATTTGTGAGATAACTCAGTGATGATCCGTAATTGTGATACTTGAGAAATTGTGACAGAATGGGTGAACAAAAACTTATTTATATTGAACTTGCAAAGCACCAAATTATAGTCAGCTTGAAAGACGCCCCACAGTATCTTGTTCCACAGACAGGCGGTTCTAGGAAAAAAAACTTTATTTATGAAACTTACCATTAGGTTTAGGCACAGATACAGAGTAATGGAAATTGTTAACAGCTGGAACATACATGTTTTTTTATTGTAACGCATTTTTTTTTACTATAGATTGGAGCTCAGTCAAACACCTGCTATGAAAGTACCGATAAAACAGAGATAGGCGCTGTGAGAAATAGGCAATAGGTTAGCGAAAAGGTCGTCCACTTAATTACGAAGAAGAAGGTTGTATCATGCCAAGGCAGAAGAAGAAGATATTGTTAGAATCTCCGCACCAGATATGCCAACAGTACTTTCTCTGGGTCGTATTTGACTCTTGTACGGGTAGAGGATAGCGTCTGCAGTGAGATACTTTATGGAACAGAAGAATGATCCTACCATTTTTCCCGTGATTCTGGTAATAGATTTGATGTAAGACTTCCATTTCAGATCAGGAGTAAAGGTCAGTCCAAGAAGTCTGCCAAAGCAAAGCGCTGTTTCAAGACGAGAGTCGTTCATTACTATTAAGACAAAGTGAGGATTTGAACGTTAGTGTTGAATAGATAGAAGATTGATTTTGGTTGCATTAAAGTTAACTAGCATTTTTTTACCCCATTGTACAAAACGCTTAAGGTTCAAGGAGAAAGAATCGGAATGTTCCTAGTCATTGCTGGTTTATGAAGTGTTGCTATAAATAGTAGTACAATCTGTAGAGATATCGATGAAAGATTTCAGAATGTGATTTGGGAGATCATTGATGAGGATCAGCCAGGGACATCAGCGGTAATAGTGTGAGCTCCGGAATTTTGCTGACCAACGATTACTTTAATAAACTTACTGACGAGAAAAGATTGCATCGTTTAGAGGACATATCAAGCAATACCGATACTTATGGCGTAGACTTTTATGCTAAACTATATCAAATGGCTTAAGTGTGTCAAGAGTGATTAATCTAGAAACAAAGCCATTGTTAATTAATTCACTGATCTTGCGTGTTATTACCGTCAGCATATCAGGTCTTGATCTCACAGAACGGAAATCATATTGCATGCTGCTGGATAGATTATTCCGTGAAGTGGTTGACGACTTCTCTGTTCATTCAAATTCAAGACTGATTGGTTTATACTTGAATTTTGTCAAGGCCAGTTGTTTTGCTGGAATCAAGTTTGTTGATAAGCATGGCAACGTTATGGACGGAGATATGGCTATTGTTTAGTGCATTTCTCGTACTAAAACGAAATTCAGGGCATAAGTGGTCTTGATCAATCAGGGTGGAATTTTATGTGAAGTTCTTGACGAAAGGTTTGATTTTGTCGAATGGTGATGTAATCTCTTCAGGATCGTTGATTATGGTTGGAAGGAAAATACGCATCTGTTCAGAATCCTTTTTGTTATGCGCCCAAACCCGTGGGAAACAAGCCTCTAATGAGCTACTTTAGTTTTTATAGTATGAGCAAAAGTCTCTCTCGCATTTTCCATATCGATAATGTAGTGCTTGCGAGCATTCCTAAAAGCAGCTAAAGATTGTGAGCATCTATTCCGTGTAAAGCAATTAAAATAGTGATTTTATGTGCCATTACATCGGCACAGCCAGGTTAGCGACTTTCTTTCAGTTGTCGTGTTTTAGGATATGTAACTGTTGATGTAAACTGTTAGCAATCTGTTAAGCGAGTTCTATAGAGATTACGTCCCTTTTAAATATGAAGCATAGTGTTATTTCAGATATGAATGTTTGTAAACTATCCCAGTCAGTCATAAACGTACTATACACAGTTTAATGGAGAGAAAAATCTGAGGCAGAATGGAAAAGGAGCGCAGTTCAGGAAAAGTTGTCAAAAAATCTAGAAAACGCTCAAATTGACTATTAACATCGAAAATGCAATTGGGTTCGTCAAAAAATTTTGGTCGGATCAGAGTCAAAGGAGAAATCATGACAGGATCTTCCTTTATCCTTTGTCTTCTTTGAGTAAACCAGCTATTTACTATTGAAAACGTTGACATTTTTACAGAAGTGCATGTTTGCAATAGGATTGTCAGGCAGGATATTGTCAATTCTCTCCGAGTCACTCTTAAATATACTGACATCAATGTTTTGGAGATGGTATAAGGTAAATATGAAAGCGGTACTGTGAGTAAATGTGAATAAATGCAATTCGGAAGCACATGTAGGATATTTTAGAATCTTCTTTAATGTAGAGACATATTCCATGCCCATGGCAACCTTTGAGATCAAGTTTCGAAGTTTAGCCTTTAATCGCGAAAGAAGCAATTGTCAATGCAAGTTTCGTCCAGAAACAGCAGGTCTTGTCATAGATGCTGTAATTGAATTTCAACTTCCGGAAGGTTGGAACGAAGAACCTTATGTTAAATAAAGAGACTTAGTAGTGGGTCTTACGTTAGAAGTTTAAACACCGAGTTTAATCTTTTGAAAGTTGTAATTCTATTCATAGTGACGGTTGGGAAGTTTTGTGGAAAGGTCAGCAAAATCGATTAAGTGAAGGGCATGAAGAATAAAAAAGAAATAGAAAACGTTTCTTGATGATAATGACGAACGAATTGAGGTTACCGTTTCCACTTATATGGCATTGGGAGCTAATGCACTTTATTGTAACGGCTATTCTTTCGTGAGGATTGTCTATTCTTCTATAGATACTGCCCAGAAGTGCTGAGCATGTCACTATGTTATTAGTCCCGCCCACTGGTCTTTTATTATGTAAGAGATACGGCCAGTATTTCTGATTACTACAGAATATAGTCGCCAGCGCACACATAGTTTCCATCTCTTCTAAGCTTTTTTTATAATATACTCAATCTCCAATCTTAAACGCTATGCTTTTTTTATTCTATTAAGTGAATTGTCTATCATTTGTTTTATTAAGTTAATCATAATGTTCCGAAGTAAGTGTGCAATGCATTTCTTGTGAGACGATTTTATGATGTTCATCATCGTATACGCGATAAGGTCAAAATGCATTAACCAATGAAAAAATAACATGTATGTTATAGAGCAAATAACAGTGAAAATGTGGTTTCGTTCACATAGAAATTGACAACCGCCAATATTTGATTGATGCAAATGTTCCATTACCGTTCGTTGTTGTCAGTTTTTCTAGAATACCGTGCACTGATCTACGAAACCTCATAATTTTCTCATTATTCTGAGGATGATAGAATGCCGTGGTCATATGATGTACATTTAAAATATCTAATGCTTTTTAATAATTTTGTAAATATTCCCTGAACCGTTATCACTTAGAAGTTGAAATGTATTCCCAAACCTGGGGAAAATCTCATCGATTAATATATGTGCCTCTGTTTCTGCTTTCTTTGTAGGGGCAGCAGAAACCTCAGGCCAACTACTATGCATATCTATAAATGTAACTATGTACTGGTTATCTAACAGTGTTTTGGGGGTAGAGCCAACACATATCTAAAGCATGTTTAGCAAAGAGGAAGAGAGGCAAGTCATACTCTTGCATATGGGGTTGTTATTTTTTCAAATTCCTAGTTTCTCACAGAATACATTTACTTATAAATTCGTTTATCTCCTACAGTAAGCACAACCAAATCTATTTGTTTAATTGCGCGAATGTCTAATCCAGAGCCATGTGACCATTGTCATCAGTATATTTTACAAGTACAATTTTCCTGATGCGAGACGACACTTCTAACCTAATCAGAGGTTTGTCGTCGAATTGTAAAAAGTAATTGGCTACTATGTCTATTAATATATATTGACTGTTCGATTTTGAACGTCTTACCATTTTTTATTCCCATCTTAAAGTCTAAACTGTTTTGTCGGATTTTTATTTTCTAATTGCATAGATTCTCCAAAACGTAGGTCGTCCGTCCATTACTGATGAGTCTTCAACATTTTAATACGATGCATACGGGCTCGGTTTGAATCGGTTCGAATCGGTTCGAACTATTATACTTTTTAGATAAGTTCTACTATCTTTGTTTACTAGAAGATCACCATTGTCTTGACTCGTATCAAGAGAGCGTGATAAGTGATCCGCGCAAAATGTACTTTTACCTTAAAAATATTGTATGGTGAACATATAAAAGTTCATACTTAAAACCTATGTTTGTATTTACTTATTTTTTATGGGTGAATTGAATAGGTATTTTAGGGGTCTATGATCTATATAGATAGCAAATATCGCACTATGCAAGTAGTGGTTTAGTTTATGAGGACTATAGTGTGTAGCATGTGCTTACGTCTTTATGGTTGACCACCTTGTTTTTGCTTTACTCGGCCTTTAGGATAAAAAGTAAATTGCTTTATTTTTCTACCTCTTTACTTGGATCATAAACCATATGCGACAGGCATGCACAAATCGAATGATCGTAGACAATTGTATATAACGTATAGCTCTTTTTATAAATCGGAATAACCTAGTGGTACGATCTATGCGAGCTTTAATTTTAGGCAATCAACAGCATGCGTCGTCTCATTGAAAACGTTCATACTTCTTTAAACAAATAAGTGACTCGGTAGTATTAGAAACATTTCTAATAAATCGACGGTAGTAATAGGTCACGTCGTTGAGGACACATGTCTCACATTAGTTGGAGGTGAAATCGATTGTCCAGATCTGACAGTGTACTCTTTTCACTAAGTTCGTACCCTAGATACTGGATTTTCTTTTCTGGAGAACCCACACTTAATATATGACGTTTCTGTCCGTCCAGCCGGCTGTCCCTTCCGGTAAGGGGGTTGGCCTTTCTGGATCACGGCTCCTTCTTGTCGTATGGATGACACAAGCGGGTACCTATTTGCTCACGTTGTGTCTTTGATTTAAGTCGACACACGCTGAAGAGGAAGTCGGGTATTCTCCAGCAAGTCACTCCAATCAGACTGGTGACGTCATAAGAAGAAAAGAAAAAGGAGGCGACTTGTTATAAATAAAAAGTCTAAGTCTATTATAAAATCAAAAGAAAACACTAATTACTTGTTATATAAATGTATAACAGTTGAGTGTCGAACAATACGAATGTCTGATTTTCTAAGTTCATTATCGTAGTCGTGGAAGGAATTGAACACAGCCCACTTCTCTCGATACGAGATTCGACACGTTTGGCCTCTCGTTCAAAAACTTCTCTACTACTTTACGTGACGTCAGTCATCTTGTGACCTGCGGTCTCTCAGCTCGACGTTTCAACTTCGCAACTTGCCATGTTTTTATGCTAATTTGCCAGCGCCGGTTTGAGACTGATTTTCAATTCATACGTATGAAGTGTTTGAACCGGTCAATTATCAGTGTCGCCTGACATTCGATACCAAATTTCTACACATCAAATGTGGACCCATTCAACTTTCCTTTATTGTTTCCTCTATCCTATTTTTAGCGATGAGTTTGTTTAAAACTTTGGCCTTTTTTCTGTTTATCTTTTACTTAGAAAAAATATAATTTAAAGCTCTCTTATTTTTTTATGAATTAAGTATCAGTAATTCTAAACCCAATTCGCCAGGTTCGATTTCTCGTGCCACACTTCCCTAATATTCAACATCAGACGCTTCACAGTGTTACAAATAGTTTTCAACCTGAAATTTTGTTTTCGAAAACTATTCAAGGCATACTCTATGTGTTGTAAGTAGTTTTCAATAGTATTAGTAATTATTATTATTATTATTATTATTATTATTATTATTATTATTATAGTCTCTAATTACAGCGAATTCTTGATCTTGTAACACAAATGATATGAATTCCTGGAAGACACCGAAAGACATCGCATTAACGTAAATTAAACTCCGGTTGCAGGTACATGCAGTTTTCTCTTTATTGTTCTTTCTCAGATTGACCTGCCAATAAATCAAGTTTTGGTGACCCGAGCGAGGTCAATATATCATCAATAACCGGTAATGCTCGAACGTACTTCCTAGTAATTTTATTTATTATTTAATATCCACACAAAATATCTGCTACCATTGTTCTTTTCTAATAAAACTTTAGGGAAACTCTACGGGGTTTTGGATCTCTAAATTACTCCTTTCTGCACAATTTCGTCAATTGCTGAGCCAACCATTTTTCTTAGTTTGAGCAGGGATCTTTGTAGAGCTTCATTCGTTTCGTATCGGTTCTTTCAGAATTTTGTTTTATTTTCGGTAACGAACATTTCTTTTTATTTCACACTTAAAATATAAAATGATATTGAACCAGCACGCTGACAAGTCGCAATAATTTAACCTCTAACTTGAATTGATTTGATACCTTTATAGCTTTCAAGTTTACATTAGATACCTGGTTCTTTAGTTTGTCGGGTATAGTTATGTCAGTAATGCTACCGGCTCTACTAGATCTAGCCAATTGACACTTTCTTCCCAAGGTGCTCGTTTGATAAGTGTTATTGATTATGTCCAATAGACATATACTAGAACGGTTAATTTCCATCACGGCATTAGCTACTGATATGCCGCTGAAATTACGAACGGTGTATGTTGCTCAGTTGTTCCATCCCAAAGGTACGAGCCATGCACGTGTGTATGTGGTGGGGTTTTAATGTTATTGTATAGGTTAATCTAATTGTTGATGAAATATGAGCATCTTCCTCTAACCCTAGAAAATATGAAGTAAATTTTGTTTATGCAAAAACGAGTTTCTGACAATGTTACTTTCATATATTCATCGGCTTTCAGGTGATTTCTTTGTCTTTGTCTTTATTTCTACTTGAGAACCGTGATTGATGAATTTTTTTATAGTTCAGGTCCCTGTCGAAGCAATCTGTAAATTATGCTACTTGGTACTAATACCTCTGCTTCTGTAATGATCAAGTCTCTATACGTTTTACCTTCTATCCTATTAGGAACTGGATTTGGCGCATCCACTTTACCGATTATGTGTGTACGTAATATCTTGTTCCGTTTGTTAAGCGTCGTACGAACGGGTCATCGTCTTTTTCCTAGATACGTCATTTACAGAATCGCTGTATGTGGCGTTCTTCACAGCAATACTAACAAGTACGAACATGCGCACTTCTTTCTCTTTCACGAGAATATATTGACCAATTACTTTCTCATCCGTTCTTTTCTTTTCGCCTATTTTTTGTCTTTTTTGTATTTAGCAAGACCACATTCTTTAACTTCGATTCGCTGTATAGAGTAACAAATTTCCATAGGCTCATTTTCATATTCTTGGCTTGCATCATGCTGGTGCTTTCACTTTACTTCAGATGAAGCTTTTTGATAAGCTGCCTAAAAATTTTGCGGTTCGTCCTTCTTCATTACCATATTAATATCTCATTCCCTTCGGCTTTGTATAAAAATATAAGCAATTGCTTGCAAATTACTTTATTCCCCGCATCGATTTCGATATATGCGCCCTCCACCAGCCGTACTATCTTCTGCATATACCCATGAATTACTTCTGTTTTATTCTATTAACTCGACTGTAGGGGCATTGCGATTTATAACAATCCTGCAAAACACTTCTAACCAACTTTTCAATTCATCCCAGATTTACATTACATTACTCGCCATTATTCTAAAAACAAACCGGCCAATCGAGCCTTGCGGTAAGAAAAGCTGTCTGATATTTTTCTTTATCTGCAACGCATAAAACTTTAAATTATCGCTGCGGGTCTACAAACTATTGCCCATATCCATCTCCATCTCCTCATCTCAGAAGTGGTAGAATGTTCTTAAAAAAAGATTCGCCCCTAAGCGTATTCGTCACCGAACAAACCAGGGATTTTAATTCTAATGCCAGATCTTGAACGATATCGGCAGAGGCATGTTGCACCATTATAATTTTAACACAGTAAATTTAAATATGTATACAGACAGACTACGAAAGAAACTCTGAAAATCGAAATAGAACCGCAACATAAAATAATAAATAGCGATTTGAGTAGTTTCTGTCAATAATACTTGTGACAACACACTTTGATATATAAGCATACATAAATACGTATATATATATATATATATATATATATATATATATATATATATATATATATATATATAACTACTTCATTTACTCACATAAAATTAATATACGAAAGTATAGATTTATGCGTAAACTTTAAGTATTTACTTCAAAAGTGCTCAATACGTAGGTAGAGCTATATATATATATGTATGTGTGCATGTATGTGTGTACACATATGTATATATATATATATATATATATATATATATATATATATATATATAGATAGATATATAAAAAGAGCAGAAATGAGGAAAATCGTCTGCCTTAAACCACTAACCTAGTTCTAAAACAGATCCTTTGTTCGATAAAATGCATGCCCATTGACTGATAGGAAGGGGCGCGGTGGATACTAGAAATCTGATTGGCTAACTAAAATCCTCTACATATATAAAAACGAGAAACAACCACAGAATTCGCGCATAAGCCTGACGAATCCTATAGTGGATGAAACGCCGAATATTCAGTGTAGCTTAATCGCCATATATATTTTATAAATTACTATATATATATATATATATATATATATATATATATATATATATATATATATATATATTATCATGCCGCCGTAAAATAAGCTTAAATATGATATTTTGATCAACGCAAAAGTAAAAATTATTATTATATAATATTGAAACCAATATATTGTAATGATTTAAAAAGTAAAAAAAAAAAAAAATGACTCGTGTGCCACCACCGAGAATCGACACCGAAATGTTTTGTTTACGATTTAGTTTTTACTTTGACGTTTATGCTATAGCTATGAAGGCATGTTTGCTGCAAGGCTAAAAATTCTAATATGAACCAATAGTTATTACGTTATGCATGCATACTTTTAATGTCGTCGTTAGACTTCAACCTGGCAAATTCAATCTTTATTAACTTTCACACTTTTGAACCGATTTTCCACAGGTAAAACCCAAATATATAGTTTCGCATAGGTTCGAATAGCCTACATATGAAGTTTCATGTCTGACAAAAAACTGACTGAGGAGTTTAGTAGGCAAATTTTTTTGAAACAAATATATATGCGCGTACATAAATATATATAGAAAGAGGTTTGTGCTTACTATAACCTTTTTAAGCAAATATTACGCAAGAATAAAGCATGAAGAATATCTACATGAACCCCTCCAAAACAAACTAATAGAGCACCAATTAAAATGAATGTTTAAAATAATATGCAAATTAGCTAGATCTTTTGCAGATGAATGCAATTCTACGGCTCATATATAACAAAGTTGTATTTTCATTTTAAACAAATAGAAAAGGGGAGTTTGATATGAATATCAATACACAAAAAATCAAATTCATAGAAGCATAGATATGTGTGTGTATGTGTGCATAGCTTTTTATTTTTAAATTCATGAGAAGAAAACACGCAAGATAAAATCGAACGCAATTTACTTCATTTTTTATTTATTTTTTTTCAATTTTTCAACATTTCCTGAGGCCCTTTTTGCACGTTGTTTTGTGTTGGGCAACCCTGGGTTCAATATTTCGTTAGAATAGCTAGTCACGGCACATTTGTATGTTACTTTTTGCTGTAATCAATAAAAATAACGAAACTTTGAATTATGAAATATCAATCAGCTTTTATTGTGACAGTCGGCGTGTGACGGGGAGAGGATGGCAGAAAGTCGACTGACAGTGTTTAGAATGCGGTCACCTTTCTCAGCGACAAAACGACAAATGCCTATTTCGTTCAGTCATTGCTTTTCTTTTCATTAATTCCGCTGTGTCATTCGACAATTGATTATAATTTATAACAATATAATTTTGTTTTATTAATGCTGTTTTGGTTTGTATATGTTCGCCATGACAAAACCTCGATACTTTAGTTACAGCTTTCTTTTGATTGCATCACCTTAAACAACAATAAATAACAACGACGACATTGTTGGTTACGTTCGACTTTTGCTTTCTACATTTCTTTCTGTCTCACACAGTTCCAAAGATCATCTTCAAAACTCTTCACAGCTTTTCTCTCGAATGCTATAATCAGTCGCATTAAGTGGGAGGGTAGAGGAATCCATATTAATAACGAACACGTGTCACGTGTCATCTTTGCTGATTATATATTACTGATGGCACAATCTTCTTAGGAACTAAATAAGATTCTAAAAGGCATACACCCTATGAACAAACCTGCATACTCGGAAGACCAAAATGATGTTGAACCAGCACGCTGACAAGTCGCCAATAATTATTGATGGGCAGACCATTGGAGAAGTTGAAAGCTACATGAACTTGCGTAAGAAAATTACGAAATATCTTGCTCCTCTCTCTGACTTGATTTTGTTGCTGTCAGGGCGGAGCATTAGAGTAGAAGTAATCCCAATGTCAGGTCTTTCAGCAAGGTGATGCATGTAGAGTCAACTCCTGCATATATATATATATATATATATATTTATATATATATATATATATATAAATATATATACATACTAGCATGGATGCCCGGCGTTGGCCGGGTGTTTTGAGGTGTTTGTTGAGAAAAAAAAGTGGTAATAGGAAGGCAGGCTTAGACCCGTACCACGAAGAAGGAAAAGAACGAAGAAAAACGTGATACCTTTGCTGTTACGACCACCGGCAAACCGGAAGTGACGTAGGTTTTAATTAAGGCTAGAAAATCGAAAGGAGAGGATGACTTTCGAAAATATCGGCGAAAAAAACGACCCCCCTGTAGAAAATTGCTAAGTTGACGTTGAAGATATTAATGTTTTTTGCCAATTTCTTGAGATTTGTCGTCTGAAGGGTCGAGCCTCAAAACGATACTGATCTTGGTAAAATCCGTCGCCTCTGTCGAAAGTTTTAGGCAGACATGCAAACATACATACATACATTTATATATTGGTAACTCAAATTTTCGACCCAAATCGATTAAAAAGCTTGCCCTATTTCTGAATACCCTTTATGTAAAAGATAAAATGTTTAGACCAGAAATTGTCTGCGTAATTGGGTAGAGACCGAAGCAGTGAATTTTTTTAACTTTGACCCCTAAAATGAGCCCTTGACATTTATTGTTTTGGGCTCAAATCAAGTTATTAAGTTAGATCCATGTTCAAGAAACCTATATCTAAAATTTCAAGTGTTTATACCCAAAATTGGCGGAGACGTTTGGTAGAATTCTCAAAGGTCAAATCGTTGAACTTTGACCCTTCAACAGCCAAATTTCTGGCTGAAAACCGTTTACAAGGATTTTCCCAAATCTAAATACCCTGTATATCAAATTTCGAGTCTGTAGACTGAAAATTGACATTGAGTTATTGTGTAGGGAAATGTATACAGACAGCCAGACACACAGACAGACAGACACTTTCACTTATATATATATATATATATATATATGTGTGTGTGTGTGTGTATGTGTGTGTATATATAATTTTTGTGAGTGTATTTTAAAAATAATAAAAATAAATAAAATATTATATACATCCACATAAATTAAGGGCGACTTTCTAAGTAAATAAAAATGAGCTTCGAGGCGGAGCCACTATTTAACCGTATTTATCTTTAAAAAAAACAACAAATCTATACATATAAATATATATATATATGTATATATATGCATATATGTATATATATATATATATATATTTATATATATAGTGATTCAACATTATATAAATTTACTCACACTTCCAACAATGACAATAAAGCTTTTATTTATCAATTATTTATTTAAGGACTAACTTCCTCTCTTTTTTAAACTAAGTTGATTTTTTGTCCATGTTGTGATTAATTAATCTCACTTACATCACACAAAAGCAATATATTAGCGACTGTTAAAATGTGAGTACATTTTGACACACCTTGTACATGGTATAATAATAAGTATACATAAAATATTTCAGATTTATTCCATAAAACATTTCATTACGAGACAATTATATTTGGCTTTCTCTAACGTATACGACACAATCATGTTGATACACCGACTCTTGTCTGATCATCGGAATTTTAGCAATGGTGAGCCGTACCAATACCAGATGAGTGACAATTTGGGACTACCAAGGCGCTGCATAGAAGTGGAAGGTCAGGCCCATTCTCCTGCTTCTCAATGTATGTAGTGGTAGCATGCGCACACATTAACAGCTATATGGATGGATTATGGGCGTTACCGAACTCTATCATCTCGACAGCGGTCGCAAAATGATAGTGGCGAACATATACATTTATTATGATAAAGAAAATATAAATTATTATGAAAAAAGTTTCATTGGTTTACATTCGTCACAATCAGATTGGAGCAGCGAAAATTTAACCATATTCATTTAATTTACAATCCAATTTTATTCTTTCTATTTCACTAAAACGAAACGGTAATTGTTACTCTAACTCTATTTACTTATAGTTAACACATTCTATTTTTTTAAATTTTTATTTTCATTCAAGTGTTTATACCCGTGTCATAAGAAGATATTTTTCTA
Source organism: Euprymna scolopes (assembly GCF_053919585.1). Lineage (NCBI taxonomy): Eukaryota > Metazoa > Mollusca > Cephalopoda > Sepiida > Sepiolidae > Euprymna > Euprymna scolopes. Next base: position 53,663,807 of record NC_136493.1, on the reverse strand, counting down.
ATAAAAGCATTATGATACTATGATTTCTTATAATAATAGTAGTTGTGTATAATTATTACTATTAAACATATTGCATTGAAATTAGAATATAAAACTTCTTTTTTAAGAATTTCTGAAATATTCCTAGTTGTGTTGTTCTATTTTGAGCTTTTCTGGAACTTTCCATCCAACAAAATTATAAAAGAACACTGATAACGTCAACTCTTTAGTTAGTTAGATTAGAAAGTCAGTTTGAGTCATTTCGCCATTCCAGGTTGTCAGACACTGACTAGATTAACTCTGGCAAATATTTCCTGGGATCCAAATCCTGTCTAAAGGAATCTTATAAGAATCATTACTTACAAGCATCCTACAAAACTGAACAAAACTGTACATTTGGTAATTTTATAATTTATATTGTTGTTTATTAATGCATATAACACTGACTTTCTTTTAAAAATAAACTAGATTAAATTTAGAACTTGTTATCTCCCTTAGATCATTTGTAAGTATTATTGCTTCTTTGTTTTCATGTACAATAAATTATTTTGGTTTTTATTTAAACTGAGTTTTAGTTATTTTAATATATGTTGTAAGCTTTATACTCTTAGGCTAATACATAACACTCGATACATTTATATATGTTAATCTCTTCACGCAAAAGTTCGCGGATAAAACACGTGCTCTTTTCTAGCTTATATACTGGACCATTATAGTGCCGAAGGGAAGCGCGCGAGAATATAGCAAGTCAGATAAGCACCTAAGACTAATCTCGCTATTTGAAATGAATTCGAAAGTGTTATAAAAAGTCTCATTTAGCAATTATTTCAATATGAGAAAAATGTTAATCTAAGATTAAATTAACGCGTGAATAAATAATTAAATACATTTGAAAAACATCAAAAATATCAGTTATATTGCTGTACTTGTTCGTTACAAAATGACACCTTGTATTCACATGTATCCAAATATAAAACAATTATTTATCTTTAGGTATAATACATTCTCATTTTAGTCGTTAAAAAATTATGACAGTTTGTTATGAGACAAGAACCAAGCATATTTGAGAACTAGATCGAAAAATATATTACGATAGTCATATGATCTAATAACAACCTCTCTAACATCAACAAATACATAAGACTTACTGAAGAAGCCTTCTGCGTTACAACTGTCGTGATCATAGATACTGTGTAGAGTGTAAAGTTACCCAGTCTTTAAATCATTCCCAACAAACACATTGGTCACATACACATATTCTAGCACTCATTGTTACTCTAAGAAAAAATTCTTTGTTTGAAATTGATATGGACAATATTAGAAAAACTTAACTTTTTATCAACATATGTATATATATATATATATATATATATATATATATATATATATATATATATATATATATATATAAACTAGGGAAGTAATTAGGGATCTATTTTCTAATATAGTCATTATATATATATATATATTTGTTCTAAATTCGATAGTTTTCAATGAATATTCGTGGAACTTCGCACGTTCTACGGCAACACTAATGCATGCGCAGATATAAAATTTTAATCTGATCTGCGCAATAGCGAGCAAAAGGCAGCCATTTTGGTGACTTGCAGTTTTTCAGGGTGCCAACTTTATATGCAAGATTGGACGGAAACTGCTTTAATTAAGCTGAGAAGTCTAAAATTGTTCAAAAGCTCCATAATAAAATTTACACCTTAGAAATTAGCAAAGAATTACACCGTGATCATCGTACAATCAAAAAATATTGTACTAACCCTCAACTTTGCAACGGACGTTCTGACAAAGGAAAAATTTGTAAGAAATCATATCTGTCACGTCGAACAAGATGAAGAGAGAAGTTCGCCATAACCCACTTGAAACTAGCAAACAAGTTTTTGAAAATGCTGGCCTTCATGGTGTGCCGAAATAAATTCGTTCCCCTATTCTGAGGACGATTGCAAAATTTGGAAAGCCAGAGGTCCGCCCTCAATTGAAGGATATCCACAAGAAAAACATGATGGAGTGGACAAGAGATCACACGAAGGTGAATTTTCAAACTGTTTTGTTCACCGATGAGTTTCGATCGACCCTTGATGGACCCGATAGGTGGAGGGGAGGATGGTACCATAATGAGGGTCTATGTTCCCAAAATATCAGGCGTCAACAAGAAGGTGGTGGTGTGATGTTCTGGGCTGCAAGCATTGGTAGGACCATTCAGAGTCGCAGATGGAGTGAAAATTACCGCAAAACACTACATTGACTTCAAGGAACACTTGGAACCCTGGCACTAGAAAAAAATTGAACATTCCGGGAAAAAGATGGTATTCATGCATGATAATGCACCGTCTAATTCTGCAAAGATATCCACTGAATATTTGGAGAGAGCTTTTGGCAGACATGGGTAAATAATGCGATGGCCAACCTGTTCTCCAAATTTAAATCACATCTAAAATCTGTGGAGAATCTTACAACAAAATATTTACTCCGGAAGAAGGCAGTACAACAAGGATGACCTCTGGAATGCTATTCTGACTGCAGCCAATGACATTTCATCAGATGAAATCGAAAGTTTGACATTGGAGGAAAGGCTTTTTGCTCTTGTCAATAAAAATGGCAATTATATAAGATATTGATTGTACTATGAAACCATATTGAAGTTGTTTGTTCTTTATTATTGTTGTTCTCAATTTACAAATTCCTAGAATAATCAATGTTTCTATGATCTTTTAGCACTTCACCATATTTTAGCATTGGTTAGCAGATAAAGTTTGCACGCTGGAAAAAAATGAAAATCGCCAAAATGGCTGCCAATTGTTTATTACTGTGCAGATTAGCTTAAAATTTTAGATTTGCGCTTGTGTTAGTGTTGCCATATAACGATATGTATCACAAATTTTCATTGAAAACTATCGGAGTTAGAACCAAACTATCGATTTGCATATAATTCTGGCACGGGGTGTACATATCTGTGTGTGCTTGTGTTACGGCAATATTTCGTTGGGAATCTTTGTAAGAAGAGTACGTGAAACCATAAACTTATTGAAAAGAGAATAGAGAAATTAATGCATGAAGTCCAAAAACAGATTTTCATAAAATTTATTATTTTCTTATTTTGTTTTAGGTTCGAGGTGGCAATTGATTTTTTATTATCGGTTTGGGTTGAGCATATTTGGAAGTGATATACAAATTACCATTAGCGTATTAAGCGATGCTCTTTGGGTAAAAAAAATGAGCTTATATATTTGGATGATGTCAAAACATTGTTAATTCACTGCCCGTATAGAAACAGTAGAATAGCGCAAGAAGCTCTGACTGCCGTTTGGTCGGTCGGGTTCGATCCTGGCTTGAGGTAGTTGCTTGTCTAGCCGCACTGATGAGCTGTAAAACAGCGAAACAATACGGTATGTGGATGACATATATATATATATATATATATATATATATATATATTGACTTATATATATATATTGACTTATATATATATATTGACTTATATATATATATATATATATATATATATATATATAAGTCGAAATGATAAATGGTACTAATTAGAAGAGGAAGAAAAACCGCATTATATAAATAGATAAGGGTTGAATGACAACACCGACTTAAAACATTCAGATAAGAAATGGAAAAATTAGAGGAGTAATATAGGCAAAATAGAGAAGACCAATGAAGAAATAATATACAAATAGATTAACTAAAAATACTTTTATTTTTCACAAATATATTTTATATAAAATTTTAAAATATAGACATTTTAAAAAAATATTTTATAAAATGTACACAATTTGAAAAATAAAGCATTTTTCATGAAAACCTACTAAGAGAAAAAATATTATCTTTAATCAATAACATATCCCTGGAATCTTCTGACTTAATAGGCACCCAATGAGGCAATTTCGGTTGAAAGTTTCTGTACCCCCATCCCAAACTGCAGTGTGTTTTCTGTACAAGAATATGCCCATTTCTTTATCATCTTATAAAATGATATTTTCTCCTTGGCTTACACGTTCACTAGCATAATCCCCTAATCATACTTGCAATATATCACCCTCTATAATTGTAATCCTCTACAAAACTCTAAATCACCGTTTTATTTTTAATTAAAAGTAATGGTTAGCTATAAGATATCGCGTAATTATTCCACTTAATAAATATATTAGTTTTATGACTATTGTGTTTGCAAAACGTTTAAGTATGTAACGGCTGCTCTCAATTCTAAATAATGATGCGATGGCATTTGGATAAACAGTTTCGCGTTATAACCAATCGTTCTTCCATTAGAAGAATACTATTTTCGATCACGGAAAAACCTTGCTCAGTATCGATATCAGGCACGTTACCCGAAAGAAATCCTTGACTCACAACATAAAATGCAGACGTTTTCGATTTAACATAGTTTCCCTAATTGTTTCCGCTATATTTCACATTAAATCCGCGTGCATCGTCGGTGTCAAATTAAATACATCACGTTCTCCATGGCCCCAAACTATTCCTTCCTTACAGCGAATAGGTAAACGCGCACGTTCTTTACAGCTGACCGTAAGCCAGTTGATGCTGTTAATAACTTCGCTGGTATTTTTTACTTCTTTTTCTAGTAACACCATCGTCTTCTACTTTTTCGTCTTTTGCAGCGCCATCTTCTTCCTCATATGTTTTACCGTCTTCTTTCTGTGCGTCTTCATCTACAGCATTTCTACGTGTCTTTTCCTTTGGTATACACAGTCCTTGTTTGCTTTTTTGCCGTCTTCTTCTCCTCCTCCTCCTTCTTCTTCTTCTTCTTCTTCTTCTTCTTTCCAGTGTCTTCGTCTTCTTCTTCTTCTTTTTCTCCTTCTTCTTTCCAGTGTCTTCTTCATCATCGTATTCTTCTTCTGTTTCCTTTTACCTGTCTTCTGCAACCTTTGAAACCGTTTCTCCGTCTTCGGCTTTTAAGCGATTTTTTCATGTGCTTTTCCTGCATTTTCTTCTTTTTTTTTTTAAATGTCCTTTTTCGCGTCTTTTACGGCTTCTTCGTCTTCTACGTCTTCGACTTAGCATTTTTATTTTCCATCTTTTTTCCTTTTAATTCCTCTTCATCATCTGCTTTGTTTTCTTTTTACTTCTTTTGCTTTTTCTTCTACTTTTTTTTCTTACACGTTCTCTTCTTCATTTCCTTTTCTTCTCATTTTTTAAAATTATTTTCTTCTAAACAATTTCTTAGGTGCAACTTTAGCGCAGCGCTATTGATTGATTATGCGGCTTTCCAGAACTATATATTTTGATTCGACAGCTTAAAAGCTTCAATATTCTCTTCGATTTTACATCTGAACCTTACAGCAAAACGTTAAACTTGCTCAAAACAAACTAAAGACATGGATACGTATTATAGAAACGATGTACTTATTACTTAATGACGTCACTAGCTGGCACAACTATTTATGTTCCTTAATGGAACGTTATGATGCGCTTGAAAAATATTTTGCTACAGTTTTTTTTACACCACTTATCAAGGCCCGGAGGCCACTCAGGGGTAAGGGTTATTCCGTGTACAGTAATCAATGAGATAGTATTGTAGTAATCATTAGTATTGTGGGTTTTGATAGAGTGTCTTACTTAAGGGGGCGGTTTGTCAGGAATGTGTTTACCTTGGACTTAAAGACATCAAAGTTGTAGTCAGGTGGGAAACAGGCAAACGGAAGAGAGTTCCAGTCGTACACTTCTGAGAAAGAATCTCTGCTTGTGGAATCTGCGTTTGGATTTAGGCACAGATAAAGAGTGGGGAAAATTATTGACAGTAGTTTCAGCCAGACAGGTGTTTCTCGTGAAACATCGGCGAGAGGGGACCAGAGATTGGAACTCAGACGAGCACTTGCTATGGAAATAACGATAAAACAAAGACAGGCTCTTAAAAGTCAAACCCAGAAGCTTGTAAAAACATGGAGCCCCCCCCAAGACGAGAGCCATCCATTTAAATTGATGCCAGATGGGAATCAGAGCGTTGATGATGTAAAGATAGAAGCTTGGTTTTGGATGCATTAAAAGTAACCAGCCACCTCTTCCTCCACTGTACCACGCGCTCAAGATGAGAAGAGAGAGAATTAGAGAGAACTTTGTCATTTACGGCCTTTGATGTGTTGCCATAGATGGTCGTGTCATCAGCATAGATCTCAACGAATGATTTAAGTATGTGACAGTAGATGTGATTATTATTTTCCTTAGATAACATATACTTCTGCAATGATTGCATAGCTAGGTACATTTCCAGGAATAGAATCAATTCAAATGCCGGAGCGCCTCCGGGCTTTTAATATTACGCAAGTATGCAGATTAAGGACTGTGATGAAATAATAGCATTGTTATTTATTTACTCCACTCTAAACATGAGAGGCGCCTAACGATTCTAAAAACAATACCTGCCGTATATACTTGAATTTTACTTAAACATAAATGTCAAATATAACTGGACCCTATTATGCACACGTACAAAACACATGTGATATAACATATACACGAATGCAGTGAACACTACGATGGTCAGGGCCGCCATTCTTCCGACACTTTGTAACAGACAAAGATTTGTAAAGTGTCCAGAACTAATCGCCTCAATATATCAATAACTGCTAGTGTCAGGCACCGACAGTAACAGTTGTAAAGGCAAGTTATCGCTCTAAGCAACACTATTTGTCAGTAACTACCAGCGTTAACAATGCCAGCCAGGGAATTTTGCTTGATGGCACTGGTGGCAGGAAATGCACCACCGTAGAATCAAGATGCTTTTATTTTGACCACTGCCGTCAGCACCCGCAATTTGTTCCAGTGGCTATCGGCAGCAACCGCCGCCAATCTCTCAGTGTGAATATTTTTTAGATCTTTATTTATAGAAATGTACGTAATTCGTATACAATAATGGACTAGATAATCGTATATATATTTTTTTGTTTTAGGGGAGAGGCTTTATCGTAGCTGTTATGGCTTTGAGTCAGATTCTCGCCGTGCAACGCCGGTACACGGGTCCTTCTAGTAGAATATAAATAAAGTAGGAAAATCTAGGTACGGAAAAATACGGGAAAAATAAGAAAGAGAAAAAGAAATATGAGAACTCTTTGAAGGATAATTCAGCGGAAAATAGGTGTACGCCAAAATATAATAAAATGAAAGCAAAGTTTATATCCAGCAGTGTTACATGAAGGGCTGCCCCCTTATCATGTAAGTAAGAAGACCTACTAGATAAGTGAAAATTATATTAGGATAAAGCTAGAATCGAACCCTGTAGGCAAGTGTTAAAGATAATGGAAAATGGAATGTTAGAAATCCAATCTATTATTGATTCTATTAGAAATAGTTAAATATGGTTTATATCGGAAAAAAAGAATCGAGTGTCTATTCCTTAGAAATCTAGATATTAAATATGTCAGTAAAAGAATGGACAATGCAAATTAAAAAGATATTGTTTAAAAATAGGTTAGATTAGAATTTTGTTTGCCAAAAGTGTGTTTGGACAAACATGTGTAAAGCCACGTGAAAATTAGTCACGTTTGTAAACACACTCCTGACGTCATAAACAAAGCAGATTTCTCAATATAGGAATCTGAGGGTACGGAGTTAGGGTCAGTTGTCAGTCAGTTGATCAGACAGAGTTGAAAGTCGACAGTTAATGAGATGTCGGTTTTATAGATGAGAGATAGTCAATTGAAGAGGAGAGCCCCTTAGAAGCGAAGGTTAGAAGATTAGACTATGTAGATCCAAGTTTGAATTCCTGACATCATCGACCGGCCGATCAGATAAATAAAGAAATCACCCTTTATGTTTGTAACTGATCGTCTCGTCATTCCTTCCAACAAAAACGTAAGTGTGCTTTATCATGTTGTAACTCTTGTGTAAACTTTTCCAAGTATTATAAGTCCCCATCCTCCATCATAAGTGAAGTATCTCCTCCTCTCTATATGTGTATAAGAACTGTTGTTGCATACATCTGACAGACTGTGTTAATATGAAACCTTCAAGAATCATCCTAGTCTTTATAAATGTCTCCCTCATCACTATCGTTATTTGTGTCTTTTCCTAATATGAACTCTCGTCATCTTTAAATATATACCCCTGCTATTCAACAGCAGTATCGCATGTAGAATGACCAAGAAAATAAGTTTCAAAATCTCTAAATTATCTTCAGAAGTAATCTTAAGAATAATCCGATTAAGGTTTTTAAATAAATAAATGTTCACGAATAAATCGCGTCCCATTTTATTGTCTAATGACAGTTTTTCTCCTTTTCTGACGAGAAGCGTTTAGCGCCGAAATACCATGGTTTTATAAGGTTTCTTCTCAATGGTTTTTCTGTAACCCTTATTGATTTGATGATATAATAATGTTTCTATGTTACTTTACAATTTATGCTTTTAACTTTTTCTAATTTTTGATTCTCTTAATCGTTTTTTTATACTAATAGGTTTGTCTTATAATTCAAAATTTATTTTTCAACTTAATTATAATACCATATATATAATACCATATATATATATATATATATATATATATAATACCATATATATATAATACCATATATATATATATATATAATAGCATATATATATATACATGTATGTATATATAATACCATATATATAATACCATATATATATAATAGCATAAAGATATATACATATATATATATATATATATATATATATATATATATATATATATATATATACAACCATTATTAGCTACATATGTGCATGCTTATTTATGCAATACATATTTTCAGAGATACCACGTCATAATGCTAGACAAATCATTTTCCAGACCAAATTCAAAACATTCCTTTCTACAATAATTTTTTTTATTAACATTTACTTAATAGAAGTTACAATGAAATTACTGTAAATTGATGAGAAAACAGATGGGGTTTGACAACTGGTTGATCAATATATTGTAGACAATAATGTAGGGTTCATGTTTTAAGATGTTATTATTATATTATCCACTAGCGGTGAAAAAATTTAGTTGAAAGCCATTAATTAGCATTAATTATTCCTTTTGTTATATCTGTGTTGATTACCCAGCATTATTTTCTATATTTTATGTTAAATGAAGTTGATAACCACACATTGTGGTACGTATACATATTTAACGCACACATATACACACATTCAATTCAATTATAATTCGTACATCAATCTATGTTTGATCCTTGATATGGTTAAGCATAAATGCCTGACATACACACACACACACACATACACACACACACACACACACACACACACACACATATATATATATATATATATATATATATATATATATATATAGAACCACATCTACCGATACATGGTATCTATATCTATAAATAGATAGATTTATGACCATACTCATCGACATATATGCACATATACGCAAATGTACGCATTTATCTCTCTCTATCTCTCTCTATCTTTATCTCTATCTCTATCTCTATCTCTATCTCTCTCTCTCTCTCTCTATATATATATATATATGCATGCACACAAATGTATACACTATTTATATACACATTTAGCAAACTTTGTAACATGAAAACACTCGTATTTTATTGAATAGATTCGAGTGTTTTCCTTCATATTTTTTTTCTCATTTTCTTGAGTGAAATATGGCAAGACTTCAATATGGCGTTTTCTATAGAAGTTTATGAGAGTTTCAGGCTGAAGTAGAATTTTATCTTTGACTCTTGAAGCTAAAAGTTCAGAAGATTCTTTGGAAAGGTTGAGATCTCTGGTCAGATCATTAAGTTTTCTTTAAGAAAAAAAGCTGCAGTAGCGTAGAAGGAGGAAAACCGACATCTGAATCTGCGGCTTCACTACTGTTAGTGAACAAAACAGAGGCTGGGTCTTCTTTAGAACCAAGCATTTTCCATTCGACACGAACAGGAATTTAATTGTAGTGTGGAATTGGATTAATTGCAGATTTGGGGTTTGGGTAAACCAATGACTTCCTGTTTTTTTTCTGTTAATGGTCTTCGTATTGACTGCACAGTCAATTTGTCTATTGTCGAAGATGCTAAACACATTAGTTGTATACAATATGGATTGCCTATGCCTTGTCTTGATCAGCCAGCATTACTTTCAAGTAAACAAGATAAACACATTTTACAAATGCGGTGATTCTCTTCCTTTTGAATTGCAGCGTATATTACCCGCAAATATAGCAAAACACATTTAGATTGTTTAAACAACGTCGCGTAGGAGATGATGTAGCCATGCTTAATTTTTGCTAAAAAAAATCTGCAACGAAAGTAAAGTAATGCAGTTTAATTATTTCCTGCCTGGCTTATAAAGGAATTACTAACATTAAGAGAATAAACGTTACTTTGACCCCAGAAACTAACAAAAACATTTCATAAGTGGCAGACATATTTACTACTCATTGCCCACTTTTTACAAACTACATGCCTTATTCTATAGCAAATCTGACCTTTACTTTAAGGTTTGTGATGTCATGATTAATTATCTCTGCTTCACACTCAGATAAACTATTCTAAAAAAAAACGAATGCTCTGAACACTAGTACATGATCTACAAATATACTTATATAAATAGAAAAAGTAAAAACTGAAAGACCAGAAAATGTTGAGATGAGAAAGTAAAAATGATAATAAAAAACACGAAACTATTTATTTACTTCACGGGGGTAGCATGCTCTTATTCCGTCAGCCATAACTGGATAGGGGTCCTAAATAATTCGCAATTTTATTTTTTGGTCGCCCATAATGAGGATTGAACCTTCAAATATCAGAAGAATATCACTTTTACAATTGATTTTTCCAAGTACTCTAACCACTGTACACCGGTTCCTAAACTAATTCACCAATTGTTATGGATTTTGGGACACAGCATCTAAGCGTAAGTGTGTATAGTGAGGTTAAAGTTAGTTTGATTTCATTCTACAGACGGAGGACAAGGAGCGTAATGGAACCTCAAAATTAATTTAATATATTCGAGTTGTGTGAAATTTTTACAATAAGCATTAAACATAAAATAATTAATGAACGGTGCTTTATGGAGTACAATTTAGTTAAGATTTGGTATACTTGATCCATAAATATTAGACTATATAATTACTCGAGATTCAAGGAATTTCTCCTTAAGACAGGACAAGATAAAGTATTAAGTTTTAGTCATCTATAATCTAAATCGGATCATGTATTTTGATCAAAATGGAAATTAGGATTCTCAGTTTAATGTCGTTACCCATTACAACTTTATTTTCATATCCGTAATCAGATATGAAAATTTTGTAGAACATTTCTGTTCGGGTATTTTTTTTTTACAATTTTACATTACGGATATTCTGCTAGTACCTATATATATATATATATATATATATATATATATATATATATATATATATATATATGTATATATATATATATACAATTAAAGGTTAATATTTACAGAGGTAAAGCAACGAATGAAGTTTTAAGAAGGTTAATACAAGAGTACCCAATACCAAAGTTTGGTAGGGTATACTTTTTTATTTTTTTTTTACATAAGCGTTAATATGTCGCTATACATTCATGGGCGCAGGCCACATTTTATACTTCATAAAATATACAAATGATTTCTGTTATTATTGTTTGTTTAAATGTGTTTATAAAATATTTATTTTATTTATTTCAGTTTTCCTTTACAAACGTTAGCTTTTCATACGTGTTGCTCCACTTGCTCTCAAGATTTCAAGCATCTCTGGAATAGTTTTACGCGTATGCTACTCAAAAAACGTTTCTTTTCTGATAATTGGGTTTTTCACATACAGTTACTTACGCCAATCGTTTCAGTAGCCCTCATGCATCCAAATATCTAATCCAGTAATTGGATAGCTTCTATAATGCGGGGGGAATACTATGACCAAATAGCTGTCCATTTAAGAGTGAAATGTCGCAGTAGGGTGTGTCCTCTAAGGTTCTATTAATTTAGTTTCTGTTCTTATTATGTAAAACGTTTTAGTATATAATTTTGGCTTGTACTAATGTTTTGGTTTGGAGATTGCTGTTGCGTTCGTTTTATGTATACTTGTGAAATTATCTTATTTGTCTATTATAATTTTTTCTTTTTCATGCATATGTTTTTCTTTTATTTCACATTATTTTTTTCCAGTTTATTTTTTTATAATTTCTATATTCTCCCTCTCCCTCTCTATTAAATATATATATATATATATATATATATATATATACATATATATATATATATATATATATATATATATATATATTTAACAAGCTTTGAGTTATATATATATATATTTTTTTTTAAATATTTTATAAGTTTAAGTTTTCAGGAGTGTTTACGTGTCATATATTCTGGATAGTTTGTTATTTGAGGAGTATGCCGATCTGTTGTATTTGTGATAATGAATCTATCTTGAGTGGATTTGTGAAATGAGTATATGAATAATTTTAAATGTTGAAGTATATAGCGTAGGGATATATGATACATATCTCAGGCCGTCTCATAGTCAGCTGTTAGTAAAAAAAAGTTTAGTGCGTATTACGGCCCAAACCAATATTTGAAGGAGTCTAACTATTATAAAGAACGGACTTTAACAGCAGAGACTAATTAGTACACAGATATCGAAAATCGTAGAAAAAAAGAGTAGAAATACAAATGAACATATTTTTCAAAGACGACTATCAAATAAAAATCGAACTAAAAAAGATATGAATAAAAAGTTAATAAAATACAGTAAATATAAAAACATTAAAAATTTCTAACTTTACAACGTTTTAAAACGCACAGCTTTTTACAAACACAAACTCTGTTAGAGGAATAACAACAGTGTACAGAGTCCGATGTAAATCGGCGATTTGTACTTTACCCAACTTTTTTTTTAATCTTTATTTACGAAACATTGCCGAAGCGTCGACCTGTTTCTCAGAATCAATTTCTACTACTGTCTCGGTAAGAGTAGATTGTCTCCTGCGTAGAGCCACAGACACTGCGTTGTATATTTATTGAATAACATATACACTAATTTGTAAATAAATATGAACACATTTTACTCCTACATATACTAGTGTTTCATGCTTCGTCAATCATTAAATTAGGAAGTAATAATTACTGCTAATCGAGAGACTTGAACTTGAACTTACTGCTAATCGAGAGACTTGAACTCAGTTCGCATGCTAGCAGCTTTCCTCTCGGCCATCATCAGGATATATAGGGAAGGAACTTGAGTACCTATGTAGAAAAATAGTTATGGATGGTAAGGAGAATCGAACCCAATCAACGAAGCCAGCTTAATAATGGACAGGCGAGTTAAAAGTGTGCAAGAGAAGGAAAGTCATGAAAACAAAGAAAAGAATAAATACGCAAATAGAACGGATAAGGTCAAATATATAACGTGCCCCGATCAGTCCATAAAGAGATGCGAGACAGGTGTAGGCAGTAAAGTAAACCACACATTTTATGAATAAATGAGTTATAGAAACTTATATTTGTTATGGCCTCCAAACAAAAAATGTGTGATTCCCAAGCAACTATTTAATATAAAATTATGATATCGGTTAAGAAATTCGAGTTGAAAAATAATGGTATTAAAATTAAAAACAATAACGAATCCATGACGAAAGTAATGTTTTTATTTAGGTTAAACATGAACTATTTCATGTAGTTATACTATTTTCGGTCAAATATGAACTATTTCATATAATTATACTTATTTATGCAGACTATTGTTTTAAAACTAAGCATAGCGGAAGATGTTAATTAGTTTGAATCTAACAGGTACATCTTCTCATCTTAACGTATCGTCACCTTTCACTAATGATCGACTTACAACATATATGGTCGCCATCATTTCAAGGAAGGAACAGAATGACAAAGCTACGGTTCGCTGGCGTGCAGCTTTACAGAAATAACTTTGATTTCCTGCTATTTGGACAGAAAATGCCAAACTAGAGTTACAGTTGCATCGCATCTACTCAGTGTGGTATCCACACGTTAAACAAAGCTGTGTGTGCATGAGCATATGTACACACATATCATTTAAGGGGTTCGAGAAAAAATTCAGGCCATAGAACAATTGGAATTACTCAGCCAAAGTCATATCAAACAATGACACATCGAAAACTATGTACTCGTAAATGACAGACTCATGACGAAAATCACTTCGCGTTTCGATGCGTTATGTGGAAGAACAAGCCAAACAATAATAAAGAGAAAGCAATAATGCATAACAATATTTATTTCCCTATGAAATTAATTACTTTCAATTGTTCTTTTTTTTTTCGAGAGAACCTACTATTTACTGAATGCCAGTGAATCGGACACATCATGAGCGATCCTTTTATTGAAACCGACCAACTTTCAAATCACAGTTTATTAATATCCAGAAGAATCGATATTTTGTAGATGTCAATCTCTCTTAGACATTATAATATACTTCTCAGATATCAATCTATTATAATAAGACATGACAGCACTTGGTTTTCGTTGTAAATTAATTCAAAATGTCTCAAAAATGAACTTGTTTCAGTATACTTTAGACCAGCAAAAACAAGATTCAACATATTGGCTTTTTTATACTAATCGCTCACTATTAACAACGGTAAAAAAACATTCATGCATAAAGAATAATGTGATTGTTAATTGTATGATGAACGACAATGACAGGTTTTGAAATCCTGGATTGAAATGAAATAATGTTATTCATGACAGCTCAGCAAGTATTTGCTGAAATGTGAATCAAAGAAGTTTTAGTGTCTTTTATATTCTTCATCGAAGCTCTTTGTCTTCTTTTCTGCAAGGCTGTCATTTGTCATCAGTGGAGCTAGGCAATTAAAACTTTTTATTTTGTTCAGAAAGGTAGACTAAAATGCTCGCCGTGAGTCTTTAGTATTAAATTTATTTTGGAGATTATATAGCTCACATATGCGAGGAAGATTTATATTCTATTAAGTAATTAGTTAATTCTATTATAAATATTAAATGGGTAGACACAGAGAAATAACATCTTAGCGAACATTTCACTCTGTGTGATTATCAAAGTTTTCCTTTCAGATATTACAACAGTTTTGGCGATCTGTTCTGCGTAACTTTCATAGAAAAACTGATTTAAAACTTCCGTTTTTTGTCAACATCAATATCAGTGACGCCATGCGTGATGTCGAGCAACGTCTCTTTGTTTTCTGTCTATTTTAACCATATAACGTTTCCTAATATTCAGGTAGTTTCTTTCTGACATCTTTCCTGTGAAACTGATAAATTTCCCCAAGTCCGTTTCACTTCTACCTATACTCAGTTAAAATTTGTCAAGATTAACAACAGTTAATGTAATCGCTATTCATATATATCGGGGCATTAACACGATCACGTTACAGTCAGAAATCAAGCAATCCCGTAGTATTGTGTTCCACAGATTGAAAGTTATTGGAAATAAACTACGATCATAGAAGTTATGTTTAGTTTTATATACACAGAGAAAAAATCGAATGTTTATTGCTGTGGTGGTAACTAGACGAGTTCTTGTGAATGTTACACCGGGTGAAAACAGAAAATCGAGATAAGTGGATAACATATAAATTCCTGTTTCATCTTTATTCGTACACATCGCCAAATTAACTTACTTAACCTGCTATAGCATTCTAAATCCTAATGGACTGACGCCTTAGTAGAAAATAGACAAATTATTACAATTAATTTTCGTTGTAGCAATGGAAACCAATAAGCCAATATTGACTTTAAACATATCAGAAAATCCGAAGCTTATTTCGATCTGTTAAAAGTCTTATTTAACCCCGTGATTCACGTATTCCTGTCATGCATCAATCTTTAAGCCAAAAGAATTACGTGATACCCCAACACCATTACCCCTCTAATATGATTCTGTGAACCTATCCCCAGCTCATATAAATCAAAGTCAAACGAGTTGGCCGTGATTTCCGAACACTTTCAAATGGTTAACCGATCGTGATGAACAAACTAAATATCTTAAACTAAAGATTTACAACATTGTTTATAGACGTGAACGTAACTAATTCGTCTGGCCGAGAAATTGTAAATACATATTTTAAAGGTTAGATTATGTATTTATGATGAAATCATGTTCTATATAGTCAATGTGTATGTGTAAACTACTACAATTTTTTCAAACAATACAATCAGAAATCTAATATATATATATATATATATATATATATATTATATCTGTGATTGTGTTGTTAGAAACACGCACACACACAGACATATATATATATATATATATATATATATATATATATATATATATATATATATATATATAAACATGAATTTTTGGGTACGTAAACGATTAAGGAAAATTGGACAGTATCTGCCGTTACTAATGGATCACATGATCTATTAAAACATAACACTAAGAGATAACCATGCATAGTGAATGACGTCACAAAATCATGCCATTGTCCACCAAACCTGAAAAAGGAGGACTAGTGCTGCATTGTTTTGTTTACAATACACGGACCTTAAGTGATCCAGTATACTCCAAGTACTCTGACGTTGTTGTTATTCTTCTTGCTTGTCATCGTGCACACTTCATCTGCATACGATGATGGAAAAATGTGCAGATATCATGAATACAGGATTAATGAGAATATGCATTTTCAGAGGATTTGACTGATATAAGAGTCAGAGAAAATACAGAAAGCGGAGTGCTAGAGCAGAGAATGGAAATAGAGGATAAGAGGAAACGAGATATGAACCAGTAGAGAGGGAGAGAGAGAACGAGAGAGAGAGAGAGAGAAAAAGAGAGAGTAGAAGGGAGAGATATTATATTAAGACATCACAATATATCCTGATGTTTGTAAATCCTTTCAGTTTGTAATCTTTCTAAAACAAAATTATTAACAATATCAAATTTAAGAAATATTATGTCTAATAATATGCATAACAAATACGTACCGTGCGGGACACGGATTTTCGAGTATATTTTAATCAACTGTAAAATTACTCTCTATTTCGGAAGGAAAACATTGCAGTACTCACCTTTACGCGTATGTAATTATTAGCGTCAAGCCGGAAGGCTCAACGTTGCTCGACATTTTATGAGGATCACTACAATATACTTTTAACTATGCTTATGACACTATACTACTTTCTTTTGGCTGCTTCTCTTTCATGATAAAATGTTGGAAACTCTCTGAATTAGTTTCTCCTATATGTATGTTTTATTACGTAGATTCTTCGGACTCCTGTTCTCACTTCAGTGTAATTTTCACAATGTTTCGGTCGAAGTAACCCTCGACCTTTTTCAGGTGTACCTTATCGAACTGGGGAATCTTTCTGGCGAATTCGGGAATCTACACGGAATATCGAACGAAACTTTTTTTTAAATCCACGGGTGAAGTATGCTCTCATTTCGGACAGCCATGGGTGGATAGAGGTCATAAAACTTCGCAATTGGACTCTCAATTTTCAGAAGTATGTCGCATTTACAACTGATTTACTCTAAAAATTCTGCCACGAGTTCGACGAGATTCACGTGAAGAAGATCAGAGATTACACAAACCGATGAACGTGAAAAACGACACACAAAATTGGAATAGTAGTCCGAAGATTCCAAATAATACGAATAACCAATCTTCATCTCAAAAATTCAGAAACATAACGGATATACGTATTTTAAGTTTTAAAAGATTCTATCATAATGCGTAATTTAGAGCTGGAGGCACGTGAAATTTCGGATCATGGATCGTTGAGATTCGAGACCACTCTAATCGTCTTTCCTAGAGATATTTATATATAATATATAAATTTCATCACAATATTATGTATCCAAAATTTATCACAGGGTTCAGAAAATTCTATACATATGATTTAAATTTGATAAAAATAGGATTATATAAATAATAATAGGATATGTTTGATGTTAAGGGGTTTATTCCCTCAGATATTCCATTAGGGACACACTTAAAAATTCGGGAACATTTATATTGTCTTTCAAGAAATATTGCATGAGAATGCCGTTTTAGATTTTATGCAGATTTTATAACCTTTCTTTCCAGAGAGAAAACACAAACGTTAGATACACACACATGTCGACATTTCATCAGAAGTTTCATAAATATAGAAGATCACGCAATCTGTGATCCAATCGTTCACAGCATTCTCCACTATTTTTATTTCGATTTCATTCGAAAATTTATAAACCGTGATATATTCATCAATTAATCATGATAAACAATAATAAGTTTCTTCACGTCTATATTATTTTTACTAGTTATATCTAAATAAACGAAGTTATTTACGCGTTTTCGATGTGTAAGAACACCTATGTAAACTATGTAGAAAAAGAGATATGTACTTTCTCTTAATACTTACAAACGTATCACGAAACATTAGAAAGAGTCGGAATGAAAATGGTGTGAGTGAAGTAACAGAAATGCATACAAAGTTAAAAGAAAAATTAGGTACATTGTTTATTACAAATCACAGATAATTCGAAAAAGTAAGAATGAATCCCAGAATCACTGTATATTTTGCATGTATTTTTAATACAACATTGGAGAAACAAACATTAATTAACTCACATATATGACTAATTGAGAGTTTATATATATATATATATATATATAAATATATATATGTCTGAAGTCTTAACTATACTATTGCTTATATTAACAATAAAGACTTTTATCTGTCTATATGAACGAAATATTCGTTTACAATCTTCTTATGTTTAATTTGGTTAACTATATTTGCCCACCCGCTAAAACGCACGCCAGCCCAAAGCGCTGTGTGCCATGGCTTGGTTCTCAATCGTCTTGATTTTTTGTAGCCGTATCGTCATAATCTTCCGCACTGGTGACTGTCAAGGGGAGCGAACGGGTTCACAAGTATAAAAATAAAGTGAACACGGGGAAACAAGAAACACAAAGGAACAACAAGAAAACGCAGATTCAATTGCTTCACAAATAGATTGGCTGGACTCTATGTGTGTGTGTCTACAGACTAAAGTCCAGTTCATCTCGATCTTCCAAAGCTTTTTTAACCAATCCCAAGCTACGATATGTCTCAAACTGTATTCAAAGCCCCACTGAACCCCTAGATTGTCATAAAGTCCCAATCTATGACTGTGGTAAAAACTTACTGACTACCGTCAAGTCTAGTTTTGTCGTCCATTAATCGTTTCTATGATCATAACCACTCCCCAATGTCCTTAAACTAAATATATCTCTATCCATTGTCCATTCCTGTTGCTCTCATCATTCGTCGCATCTTAATATAATCCCTATCCTTGCTTTTCTGTCGTCTATCTTACTAAAACTACTTCTTTTTCTTTTGTCACCTTTTTCTCTTTTTTCTCTTCTCAACACTTAACGACCTTATTATCACCTACTATTTCAGACTAACCTTCTGCATTTCAAGAATTCCATACTATTTCAGACTAACCTTCTGCATTTAAAGAATTCCATAGTGTAATTCTGTTTTCATGGGACATCCTTTCAGGCATTGTTTTCTATCAGTTTCTTTATTAAGGATGTAGTATCTGGTCTGTAGTTATGAGACAATCGTCAATAATAACTACAGCAACAATAACAATTATACATAATTAGTATGATCATTTTTGAAAATTAATTTACTCTAACTGAATTAATAAGCTTGAATTAAATTCAAGCTCACATTACACCCAGTAGCTATATTCAAGTTATATTCCTTATATATGGTGAGATCAAATATTAATGCATTGTTGATTTGGACGATATTATCTTATGAAGAAGAACGTGTAATTTTATGATTTCTGAAGGTCAAAATAAATTGAAATTTACAATTCAATAATAGTTGTGCTGATTCGTTGCTTGTAGAGGAGTTGGAAAGCATCATGATTGTTGTTAAATTCATTTATTTCTTCATTTCGTATGTAATTAAAACCAAATCAGCGAAATCGTTACTTTGAAAAGCAAAGCATTGCTTATTCACTTAGTTTACAAGATACGTGGTTGCAATCCAATCCCATTGCGTGTCAGTTTCGTATTGTTTTGATCCTGGCAAATGAATAACAGTCAATACAAAGGATACTTCATTCGATTATAGAAACGATAAATTGTAACAGTTGATTACTTCTGTAATGATTCCTCATCTCGATTATTTACACGGTTGTTGTTTGCAGGTGACCGTAATCAAATAACAGTCCGTTTAGTGTTTGGGTAGATGACCATTTCTAAATACTAGTTTTTCTTCAAGACTAGCTGACCTACCCGGCGTTGCATGGTTGTATTTTATATATTTGAATATTCCGTCCTCATACATAATAATCTTATTGATTAAAGTAATCATTTATTCATAATGACTTCTTTTTCCAAATCCTCCATAAGATAAGAGCAGAAGGTGCATTTAAATTTATAGAGTCTCGCCAGTAGCCCTAATTCTCTTTTCTAGTTTAATCTTTTATCTTTTAGTCTTTTCTGCTTTAAAAATATAATGTAAAAGTTAATGTTTTATATCATAGTGCATATCTGAAAACTATTAAATCTCCTTGCGTTTTAATTATTTAATATAATATTATATATATATATATATATATATATATATATATGTGTGTATATGACATTAGTCATTTATTCTGTTAATGAAATCATTAAAATTTAGTTTCAAGAAGTGCATATCTGAACACTGGTAAATTTACCTGTAACATTAATTTACCAAAAAAATAAATGTTGGTGTGATCTCTAATAGGTGTGTAAATGTAGAGTTTTTCAAGACTTCAAATACGTGAGCAACCAACATATAACTGGCCATGTGAAAAGCCATGTTTCTGAAGATTGAGTCCAACAACTTTTAGGCTTTGTCTTTGAGCTTTATTTATAGACATGGCAAAACTCATTTTTATTGGCACATAATATAATAACTCGAAATTTTTAAGGGCGAAACTGTTAATTTCTCGGATTCCTTTTGATATCCTTATTCCTTCTGACATACTATTTCAGTTCAAGCGTAAACGCCTGAACTGAAATAGCATGTCAGAAGGAATGAAAGAAATCCGAGAAATTAACAGTTTCAACCTTAAAATTTCCAGTTATTATAATAGATTCCATAACATATTGTATTGCTAACCGTGTGCCATTACACAGTACAGTTTGGGCGGATCAATATTTCTTAATAATATAACTGGAGCTCCTTTCTTCAATATTAGGTAATGATGTTGCATTCCAGACAGTTTTAGTGAATTCTACAGAAAATTCTACTACCTGATCCTCATCAATAACAGATTAAATTGATTGATATCTCTTGCAAAAGATTATAATTGATCCTATCAACACCATCATTTCTTGGGGCAAAGATTGCTCTTTCACGAAGCCATTCAACATTGCGGTAATTTTAAGCAATATTGGGAAAAACTTAGTCATAAGATCACCAATTGAATTTACCGCCTGCCCACAGAGTAATTTTTGCAGCCGAAGATCTCTATTCAATGTTATTGAACCGGTGCCAAAGAAAAGGAGGTGGTTTGAGAAAAAGTGCTATAGACTGATCAGCAAAGAAATGTGGTTACCACGTAGTATTGCAGAAGTGTCGGATTTTATATCACATTTTAAATGGAGAAAAAGTATTCGGGACCGAATCAAACGTTCAGTTCACAAGGACAGCAGTATTTTGTTTAATAGATAAACTACTTATTGTAGACTATAACGTTTTATTCGACCTATCTCCCCTTTTTACCATCTCCCATATAGTACAATAATTAAATATTAATAATTTAAAATTCTGATGTAGGGTGATTTCGGAATAGGATTTTAAAAGAATAGAATTATACTTATAATAGTGCAATGCTTTAGCAACTGTCGCCTTTGCACTTTTACCGGCGCGAGGTGAATGAACATAAAGTTTATAAAATTTATTGTTTTTGAGCATATTAAAATTTTATTGAATTTCGTTTCAAAACAAATTTCAAAGAAACTTCTTTTATGTTTAGAGGATTGCTTTCGTGTCAATCTTTCATTCGTTGATATCAATCTCGTGGCCGTTTTTGGATTGTAAGTGCCCATTTTTATAGTTTTTTACACAGGAATCACCACTTATCAAGGCCCGGAGGCCACTCGAGGATAAGGGTTAATGGGTATACATTAGTTAATGTCATTATAGAGTAGTAAACATAAGTAGTGGAAATTTAGTAAATTGGATTTGGTTGGTAATAAATATATGCTCATCTAATCAATGAATAGAATAAAAAGAAAAGATATATAGAGATGTGTTCATCGTATTTCTTTACAAAAAAGGAGAAATTATTTATAGGAAAAGAAGGAAGTTATTTTAAGTAGAGGAAAGGTTATTTATAGAAAAATTATCTAAAGGGAACAGGAGTAATAATTTAACTTAAATAATAATAACATTATTAAAGTTAGTCTAAACTATAAATATTTGCAATTTCAAGATCTCGAGCAATAGTTACGTATTACTTGGAAAATGAAGGAACAAGAAATGAAACGTAGGAACCTGACATTAACCCAAGTAAGCTTTTCTATCCAAACTGTACTTAGAATTTGTCGTCTGTTGTGAAATATTTACTTAAGAAAAGTATGATTTCTTTTATTGAATATCATCTTCTTCCGTGAGGGATTTCCGGCAAAAAAATAATTGTAAAGAAATATTTATCGTCTTAAAAGACTATAAGAAATTAAATCGTAAATTTCTATATTCCAAGCCTGTAAATATATATTTTATTCTACTTGACGTTAAATGTGTTTAAATATATTGAAAGCGTGCAGATCATCGCATTTATTAATATATAAACATGATGGCAAATGTTAAAACAATAAAATGACTTGGTGCCATCAGCTAGAATAAAAACCAAAGCATTCAGCGTTCCAGTCACGTTCTCTATCGATGTGGTTAGCGAGGGAAACGTGATCATGTCTCAATATTAAAACACTCGAACAAATGCATTTTTTGTGAGCATGCGCAGAAAGAAGTAAAAAACATGTCAGCCAGTTGAAATGAACATTTTTGATTTTAATGTCTGATTTTTAATTTTTTTTTTATTTTTTTTATTTTTGATATATGTCTGTACGCGTTATTTATAAACCCTAACAAAGATTTTACTCATTATAAACTACCTTTGAGATACATAGATATTCGGATATTATATTAAAGTCTCCTTTTAATCGTTGAGTTAGCAAATATATGAAGTCCATTAAATTTCTTCTCGCTAACCGACCAAACTGCATTATAGTATATCTGTCTTGTAGTCTCATGGAATGACTACATTCCATGCCGAATATCCTAGATTGAGTCAGTGTAGCTTTGACTGCGCGTAATAAATTGCGTTTCTTTGGTTATAGTGTTGTGTACTAAATAAAAATATCGCTGTTTCCACAAAATAAATAACTGTAATAATACAGCATTATATTTGATAAGTGATTTACGTTCATCCAAAAGTGCTCAATGCTCTAGGAATAACATGCATTTCTAAACGCTGCAGTGTCCATGATAAAAAAACTCAATGTCTTCTCTTAGAAAATTCGATATTCGAGGAAAAGAAAAAAAATGGGTGCGTAGAGAGAAATAAATGCTGAAAGACCTTCCGCATAATTGTTACACATTTTTGTTGTTTATGATCCCGGCAAACGGTGTCTAATATTTAAAGAAAAGTGAACTTAATATTTTAATAAAAGTGTGTTTGAATTAAATCGTTGTATCTTCACGCCTAATAAATCGATAGTTGACTCTACCTTGCCAGTTAATTGATGATATGTTTAGTCTGTGCTCTTTGCATGAAATGAAAATCCAATTTATTTCATATGATTACATATTTTATCTGGCCCAGTACTTCTTTCGGAATAAGATACTTTGCAAGATTCATCTTGAGCACTACAAATTATTTTTACTACATACAATGCTTCAAAAATGTAGCTGTTATTCAGACAGAATAATCTCAGTTTTTTTAGACTAGTATCTTAATTCGTCAACTAATTTCATAGTTTTGAACGATTATATACTGCAATAACAAAATAATCGGAGAAAACAGGAAAGTCAGACTGGTCAACGTTCGACAATCATTGCTTTGTTTTTGATATAATAGAAAAATCCTTTCAGATTCAATTTGGTTTGACTTGTGAAAAGGAAAACATAAATAAATAAATGAAATAAAAAATAAATGAACAAATACAATAACATTTTTTGAGGGTTGTATTTATTCTCATTGGTCAATGAAAGAATTATGTCAGCCACGGCTGCGAAGAAGTCTTAAGCAATTCACAATTGTTTTCCAGTTTAGACCGCACCGAATGTTTATTCTTAAACTCCCATAAGAATGTCAATTAGAAATACATTTTGCATGGTCATTCATCTGTTATGACATGTGCCTTGTGGAAATTACATTGGTCGAAACTTGTTGAGAATAATACTCAAGATAAAAACAATAGTCAGAATAATCTAAACAATGCAAATGTTATTTTTATATACATTACTCTCCAATTCCACTCAGTAAATAAATAAGTTCGCTTCCTTATTGAGTACTCACTTGTCCTAATCCTAGTACTGAATTTATGTTGGTGATATGAAACATTCCAGTGTACAACGTTTGCTGTCTAGCAGATTTGGTTATAATATCACAGAAAAGGAAGTGCTCTAATGATTCAGATATCTTCTGAATATATCTGTGAAAACTTCACTCTGCAGAATTAACCACTTAATAATTATAAGGTTCCAAAGGTATATCTTGCCTGTTTTAAATTTCTACTTGGAAATCATAGAAATAAAATATCCAAATATTTTACCTGTTGCAACCGTTAGGAAATTTCGGTGTCTGTACTATTGACCTATATTCTTTTAGAGATTGATGGCGAATGATTAAATTCGCCTACTTCTACAGACTAGTGTGTTAAAATTTTTTATTTAGTTTGAATTCAAAAATCAAGCCAGATATTTTAAGTTAAGAAGTACATTAGTTGCTTGTTCTATGTTACGAGAGAAAAAAACTACTGAAACTTTGAATAGCTGTTTCCCTATATTA
This sequence comes from Euprymna scolopes, assembly GCF_053919585.1. Taxonomy (NCBI): domain Eukaryota; kingdom Metazoa; phylum Mollusca; class Cephalopoda; order Sepiida; family Sepiolidae; genus Euprymna; species Euprymna scolopes. The sequence continues at coordinate 53,638,883 of NC_136493.1, read as the reverse complement.
TAAATTAGCTGTCATGACCCAGTGTTGCTCGCTTGTGTTTTTAAAATAATTTTTTTATTTTTATCAGAATGTTGAATATTTAATTGCATAATTACTTTCCAGTGTGGTATATGGAACTTTTAAAAAAATGTGACTTTTAATGACGTTTGGCGGGGTCCTAAATTCTTAAAAAATAGTCCAAATAATTTCAAATCGAAAATAATTCTAAATCTTGAAAATGTATAATTGTGAAACTCGGACGCACACGTTGTATGCAAAGACAGTCGCAAGGTTGCCTTCTTCTAGTTGAAACAAAAGTAATTTATTCATGGTACTTTCCAAAACCATGCATTACATCTTGTTCTAAAAGTCTCATAGTTCGCCACATAGTTAAAAAAACTGTCTTCTCCAACACATGCTTTTTCTCCTTCGCGTCAATATGTCTGCTTGTCCGGTCGCCATACGGGTTTCTAATCTGTCATGCCGACCAGTTTTCACCTCGTTGTCCTGCCACAGTTTTTATTAAATCTCTCTTTTCTTTTCACTGCTAAGTTTTTAAGCTCGCCTCAGTACACAGTATTTCGATCATATTTTTTTGCTCAAACTTCGAATTGTATCTATTCTTAAAAGTTCCTCTCGCACTGACTCGTGCTTCCAAATCTTCTGCTCGCCCACATGCCACACATTAATCTTACACCGGTAAGCGCTTGCCGGTCACTCGCCACATGGTCCCTTATATTCTCTCCGTTTTTATTTTTTGTTTCCTCCTCCTTTATGATGTCACGTCCAGTAACGGCTTGGTCATTTGTATATCAGCGGCTCTGTTACACAATGGGCGATAAAAATACAGAAAAACGAGATAGCTAACTAATAAGAGTTTGTGTCTTAATGATACATGTAAATTGGTGAACAATATTGAACCTTCTTTTTTATATCTACGACTGAGTATATTATGAAGCTGTGTTTTTTTTTTTTGTTGAATGTTAAAGCGCCATTTAAATTGGCGTGCAAGTCTGACAAATGACTCAACTTTATATCAAGAGATTAAAAATTCCAAGAAATATTAGGTTGGCTCAAAAGATCGTTAGTATTTTTTTAGTAAATATTTATGCAACTCATTTTCCACGCTCGATTTAGAAATCGTAAGAATGTCTGCATTTTTCTTCTTTGTTGTCATCAAACAACAATCTTGTTCATCTATGGCTTTTACTTAGTGACTTTCGATTATGTTTGGCCGGCCACAGCGAGGAGCATTTCTCACTGAGAAGTTTTTTTTTCTGTTGAGTCGAGCAAAACATTTCTCATATAAACGTTCAATAAAAACATTTTCTTCATACACATGGAAACGTGGCATATGCACGTTTGTAAAACGTTTTCTTTTTTCTGTAGAAAAAAATAGATTTTAGTCGTGCTCTGTGCTCGGGGATTGGTTTTAGATCGTCGATTGAGTCATACCAAATACTTAACAAAATAGTACTCATTCCTCTTTGCTAAACACTTCGCATTATAAAAAGAAGATACCGGGCATGTAGGGTAATCCTAGGAATGGAATAATGCCCCATCCTACGCCACCGTCTGCCAGCGAATAAAAAGACGCCTTCCATTCGATCTCGACTACAGTCGGCCACTTACTTTTTTCAAGGCCTATAATATATATAAAAAATGTACTAATTCTTCAACTCGGTAGATAATTACACACTGACATAATCGATACAGGATTTGAAGAATAAGAATAGTAAACGATCTTTAGTAAGCCGAAAATATAACATACACAAACCAACAGCAAACGTTTTGGCCAACCAACTCGTTTATTGTAACGATGTTATGAGGCGTCTCCCCATTTTGGACTGACCGCATACGCATCACATAGTGTTTTGCTAGACACTTAATTCAACTGACTAGCAGAACTTTCCTTCTATTTATCAAAATAACATACAACTAGCGAAATTTTATTCTGTAAATCTTACCTTGATAGAGCTAATTCTTACCGTTACAGAACTAATTCTTACCTTGCTAGAGCTAATTCTTACCTTGATATAGCTGATAGAACTAATTCTTACATTGATAGAGTTACTTCTTATCTGGATAGAGCGATGATGATGATGATGATGATGATGATGATGATGATGATGATGATGATGATGATGATGATGATTATGATGATGGAAAGGCTTATGACATGGTTCCTCATTCATGGATACGTGAAACACTATTGATGATGAAGGTTGCTGAGAATGTGGTAGAGCTTTTGGAGACAAGTATGGCTCAATGAAAAACGGTGCTGACAGCAAACAGAGAGGAGATGGGGCAGGTTGGCATTAAACGTGGGATATTTCAAGGAGATTCGTCATCGCCACTTCTTTTTGTAATGATAATGATGCCACTGAGAATCCCCTTGAAGAGAGAAAAACTGGGGTATAACTATTGATCTGGTGACAGACGCCTCAACCATCTACTGTTTATGGATGATTTGAAAATATTCGGTAGAAATAAAAAGGAAATGGAGAGACTGGTAGAACTTGTGGGGACATACTTAGAAGACATTGGGATGGAGTTTGGGATTAGTAAATGTGCGGTGCTGGTGATGAAAAGAGGAGTAAAGGTCCATTCGAATGGAATAGTGCTGCCAAATGGAGAAACCATGAAAGAAATAGAAGATACAGGATATAAGTATTTGGGAGTGCTGGAGGGTGTAGGCATCATGAACAGAGAAATGAAGGAGAAAGTCAGGAAGGAGTATCTTAGAAGAGTGAAACTAATTGTAAAGTCGAAACTGTATGGAGGAAATCTAATGAAAGCAGTGAATGCATGGGAAGTCAGTGTTTTGAGATACAGTGCGGGAATTTTAGAATGGTCTGACAAGGATTTGCATGCCATGGATATCAATACAAGAAAAGTTTTAGCAATGTTTGGTATATGTCACATTCGAAGTGGCGTAGCAAGGCTGTATCAAAAGAGGAAAGATGGTGGTAACGGATTGAAAAGTGTAAAAGATTGTGTTAGAACCGAGGAGATGTCGTTGAAGGAGCATGTGGTTAGAAGTGTGGAGTGGATGCTTAAGGTCGTGGCCAATGAAGTGGAAGTATGTGAGACCAAGGCTGATTATGTGAAACGTATGGATAAAGAAAGGGCAGAGGAACTGGCTAGGAAGAAAATGCATGGAAGGTTCTTCCAGGATATAGCAGAAGTTGTTGATGAAATATCATGGCAATGGCTTAGAGCTGGGTATCTAGCTAAGGGTACTGAAGATAAAAGTGGTTCTAGGAGAGGAAGTTACTGCAGAATGCCGGATTTGTGGTAAGACTTCAGAGTCAATTGCGCACCTTGCAGCAGGGTGTAGTGGACTGGCCGAGAGAGAGAGAGAGAGAGAGAGAGAGAGAGAGAGAGAGAGAGAGAGTACCGCAAAATACACGATCGCATGGGACTCCGGATATATTGGGAGGTGTGTAAGAGGGTTGGGGTGAAGTGTGCTGGAAAATGGTTTGAGGAGGTGGCTGATGAAGTGAGAACAAGTGAGGATGGCAAGGTAGAGGTATGGTGGGACAAAAGTGTCATAACGACCAAGCAATTGGAACATAATCGTCCGGATTTGGTCGTCATTGACAAGGTCTCAAAAAACTGGAAGATCGTAGACTTCTCAGTACCCTGGAACAGGAATGTGAAAGAGAAGGAGAATGAGAAGTGGAGCAATTATGCTCCATTGGCCTTGAAGATAAAGGCGTATACACGGGGTTAAAACACAAATAACCCCGGTTGTAGTTTGTACACTAGGAGTAGTATCAAGTCGTCTGGAAGGACAATTGAAAAACTACAAATCCCCGATTCTTTAGGCGATCTTGAAACGTCTGCAATTATAGGTAACATCAACATCCTTAGGAAAACCCTTGATCTTTGAAGCTCTTGATTTGAAGCCGGGATTAAGGGAACTCCTCTGGAAATGAATCCCATCCCTTTCCAGGGAGACGTTCATAAACGAAATAATTACTACTACTACTACTACTACTACTACCGAAAGGAGAAGAAAACATGTTTAAATTGTCATATTTGAAGAAGATTTGAAGAACGTTACTCCAAACCGAGGTCGCGAAATTATCTTTGTGTCTGGCGATATTTCGATCAAGAAAAACTGTCTAGGAGGCAGCGTGTACACTATGAATGGATGTCGCGAGAGTATATATCCGTCTATCTGTCTTTGTAACACCTGTGCACACAACTAACCCGTCGGTCTCTGATGGTGTCTGTGAACCTTCTCCTATTTTCAGACAAACATTTTTACAAATCAACTTTTACGTTTGAGTGGTTTTGCATTCGCAGATAAGGAATAACCTGGATTCGACGACAACACGACGGCACGTACGTTTTCCTAAAACTATATTTCTTTCGTTGTTTTCACCGCCGCCCTCCACCCGTCGCGGCTCCTAATATAATCAATTGGATCTGAATGTTTAAACACTCTCTGAATAAGTGTCTTATAAATATGGTTTCGATGCCATTAAATCAGATATACGTAGCTGATGATTTAAAGGTATTCTGTCTCTGGTGCCACTTAGAAGAAAAGGGCACATTAATATTCAGCACTTAGAGTAGACCAGAGTTATACGGGATCATTTTAATTGTCTATCTCCGCAAAAGAATTATACGTGACATACGCTTCATCGAAATAGGATATATGTCAGGTTTTGTAGCAGCTGCGTAAAGTTCATGAGCGTACCTTGTTATCAGGAACCATTTCCATTGTCTTCCGCCGCTTATTTTCTACGTATGTTTTAAATTTCATAAAATAAGGTTTATTTGAAGTTCTATAAGCGTAAAGCCCTTATAGATTTACTTACAGACTTGGGAACACTTTTAGTTTCTTCACATAGACATTTTACATAAGAATATACTTTTAGGTTGTGTGTAATTAGTTTTTCTATAGGCGTACCACAAACATCGCACACACATACAGCGACATTGAGTTGTGTATAAAAAGGATAGCAGACAGTCTATTTGTCCGTAACAATTAATTTTACTTTTATTAAATACATACCTTTGCATGCACAGTATCTTATTGATTTCCCCCATAGGTAGAGAAGACAGCTGTTTGAAACAAGACCGATCTCTTTTGCGGTTCATTAAAAAGAGATACATTTTATCGACTTACCCACTACGAGTCATTGAGAACTTCATGTCTACGAGACAACATTCTAAGGTCCTGGGTATGACCTTAAACTATATCCAGTGGTGAGGCTGGGGTTTGCGGCTTTGTGGGGTGTGGGGCCACCCTTTAATTGCCATTACTCTCAGGTCCACTCTGACCCGGAGTGGTAGTACCTGTTAGGGTTCCAACTATGGATTAAATAGAAACCGACTTGAAAACAACAAATATATTCTATTAAAATTGTTTTCTTCAAAATCTTTGGATTTCGACATTAAATAACCCGAAAAGGGTTGATATGCCGTAATACAAAAACAACGAACCAACCAAGCAACAGCATTCTAAACACGTAGTCTTAAGTTCTATGGATATTTTTCACTCTTCGGTTTAATCTTAATTTATATAGAAACTGCTGTTTTTAGCATTACCTCAACCCTCAGTATTGCTACACAAATAATAATTCAGACGTTTTATGACTTGTATGGAAATTGTAAAACCGGGTCACAAGTTGTGAATGACTGACTGCATGAGCTAGGCCTTAACAAGGTTTTTCTACAATCGAAATTCATGCGATGACAATTAAAACCTTAAACAATTTTATAAAACCGATTTTAATGTTTGTACTTTCTGCTTTTCTATGAAAAGTGCGAGCATCTAAATATTTGCAATCCGAATTACATTTGAAAGTTTTACATTTTTGCATATTCTCTTCTCAAAATTATGTGCACAAACGAAATACATTTAAAAACTCTCAATTTATATAGGTTAGGGCCGGTTCAATTAATATATTGTTTTACTATAAATGTAGGTTTCGAAATTAAACCCTCTAAATCACCAGCAAATCATCACTAATAATACGATTTTCCGAATTTTTTTCGCAGTAATTTGTAAGTCTAGCGCTTAATCAATATTCATTCTTAAAAAATGTAAATATTTTTTAAATAAATTAAGTAAGTTTCACTGCTCTACGTCCGATGAAAAAAATGGTACTAAATAAAAAAAATAAAAAATCTTCAGAGGTCTTTTTTCTTATATTACAGGAGAGTCGCCGTTCTCCTATAAGCAATTCCCAAATGGTCATCAACTGGAAACTGCTAGGCTCAACTTCGCTTATCTCCGATAATCTAACAAGAAGCAATATTTAAACGTGATTATGAGTAAGTCATTTATATTGCCTCAGTAGAAATATAAATGACTTCCTCATAATCACGGGTATAACAAAAAAGAATAAACTAATGCCACATTCAGGCTGGTGCACTAACATCTAGTTTTTCTCTTTTGGCCAGAATTTTAATTAACTAACCTCTAACGTCCCAAACTCTCTAATATGCCTCAGGTCATGTCCTATCGCTGCAATACAGCATCCCGTTCTTCTTCTACAAATACTTCAACTGAATGTGCGACCTCCCATCAACGTGCCAATTGGCAAAATCTCATCCAATCATTGTAGAACTCCACAGATGTCAGAAAGCTTTCTACTCGTATACCTTTCTTTTTCGGATTCCTTCCATTTGTAATTCCTTCCCTGCTATGGTGTCATGACTGTGCTATCATACTGAAATTATAATGTAATTAAATAAAATCTTGCTATTGCTATTATCATTCGGGTAGATAATTGACAGCAGCATCCTAGGTTTTCGTGCCTACTTAACGTGTTTAAGATCAATATCGGTAATAGGAGTCATTTGCAATACATCGTTTACATTTCAGTTTTAAAACACAAAAACATCATTAATGTGCCGGATAATAGACCCCAAAACTAAACAAAGACAAACTTTAATCTGTATTAACATTCATTATCAGGAGTTAAAAAGAACAGACCTTCTATTAGGTTGTTGCATGAGTTCCCGCAATTTCATAAACTGAGGAGCAATAATTAAGCTAAATAGCAAGTGAACCAGATTATCATATGTAGATCAATATTATGAAACTATACCGGTCAAGGAAATAGTTGAAAATCATGACTTTATATATAAAGCTTGCATCTCTTTCCACTCAAGAGACAGCATAAAGCTTTCAATTTTTACTAGAATTATTCTTAAATGTAAATAGTGGATTCTCTCGCACGAAATTTACTTATGTATTTTTCTCCGGATTTGACTGGAAGCAAAACAAGCATAGGTGTTGGCCAATTTGCTGAACTGACAAAAGGAACGTGGAATCATTCACTCTAGTGCCCAACCACATATTTTTTCACGCTGAGTTGGAGAAATTTGATGCAGAAGAATGAAACTTGCACTGATATATCATACCTCGCAATTATTTTGACATGTATTGGGATCCGTGTTTTGAATGAGTCAGCATTCTGAATTCAACTTCATCTGCTGACAATTAACTTATGGATGCTTGGATACAGTTTTGCAAACGTTGACAACAAAACATAACTTCCGTTATAAAAAAAAAAAAAAATGCACGATAAGTTGAATTAGCAGTAGCAGTGGTGGTATTTAGAACCCATTAAAAACAGGTATGTATATTGCCCAGTTCAATATATATATATATATATATATATATATATATATGTATGTATATATATATATATATATATATATATATGTATGTATGTATGTATGTATGTATGTATGTATGTATGTATGTGTGTGTGTGTGTGTGTGTGTTATTATTAGGGCTAGGACAAGAGCATATCCTTTTCATTGTTTTGACTCTGGAGTGTGTATCCGTTGATGTCTTATATGCTTTTATAAAGAATGACGTGGTTCTCGGTTGATTAACTCTGGTTAACTGTGTCGGATATATACTCGAGAGTTAAAACAATGAAAATAATATCCTGTTGTCATTGCCCAAGTAATTATATGGACATTATAAAGATCTAGTGGATCAATCAACGTTTCAGTATTCTATGCTGTCGTCATGACTTCACGCCAGTGTTCCTGGTAACTATATAGTGGGAATTAATTAAGAAAATAAAACATATATATATATGTATGAATATATATATATATATATATATATATATATATATATATATATATATATAGAGAGAGAGAGAGAGAGAGAGAGAGAGAAATAGATATGTGCGTGTGCGTGTGTGTGTGTATGAACATTATAAAGAATTTAGTGGATAAGTCAATATTTCGGTATTTTATGTGGTCGATAGAACTTAAACCAGTGTTCATGTTTACTATATATTGTAACTTAATTAAGAAAATAATAGATGTGTGTACGTGCGTGCGCGCGCGTGTGTGTGCGTGTGAGTGTGATCGTATATGTATGCGTCAAAATCTGCCCGACAAATCCATTTCAGGTATTAGTAAAACTGAGAAAAGAAAAGAAAAGTCAGAAAGTGTCCATTTCCATTAAAAGGCGTTTTATTTCTTATTTTATTTCTACGTCTATACTGATAGAAGCATTTTTCTTTGCATTTTTAAAACTTTATTTTCCTGTTTGCATTTCACCCATTCAGACGTTATTTTATAAAACTATGAATGTAAGTGCGAACAATAGGAACCATGGTTTTTCAATTGATTCAGATGGAGGATGACTGCAATATTTTGCTATTCATTGAATACTTGGATTTGACGGTATTTGTATCTCTATCGTACAAGGTTATTCGAATCGCTTTTACAAGGTCGACGTTAATTTCTCCCGGTATAATATAAAACTCTGCCACGTGATATATTGTCTGCTTTCTGCTGACTTCAAGCATCTTGGTAACGGTTTTAATCAATTAAAACATTACAGTACACAAATGTATTCCAAAACAAATAAAAAGTACCATTCTTTGAAAAAAATTTGTGCAATTACCTTTCTTAGAATTGTGTAATTCAATTTATTTAAAAAGCGTTTGTATAATTCACTGTTTTAATTATATCCACTAATTACAATAATCATTCATTCAAATATCTACCGTGTTGATATTTTTGCCAATAACTAATTGTCTAGGTAAATAAAAAACGGCATCTAAGTTTAGAAGTCTTAACTTATATGCAGCTGAAATCTAGCAGGGATATTTTCTAAAGTAAGTTCAGTCATTTGATTGGCCGCACTCTTTGCTCTTCTTTGCAATTCCTCTTCGCGGAGGCGATGTTGCTGGTCTCCGTCATTACACCATAGTTTCTTCAGAATTATCTAATCTATTCCCCGCTTTCTTAGTTCCAACTCGTTTGAAGCGTTGGTCTACTGGTCTATCAGTTTGCTGTTTTAGTAAGTCATTGTAATATAACTTTTTATTCCAATAATGTCTTTTCATGAACTGTAGATTGCTGGAACTCTCTTCCTGCTAACTCTTCCCCTTCTACCTATAGCCGTTGTTTTTCCAATATTAACACCAATATGCAACTGTCTTTATGATGCTCATTTTTCGTTCTTGTTAGCTCCTTACATGAAATGGCTTTGCGCTTTGGAGTGATTTCCATGAACAATCACAACAATACAATTCGAATGGCATAAAAAGAGTAAAACCAGCTGATTTTTTTATGCATGTCCTCTGGATTAAAGTAGTATCTGCAGATATTTTGGTGATAGCTTTGTTATTTGTTATGTGTAGGTTTAGCATGTGAAAAGAAAGCATGAACTGAATTTCCTTAAATATGTTCCATTTATTATATCGACATTTCGCAATGTACTGGAATAATATGGGACTTCCAACCTTTTCAGCGACGTAGATTGTTTGTGTGATTTTGTCATAAACTCGTTATTAATTGGCGACAATAGACACACGCATATCATGTTTATTAAACACAAATGTATACCATTCGCCAAAAATGTTTAAAAAATATACTCCACTATTGTTCGCCTTTATATTTATGTAAAAATATCTTCCCAATGTTGGCCGCTCGTAAAATACACTTAAATATAATATTTTAATTCATGTGGATTCGTATTTATTATTATAGATCTAATTCTATATTGATTATTCTATTGTACCTAATATATATAGTAATGATTTCTAAAGTTTTAAAATATGATTTTAGTGTCATTAGCTTGTACTCAAAACAGCATTTTGTGTTCCAGCCATGATAGTTTGTTATCGATTCAGCCTTCGTCGTTTTTGTTTATATCGCAAAAAAGCCTTCAAATTAAGCGACTTCACGCTCAGAAAATAGTTGATATTTTTGTTCATTTTTTTTTTTACCGATTAGTAACTATTTTTCAAGGCTGAAAACCAAATCGGAAGTGTTCCTTAAATCCAATTACCCTATATGTCGTGTTTAAAGCCTGTAGAGATGTTTCGAACTCACAGAGACAATGTCATATATAGAGTGTCCGAATGAAATAGAAAACACTCTTTAAATGACCATTAAGCCAACATTTATTATAATAAAGAAAAGTATATTATGAACAAATATAGAAACTAGCTAATTATTGAAAGTGTTCAAATTATTGACAATTGTGGTTCATGAGCAGCTGACAACGCTCACTGAGTGAATTCAAAACGTTCCTATCAGTTCAGTTGATATGTCAGCACCTCTTCCAATGGTTACTTTCACCTCATTCATTGTAGCTTGTTTTGCCGTGTAAACCTTGTGTTTTATATGCCTCCCCCTCTCTAAAAATTCATGGGGTTCAAATCCCGTAAGCGTGGACAGTACTCGATAATTCCTCTTCGTCCTACATATCTGTTTGCCAGGTGAGCATCAAGATATGCTCTTACGTCATGAGGATAGTGGGGAAGGGCTCAATCTTGCTGGAAGTACCATTCTTTATTTCTAAACATCTCTTGGAAACGTGGCATAGCGGATTCATATAGCAAGTTGAGATAATTTAAAGGGTGTATACATTTTATTGGGACGACCTGTATATATATATATATATATATATATATATATATATATATATATATATATATATATATAACTACTTCATTTAATCACATAGAATTAATATACGAAAGTATAAATTTATGCGTAACCTTTAAGTATTTACTTAAAAAAAAATGCTCAATACGTAGGTAGGGCTAGTTAGTAAGTTATAAAAAATATAATATAACGCATAAGCCTGAAGAGTCCTAGAATGGATGAAACTCGGAATATTCAGTGTAGCTTAATCGCCATATATTTTTTATAACCTACTATATATATATATATATATATATATATATATATATATATATATAACATGTTTGTGTGCTAGAAGTTTTACATCCTAAATTCTACGCAATTATGCACGATGTATGATGTATGTATGAAACAAAAAAATAAGCGTAATTATTAAATAAAACCAACCATTTTATAAGAAATCATAAAATTGAATAATAAATTGATGAGTTCTCGTTTTTTAAAGGAATATGAAAATTAGTTAACCTTCATGAAATCGCTCGCATACAAATGACTGAGTATATTTAGATATTTGTTTTAATAATTTTAAATAGAAAAAGTAAGTTTTTAATATGCATTTCAGAGCGAGAAAAAAAACAACTGTATATTTATATAGATTATAGAATTACGTCAGTAACTTTATTTTAACATACAAATTATTCGTTATATTTTTAATAACCTAAAAAAAAATAATGTTTTCTTGTATATTAGGAGTGGACGATTTCTTTCCGATTTTAGACGACAGAGGTTGTCTGACATATGATGCGTTGCCTTGCTTCTTTTTAACACAGAAAGAAGTTTCTACCCAAAGCTAGTAAAATAGACGATTTTAAATCGTGTGACAGGATAGATTGATATTTACTCATCTGTAAGTAGAAACATGATACAATTAATATTTTACTTGTATCTGACATTATCATTGCTAACGCTATCTTTATTTGTGCCCCCGGTCAGAGTTGTCGAAATTGAAAGGAAAATGGGCCGAAACCAAATCTTGTTCAAACGCGAGCATCTTTTGTACACTTGTTCCTCCATGTTGTCGAAAATAAAACCTAAACTTTTCTTCTATCAGCTCTTTGCAATTCTTAAGAACCGGATGTAGCTTTTCACGTCCATTAATGAAAAGGACTCTAGTTATATATATATATATATATATATATATATATATATATATATATATATATACTCGGGTTTTTTATTCAAAGGTAATGGACTAATGAATTCAACGAGGTTGTTAGATAGTGCTCAATAAAAAGAGCTGATAATACTTGTTTATTGTTATATAAACATGGTCCCACCATGCTGCTACAAATAGCCACTTGTTTCAATCAAACAACAGATATCATCAGGCAGCGACTTTACTATTCAAAAGTTCAATGAATAACTTAGGTTATTCATTGAACTTTTGAATAGTAAAGTCGCTGCCTGATGATATCTGCTGTTTGATTGAAACAAGTGGCTATTTGTAGCAGCATGGTGGGACCATGTTTATATAGCAATAAACAAGTATATATATATATATATATATATATATATATATATATATACTTCAGAATAGTTTATGAGATGGTAGACATCGAAACCCTATAGTTTAAGGAGATTAATTTTCTAAAGTATTCTTTTTCTTGCTTAGAATAATAAAAATTCTTTGATATGAAATTCAACCATTTCATTTAATTTCAATGAGAGTTTTTTTGAAATTCATTGAATCACAATTTAATATATATATATATATATATTTGCTTCGTGTTACGCACCTACCTCATTTTTATCCTTTTAAATGAATAACCGATACAATTCCATGTTGTAATCTAAATAATATTATTCATTTTTGTTGACATGTTTCATCACAGGTTATCGATGATAAAAATACCTCCAACCGGAGGAAGTAATATCTAGGAGCCCGAAAGGCAGTTCATAGATGTCAGAGTGATTAAAACCGAACCTCGACAGGCATTACAATAATTTGTGAATTCTTCATTTTGAATTTCTCGTGAATCGATCATAGAATGGTAATGATCTGTGGCGCCACAGATACAAGTGCTAAGTAATAACCGGTTCTAAGTGATAGCCCTCTGGAAGTCGTAGTTTCGATCTTCAATACGTGTGGTAGCAGGAATACAATTACGAATTACTTATGACTGTATTTAGGCTGTAGCTGTCGGAAAGAGAGCAATCTACCTGCTACGAATTAAATAAACATTTTCGTATAATATTCCGTACTGATTCTTGAATTCGTGAATAATTATGAAGGTAAAAGCCTTTTAAGAATAACGTCATAGATAAGAACATTAGTCGGAATAATAAATAATATAGTAAAAACAAAAATGTAAAATATCTGTATGGAGTTATTATTAGATACAGCCAAACTTTCTAATGAAACAAGAAATACAGAAAAATAACCATATGATTTTAACAAAAATGATTTAAACTGACTTTGAAAATGAATCGGTTTCATTTAATTGTTGCGAGGTGATGTTTGGTTAACGACACATACTTACAACCTGGGTGTGACAAGTTCGAATACAGTTCCTTCCACAAAACTCACTTTCACATAGAATGTTAAAAACCTTCACGTGATCCTTACCGTAAGTACCCGATTTCTTTCTCTAAAAAATTCTGACTAGAAAAATATTGGGGAAACCAATGCGAACAACAAAATCTTTTGATTCATACGATATGATGGTTGGTTATACTGGCACGCCAAACCTGCCTATAATACGTGTTACTCTATTAATTGGAACGGTTATATCTTCCCTTTTTCAATAATATATCGCTTCTATTATATAAAATAAAATTTGTGTGAGTTCGTTGTTGCAAGACTCTATAACAGATTTTTATGAAATCTCATGAAAATGTACGTTATGTATCTCGCAGTGTTCTAAGGTAGGTGTTGTATCTGAATGTCTTCGAAAAGTATCGTTAATAAAAAAAAAACACGATGAAAGATGGAACAGGTAATTTCGACTAAAGTTATGACCTTATACATTCTAACATCATAAGAACATTCGAGAGGTTCTATTATCACACAAGCAGAAAGGCACAATTAAATCATGATACTTGACTTTGGCATTTTAAACTTGAATTTAAGCCATTAAATACAAAAGTATTATTTTTAAATCAACAGTAGATACTCTACATTGTACATTATAATATATTTTGGAATAAATCGCTGCGGGGAGGCATGTGAAACTTCCACTGGGGCACCGTCCTGGGTCCCTAACTAGAGCACACAATCAATCAATTTAATTTAAAAAATTGCTATTCAACCGGTTTCGATGATAATAAAAACATGGGAGCATGGTCACCCTTCAATCCCCGGCAACGCTGAGTCTCTCTGCTAGTTATCATATGAGAAGCTGCGTTGATTTTAGAATCAGATCATCCGTTTATCGCAGAGTGCAACTACAACTGCTGCTACCCGTAGAATAGAACGATTTGTGTTCAACTTTTATTCCTCCCGATTCGCCGTATAAGGTGTACAGCTAAGCATATTAGCCGTTAAGTATTGGAATGCATGAAAGCCAATTCGGAAAGGTACTATACATCTGCAAAGCACTTAACATTTGTAAAACATAAACATACCCGTCGCTAGCCCCACAGAACATAAACGTATGTTCTATAAGTCTAGCCACCGAGAAGTATAATATATATTTGTTACAGTTCCAAAAGAAACATTTCAAGGATGAACAAAAATGAAGATAAAAAAGCATTTAAATTATGAGGAAAAGAAAGAATTCATTAATTTTTTAAACTTAAAATTCGTATTAAATGCAAGAAAGGGGCACGATGTTTATTTCAGCTGAAATAACTTTGTGAACGAAGATTAATAAATGTAAACGGAGTACTTGGCCTGCTAAAACAACAAATATACTGGAATGTCTATTGCGATTAGTTATTTTGATAAGAATTGTGTTTATTCTTTCCTACAATAAACGAGCCAATCAAATCTAAACACCAGACTTAATTGATGCGAAAAAATAAATGGCGTCAGTCTGAAGACGTTGCTAATGTTTCTTTTAGAATATCTCCATAAATAAAAAGTAAAAATATAGTAAAAAAGAAGGGGTTAATAAGTAAGAAGTCAATTTATATTTGGTACGTGGAAAAACTACGACTGCCACTCCTGGGGAGTTGCCGCTCAGGGCACCTTTTTCCTGTTTTGTGAAAAGTACGAAATCAACAAAATCTACAAATCTAGTAAAGAATGGACTCTTCTCATCCTTTCTCCTCCTCTCTCATAGAACAGTGGTTGTTTCGCTGTAAGGTACTTCAATCGCTGGCACCTCCTTGTAAGACATTCACAGCAAAAACTCGTCCTACTATCGCATCGAAAACAAAAAACTTCCTAAATCAATGTTGCTAGTGTTATGTTGAACATCTATTGACCTTTCTTCGTTACAAGTGCTTCCCACGTGTCACCACAGAACTGCTTATAACAATACAGTAATATATGCGAATGGACGTGTCTCAGAGGCTAAGAAATGAAGGTGGAAAGATAGATATTTTGGTTTCGATTGTAGCTGAAAATTTTCTATCTGTTGCCACAGAACTGCTTACAACATAATTATTCCCGTGTTAGCAAATATATTGCATAAATTTTCCATATAATCAAACATAGATTATTTTAGTAATACTTTTTATTTATAGATTTATTTCAGTAATATATTTATTTATATACAGCATAATAGCGTTGACACACCGGTTCTCGTCAGATCAGCGAAGTTAAGCCTGGTTAGCATCAGATTGGTGACCATTTGGGAATTCTTTAAGCCTGGTTAGTATCAGATAGATGACCATTTGGGAATTCTTTAAGCCGGGTTAGTATCAGACGGGTGACCATTTGGGAATTCTAGGCGTTGTATGTGCTTTCCGCTTTTTTCAGCCTTTGCTTCCAGTCGTTCCGTACATACGCTTCACTTGCCACTGGTATTTAACAATGCTGGCCCAGGAGAGGTGTGGTTGGAGGTTTCGCACTTCCCGCCACAAACATTTTACGCGCAGGCACCCCTTCGTAGGTATCCATAGTCTGTCAAAGACTGAAAGAGCCTCTTTTTTTATTTCAGTAATATTTTTTAATGCTTTTATATGATTCTTCGTCCTTCAACTGACAATGGTTTGATATCATTAACACCATGATTTCTGAGTGGTTTTTAGACTTATCAGCGGGGAGTCATTAGTAAAAAAACTACTTTAAACGCTAAAAACGTAAATTCGTATGTCGTCATCTTATAAAATTTTGTTTGTCGTTTTGCTTGTTATCTACTTATCATGAATTTACTTGTGTACCTTATCTACATTTAGTTATGCGATCTACACCTAAAATCAACACAATAGGAAAGTGAGAACAACACTTCTAATTCGTTTCGAAATGTCTGGTTAAGGAACCTGGAACACTAACTCTACCATCTAACTCCAACGTTCACAGAAAACACAGCTAATTATTGCACAAGAAGTCGCTGGAGACTCATTAATCAATTCTGACGGATAAAGACTTTACACAAATTGAAACCAAATTAATTTTTCGTTATTTTTCTCAAAGTTATCAGCAAAAATTAATCCATACAAACTCATGAGCACAAAAGAATTGAAAAAAAAATAGCTTGACAGGAAAATTCCCATATTGAAATAAATAGAATGTGGTGTAAATATTTTTACTAACAGCCAAATGTTTTGATCGGCTTGTTAGCATTGGTTAGTAGTTCTTTTAACACACTGATACGGGGTGAACCAAAATAGTTGTCAACATTCATAGAAAAAGGGTGCGAGATAGCAGACAGGATTCGAATTTGCCACGCCATGCTGTCAGTCCACGTAGCGGCCCATTTCACTACGCTTATCTCAAGCCCGAATGCACAAGAGTAATTTAGTAAATCCTGTTCCTTTCCAAACAAGTGTATTTTCGTCGTCGTAACGTAGAAAATATAAATACAAATATCATGCAAACTAGTAATTAGCAATGGATTTAAATACCATATTTATTTTTAACAGCCTAAAATATGAAATAAAAAAGCGGTTAGGGCCCGGTTTCGAGATGGGAGTGATTCTATAAAAATAGCAATCATTGAATAATATATTTTTGACAGATTTCCACTTTAGTATTAATTTTGAAGTAATATGTTTACTTTAATTGGGTATACAATTGAATACAAAACCATATACAAAATCATAAACGACGTATGTCCAGTAAAATTCCATAAAGAATTCAGTGGCTGTATTTATTCAGTATAAAAATTTTCAACAACATATCTTAGAGTTCGCGTTCGCTCTTATCATCCAGAAAGAGCAAAGACGACGTTTCTATTTAATTATATTCATAACAAGGGCATGTATTAAGAGTTAACTTAAAGTGGATGAGCTTTTCTCAAAAATCAAATAACGTTAATGATTATGCAATCCAACTGATTGCCATTAAGGTTATGATTAAATTCTAGTAAAATATTAGTTGTATATACCAGACATTGCGAGGTTAAAAATTATTGGCAGCGTAGTGTTTAATGACTAGGGCATTGATAACAGCATATTCTTTCCGTTGTTTTGACGCTTGAGTATATATCCGTTAATATCTTATATGTTTTCATATAGACTGAAGCGGTTCTCGGTTGATTGACTGTCTTACTGTGTCGGATATATACTTGAGAGTCAAAAGAATGAAAAGAATATTCGGTTGTCACAAATCATATACTATTAAAGATAAACCGAACATCCTGATTTTCCGGAAAGTGGAACACATGGTGTGATTTATGGAAGCATAAAATACATCATGTTTCTTCTATAAAAATAAAGCGGGGAATAGCTTAAGGGTGGAAATAACTCTCACGGATAAAAATAAACAAACTTGGGTTTGTATTACTGTACAGATAGATTAAAAAAGTGGTCATAATTAAAATATACAACAAAGAAATATAAAAGTTACTTTGCAACCTATCTGAATAATTTATTAGTGTTTAAAAGTAATTTTAAAGACTCTTTCTTTCGTATCAAATATTAACTTTTTACGAGTCGTAAGAATTCAAGATGGCCAAAACTTACGACCCACCTTCTTGTTCGCAGTGAAAAGCCTCGTTTTTAAATTTTAGTTCGCGCACATTTTGATGGGAGGCGCGTTCCTCGTTTACGGCACATGGCTCTGCGGGCATATCTCTCTGCGGAGATTTTGGGTATATAATTTTTTTTGTTTACATTTTTTAGAAGTTCCGTCCTTGTAATGAAATTATTTGTAAACATTACATTTAATTCCGATAATTATTGCGCACAATTTCTAATTTCTTTTTTTTTCTTTTTCTTTTAAAACATTATATTTAATAAATGATTCAGGTATGTTGCAAAGTAACTTTATAGCTAACTATCATGGTGCCCGGCATTGCCCAGGTGTTTGGAGGTGTGTGTTAAGCAAAACAAAACGTGGTAGTAGGAAGGCAGGCTCGAATTCGTAGCGCGAAGGAGGAAAAGAACAGGAAAAAAACGTGATGTCTTTGCTGTTACGACCACCGCCAAACCGGAAGTGACGTAGGTTTAAATTAAGGCTGGACAATCGAAAAGAGGGGATGACTTTCGAAAATATCGGCGAAAAAAGCGACTCCTCCCAGTAGAAAAGTGCCCAGTTGAGGGTGATAAAATTAATGTTTTTAGCCAATTTTTTTTTAATATTTGTCGTCTGAAGGGTCGAACTTAAAAACGATACTGATCTGGTAAAACTCTGACAACTCGGTCGAAAGTTTTAAGCAGACATGCAAACATACATACATACACACATACATACATACATTTATATATTGGTAGCCTAACTTTTCGACTCAAACCAATTAAAAAGCTTGCCCTATCTTCGAATAACCTTCATGTAAAATTTAAAATGTTTAGACCAGAAATAGTCTGAGTAATTTGGTAGAAACCGCAGAGGTCAACTTTCTTTTAACTTTGACCCTATTATGGCCCCTTAACATTTATTGTTTTGGGCTCAAATCAAGTTATTAAGTTAGATCCATGTCCAAGGAACCTATATCTAAAACTCCAAGTGTTTAAACCCAAAACTGTCGGAGGAGTTCTCAAAGATCACATCGTTGAACTTTGACCCCTTAACAGCCAAATTTCTGGTCGAAAATGGATTACAAAATTTTTTCCAAATCTCAGTACCCTGTATATCAAATTTCAGTCTGTAGACTGAAAATTGACAGAGTTATTGTGTAGGGAAATGTACACAGACATACAGACACAGATAAACAGACACGTTCACTTTTATAGATATACTAGCATGAGTGCCCGGCGTTGCCCGGGTATTTGGAGGTGTATGTGGAGCAAAAAAAAATAGCGGTCAATTTTTTTAACTTTGACTCCTATTATGACCCCTTAACATTTATTTTTCACGGCTCAAATCAAGTTATTAAGTTAGATCCATGTTCAGGAGAATCTATATCCAAAATTTCAAGTGTTTAGACTCAAAATTGTCGGAGGAGTTTGGTAGAGTTCTCAAAGGTTAAATCGTTGAACTTTGACCCCTTAACAGCCAAATGTTTGGCCGAAAATGGATGACATCGATTTTCCCAAATCTCAGTACGCTGTATATCAAATTTTGAGTCTGTAGACATAAAATTGGCTGAGTTATTGCGTAGGGAAATTTGCACACCCAGATACACAGACAGAGAGCTACACATACACGTTACCTTTTATAGATATACTAGCATTTAGCCCGGCGTTGCCCGGGTTTTTGGAGGTGTATGCTGAGCAAAAAAGAAAATAAATAACAAAAAAAAAACGGTCAATTTTTTAAACTTTGACCCCTATTATGACACCATAAAAGTTATTGTTTTGGCCTCACATCAAGTTATTAAGTTAGATCCATGTCCACGGTACCTATATCTAAAATTTCAAGTGTTTAGACCTAAACTTGTCGAAGGAGTTTGGTAGAGTTCTCAAAGGTCACATCGTTAAACTTTGACCCCTTAACAGCTAAATTTCTGGCCGAAAACCCGTTCACGTCGATTTTCCCAAATCTGAGTACCATGTATATCAAATTTCGAGTTTGTAGATTAAAAATTGACAAAGTTATTGCGTAGAGAAATGTACACAGACACAGACAGACACAGACACATAGACACGTTCACTTTTATAGATATACAGATTTCTTTGTTGTATATTTTAATTTTTGACCACTTTTTCGAATCTATGTGTACAGTAATACAAGCCCACAAACTTTATTCCGTTTTTAAATGGTAACTGGTGTATGCTAATAATAATTGAAATTATATTAAAGTAAATATAAATTAAATTCAAAAGAAATGAAATAAATCAATTTTAAATAATATTTCTGAATAGTACCATAGAAGACAATTTTATTACAACAAACAAATAATAACACGGAGATAATTATTAAAATATATTTTTTTTAATGCCATATGCAAATGAAGTTACTCCTTGAATGTAGATCACCTTTGAATAAATTATATATATATATATATATATATATATATATATGTGTGTGTGTGTGTGTGTGTATGTGCGTGTGTGTGTGCTGAAATTTAAGTGTGTAAATGTCAGAGGCAGAGATTGCGCAAAAAGAAAACATCACGACTCACAATAAAGCTTCATCTACACATGCATTACACGAGCAAACATACCGCACACACATATATAATAGCACGCTGTGAAATACTCAAATATTCACAGAATTAACATTTTGAACTATGTACATTTTCATTATTGAAAAATAATTTTTGTATTCTTTTGCATGTATAAAATGTTTTTTTTTAATCAAATATCGTTTTCTAATTTTTTCTTTACAAAACTTTTTATAGCAAAGGTAGTACTTGACATCTGGTTACTTCAATTACTTTAAGGTTTCATATATATATATATATATACATATATGTATATATACATATATATATATTAATATATATATATATATATATATATATATATATATATATATATATATACAACTCTGTGGATCGTGTTTGCTTCCATCTTGTCTTCTAGGATCGAGTAATTCCATGCGGTGAATTTAAGTGTATGACGCGCGCGAAGTAATGTTGGCGATTTTACGTCCCACAAGACAGAGTAAACAGCGATGTTATTTACTACTAAAACTGCATCCCGAGCTGGGTTGATTTACGCGCGCAAAGTCTTATATAGGAGAGTTCTAGAGCGTTCTGGACTATTGTATCACTACACGCGAATTCCTTTATTGCATGGGTGGGAATGGGCAAATTACGACGTTGTAAAGTTAGGCGTTCTTCAAACGCGTGAGTTTTGAAAACGGTGGTTGCTATGAAATTCTCTGCTCAAGATTTGTTCCGGCCATTATATATAGTGGTGCGAAGTATAATTTGTTAAGTAATTAATTAATATTTATATAAAATAAAAATACAAAAATAATTTCTCCAAGCTGAGAGAATAAATAATCATTTGCAAAAATACAATTTAATGTACAAAACTCAGAAAAGAAATTAGTATTTGAAAAATTAGAAATTCGCAAAAATTGCAAATTAATATGATAAGTTAATTTGTCCTGTCAAAGCTTAAGAAATCTTGGAGCAAACCGCTTCAATATAAGCAAAATTATGTTTTCTGTCCTTGATGAATGCTGTAAACAAAAATATGAACCAATTATTTCATTTGATGTGGATTTGATCTCATGATTTTTGTATTTTATCGAGAATATCAAGATTTTCTATTTTATCTTACTTAATCTCGGTTCTCTTACCCTGAAGGACTACAGAATGATTTTAGTCGGTTCACATCTATAAATCTTATTAGCAGGCCGTTCAGCGTTGTCAGATCGTAACGTACCCTCAAATATGATATTTTATCTCATGCAAATTTCGTATTTATTGTTATAAAGAGAATTATTTATTGATTATTATATTACACCCAATCTATTTTGCAATATATTGTAATGTAGTAATGATTTCAAAGGTTAAAAGAATAACCTGAGTGTCATCAGCTAGAGTTGAAACTAAAACTTTTAACTCTTTAACGGTATTCGCTAATATCCTAACAAAGAACACATGCATATCAAACCTTGACAGATTAATGCAATTAAATGGATATATATGCATTCCTAGTGACTTTCTATTACGTCGAATTACGCCTGCTAAGTTCCAATTTTTAATTTATACCGTTTAGTCCATATGTTTCCGGCTAAATCCTAATCAATTTTGTTACACTGATCCGATTACCCTATGTATCAAGTTTCAAGTATTTAGACCAAACATTGACGGAGTAGTTTGTAAGAGACAGTTTGCCAGACATACAAGGTCATTTTTATAATATATAAAGATTAAGCTTTATGTCTGTAATATCCTATCGAACTTGATTCATTTTATAGTTATGGTCGCAAGAGTATTACTGAGGGTTGCAAATAAAAAAAATAATATGCTAATAAATCACAGTTGGTCACATTTTAGTACTTCCGGAAACAAAGTTATATTTACGATCTAGTTTATTTATTCATGTGCTTCTTTATGTGCAGCTAAGCGTACCCATCGCTTGACTAATCGACATCAAAGTTAACCAAAATATCTTTTATTGCCCAACTTAGAACTTATTACGTTTGACATATCTAAGTTAAAGGTCAGGAAAAAGTTGCGGAAAAGGTTAAGGTAAAATCTTTAGCGATAAGCTCGGTTCTATTCATCGTAAACTCTCGCTGTGCTGTAGCCAATGACGCTCGCATTTTGATGACCTTTTATTCAAGGTCAAATCTTTCAATGTACGATTTCTTCGAATTTGATGTATGCCTCCGATACTATTCGATAACAGTGACCGTCATACAAAATTGCAGCCTGGTTAGAAAGCTCGTTTTTGTTTTTAAAGTTAACAGCGTGTCCATGGCAAAACTTCGCCAACACCCCATAGAGTATGATGAATTAATATGCAGATAAGATATGGCTCATAATTACGTTGTTAGCCAGGCAGGCTCACAAGTAATGCACCCTCTTTGAATAGTGTGACTTATTTATTAAATTCCGATAGACAAGGTCAGAATCACACTATATTATATATATATATATATATATATATATATATATATATATATATATATATATATATATATATATTATATATTGGTGAAACAAGCCTAGTATCATGAGTAGAAAATTGATTGAGAAATAAACTTCAACTCTAAAAAATTTCTGTGTTCAGAAATTCATCAGATATATTCCTACCTGGTATTAAAAATATAGTCAAATATCATATGAGGTACTTTCTTTAAAAAAAATGGATATGTAAGTCCCCAGAAAATGTTACGTTAAATAAGCATAGCCGTATAAGGAATGCATTCAATCTGCATGCATTGAAGTTTGAAAAGCATTTTAGCCGAAACCATAGATCTCTAAAAAAAAACAACAACCCTCAAATACTCAATGAACATTTTGAAAATGAAAGCTTTGAAAATGAAAGCTTTGAAAACCTGCAGTGTTAAAACCAAAATCCAAATCCAAACCAAAACCTCCAGCGTTTAAATTTTTCAAATCTTTCAGAATTCAAAATTTTGAACTTAACTCAATAATAAGAGCTTTTGTCTAGGAAGCCCGATAAGGTTCTCCAACTATTTTTTTCTAACAGCACAGCGCCGAGAACAACGATTTCAAATTACAAGTATAACATAAACAGAAAAAGATGTCTTAATACCCAGCATGACTCACGGTGTGCTCTAATAATGAATGTCAAACCTAAATTTGGAAACAAAGTGCAAAATATTTGGCAGTTAGCCATTGTAAAATAGTGGGTTCTATTAATTTTTGTAATTTATTCTTTAATATGGGCATTTCTAAAAACAAAAATTTTTAATTCTGGCAGTTTATGTAATTCATTGCATTAACTATGCGAATCATTTGCGTTTATCAAGAAAGTATAAAACTGTTATTGCTCACATGTTAAGAAAACTTACTTTTGTCTAATGACATATGCGAATAAAATTTGTCAT
Organism: Euprymna scolopes; assembly: GCF_053919585.1. Classification (NCBI taxonomy): domain Eukaryota; kingdom Metazoa; phylum Mollusca; class Cephalopoda; order Sepiida; family Sepiolidae; genus Euprymna; species Euprymna scolopes. The sequence continues at coordinate 53,615,062 of NC_136493.1, read as the reverse complement.
TCTTCTAGTTTAAATCCTTTTTTTACATGGGAGTCACCACTTATCAAGGCCCGGAGATCACTCGAGGATAAGGGTTATTGCGTGTACAGTAATCAATGGGATAATATCGTAGTAATCGTTAGTAATGGAGATTTGATAAAGGAGGCGGTTTATCTGAAATTTGTTTATGTTGGACTTGAAGACAACCAAGTTGTAGTCGGGTGGGAATCAGTTCCACAGGCGTGAAGTTCTAATAAAAAAGCTTTGTTCATGGAATCTACGTTTTGGTTTAGGCACAGATGTTTAAACTATATTGCGATTAATTGTATTAGCAAATATAAACAAAATATATTAGCGAAAATCCGTATTTTGTGAGTATAACTCGTTCACAAATGCAGAATAGGTAACAGCAGAGAACTGTTAAGCAATCTAAAACAACAACTGATAACTTTGATATTCATTTTTTTTACGGACTGTTATCCTCATCTTCATAGTTATTATTTCACCACGTTTCGGCCAACTTATCTTCTGGTGGTTTACTGCGACTGGATACGAATGCTGACCTCCAGTAATTACTACCTTTCATAATTGTTGTCTCACGACATTTTGGCCAACTAATCCTTTGGCTTGCTTTGAGTAGGATTGAAACCGCTACCTTCAGACAATGCTTACCTGGAACCGTAGAAACTCAACGATAATAATAATTCAAACATGAATGGTTTGTTTATTTTATTTATTGCGGACTATTATCCTCATCTTTTATTAGTTGTTGTTTCACGACGTTTCGTCCAACTATTCCTCTGGCCTTCGTCAGGTGGTAACTACGACTGGATAGGAACTCAGCAATTACTGCCTGTTGTCTCACCACGTTTTGGCCAAGTAAGCCTCTGGTCGGTTTTGGGTAGGATTAAAACCGCTATTTTCAGATAATTCTTATCTGGAACCGTAGAGATCTCTATCCACTGCGCCACGGGCCCGGAGGGCGATCAAGGTTGGATTTTTGGGTCTTATGAACCTACGTTCATTCATTATTTGGTCTTCCATGGTCGGGTCCGTACCGACTGGTATATATATATATATATATTATTTTTAATTGGAATTCATTATTGAGGTGAGTACTTTTTTATTAATTTATTTATTGCAGATTATTATCCTCATCTTTCAATAGCAACTAAGGAAAGATGAGGATAATAGTCACAATAAATGCATTAATAAATAATACTCATCCTAATAATGAATTCCAATTAAAAATAATGAATGGTTCGGTTTGGTTTGTTTAACAGTATATCCACGGTAATGGGTCATTTCCTAACGGCAGAAGTAGTAAAACAAGAGTTATATTCATATGATGTTTTTTGTCACATGTAGGTCACCATTTATCAAGGCCCAGAAGCCACTCGGGGATAAGGGTTATTTTGTGTACAGTAATCAATGGGATAGTGTTGCAGTATTCATTAGTATTGGCGATTTGATAATGTGTCATTACTTAGGGGGGGCGGTTCATCAGGAATTTATTTATGTTAGACTTGAAGACATCCAAGTTGTAGTCAGGTGGAAAACGGGCAAACGGAAGACAGTTCCAGTCGTACACTTCTGAGAAAGAAGCTCTGCTCATGGAATCTGCGTTTTGATTTAGGCGCAGATAAAGAGTGGGGAAAATTATTGACAGTAGTTTCAGCCAGACAGGTGTTTCTCGTGAAAGATTGGCGAGGGGGAGCAGAAATTGGAGCTCAGACGGGCACTGCCATGGTAATAACGATAAAACAAAGACAGGCTCGCAACGTCTATTCTGTGAGTGAGAGGTTGCAGGGAAGAGCAAAGGGCATCCCCCACTAAGTCAAGAAGTCTATTTTGTACTCTTTCAAGGAAGGATAAGTATTTTTAGCAGTTCCTGCCCAGATATGGCAGCAATATTCCGTCCTTGGATGTACTTGGCTTTTATATAGATAGAGAATTGCATCAGAAGTGAGATATCTTCTGGAACGATAGAAGGATCCTACCATCTTTCCAGCGACCTTGGCAACAGACTTGATGTACGTGTTCCATGTCAGATCAGGAGTAAAGGTCAAGCCCAGAAGCTTGTCAAAACATGGGCCTCCCCTAGACGAGATACATTCATTTCAATTCATGCCAGATGGGGATCAGAGCGTTGATGATGTAAAGATAGGAGTTTGGTTTTAGATGCATTAAAGGTTACCAGCCACCTCTTCTCCCCACTGTACCACGCGCTCGAGATGAGAGGGGAGAGAATCAGTGAGAACTTTGTCATTTACAGCATTTGATGTGTCGCCATAGATGGTCGTGTCATCAGCATAGATGTCAACGAATGATTTAAGTATGTGTTTTGGGAGATCATCGATGAAGAGAGTTGTGCCCAGGATGGACCTCTGAGGGACTCCAGCATTAATACTGCGGGCCTCTGATTTTTGTCCATCGACCACTACTGCCATGAGCCTATCAAAGAGAAATGATTTACTGATTGAGAAAACATTTCCAATTATACCGTAGCTGGAAATCTTGTGAAGTAGACCTTTATGCCATACCTTTTCGAAGGCCTTTGATATCTCAAGAGCAATTGCCCTAGAAAGGAAGCCTTTGTCAAGAGATTTGCTAATCCTATGAGATATAAACGTTAGCACATCTGCGGTAGATCTTGCAGAACGAAAATCATATTGCGTGTCACTAAGAAGGTTATTTCTGCTGAGGTGCTTGACTATGCACATGTTCTATGCGGAGTTCGTTTATTACTACCTCTTTTCATCTTAGCTATCTGTAGCCTAGATGCCATTCGCAAATCGATCAATTTATAATGTGAAAGGTTGCATTAATTATTACAATTCGGCTTGTTAACCCAGACTGTATTTAGGGTCGTAAATAAAATGAGTTATTATTAAAAAAAAAAAGCATGTTCCCATAGTTTCTTCGTTATTTTAATAATTTTAACCTTACTCGACTATATACGATTTTAATCGCTAACAAACAAAAGGTATCGACATCAAAGTATTGAGCCATAAGTCTATAATCGAAGGCAGTGGTTATTTTTCCGTAGCGATCAGAAGTTAATCCATTCTAGACTTATAAAATTTTCATCATTTAGATTAATCAAACTACTGTTCTAACATTGTTGCTATTTTCACAATGTTTCAGCCGATATAACCTTGAACCTTCTTCGAGTGCCGAATTCAGGCATCTATACGGAGTTTTGAACCAAATCTTTTATTTAATCCATCTTTTTCGTTCCACCAGCTATCACCGGGTAGAATACAATAAAATATTTTTTATGTAATTCATTTTGTTCGTTTCATCAGCAACAACCGGGTGGAATTAGTTAGTAATCGTTATGTTATTATTAGCTAGAATCGCCTGTAATGAGAATTGAACCTTCAACCTTCAAATGATTGTAACTTTGACCCGATTGTGACTGAACAACATTTCCCCTTGCGCCACGGCAATTCATATTTACGAGCGATTTTTTTTATAATGGTTTTATCACTTTTAAAGGGAGATGAATTTTCCCAGATGAAGAAAACGACCTTGTATCTAATTTATTCTCACGGAGAGGCAAGTAAATTAGGACGGACTATGTATCGTGCTTTTAATGTCGATTATCTATAAATATTTTAACTAGAATGATCTCGGTCTCGTCATTTAAGTAAAGGGAATGATATGATTCCAAAGAAATTGTAAATTCTATAAAAAAAAATAGCTAAAACTACTTCCACAAGCCTAAGGTATGTTTTTTTGTTATCTGCTTTCGTTTACCACGTGCTGTGGCTTTTAATCATGTGTATCGGCCTTCAACTCTTATCAGAAGGGGGAAAACAGGAGAGAACTGGAATGAGAAAAGATAGATACAATAATCGGTAATTAGCGTAAGATTGAGGGAGAGAGCGATAGAGAATATGGATTTGTGTATAATAAGAGGCGGGAAAAACAAGTTACACTTTTTTAAAAAACATATTCCTTATGATCAAAATGTATGGAATTTTTTTAAACAAGTGAAACATGCATGCCCTCCCCCTGAGTGAACAGTTAACGAGGCATAAAAAAATGACTAAATTCAGCATTCCCCTCCCCCTCCATTTAGCCCCCAAGGTCCCCAGGGGATGTTAAATCCTGGTGAAAATGAACAAAGGGTGCTGTTTTAGGCCTTAGCATATGTAAATTTGAGTTCTGCACCATGCAAAAAAAATAAAAATGACCAAATCCATCATTGCACCCCCTATTTAGCCCAAAAAGTCCCCAAGGCCTTATCATATTAAAATTTGAGTTCAGCACCATGCAAAACTGCTAAATATACATTACTAGATAATTTTGGACAAATATGGTAAAATAGTCCCAAAATTGGAGTGATTTTATTAGCCTAAAAAGAGCCCCTGGGGCACACCCAAGAATTATCGCGAAGTATAGACAAACAAAATTATATAGAAATCAGTTAATTCCAACTTTTCAGAAAGTTTTATAAAAATCATCATAAAAAAGACATCACTTTTTTAAATAAGCACAAAAGTGACAATTTTAGCCATTTTAACTCGAAAGGCACGCTAGTTGGGGGGGCAATCGGAGTTTTCCTGGAAAATCCGTTCTGTTACTTTTTTTACTCACATCATGTTTAATGTTTGCGCAAAATCGCAAAAAATTCCAAGGCGTAGTTATTGAGAAAGTGCGGACAGACGAACGGACGAACAGACGAATGGACAATGGCGAATTTACAGGTCCACCCTCTTTTTTTTCGGGGGACCTATAAAAAAAACTTATTTATATACATATTTATTCACAAAAAATCGATTTGGGAATCTAAAGTAGGGCGACTCCTGGAGTGAATGCAGTATTATGGCGATTAAGGATTCTTACTAGATAATGAAATAGTATATACAGTGATAAGGATGATCATAGACCTCCCCTCCCTATATATTTGAATGACCCTGTGCCTTATTTGTTTTCAGAATCTTTTATGTTATAAATTTTTTAGGAAATAAATAATTATTGCAAAGTGTAGCATCACGCCTGCTTGTTTTCTGTCAAAAAAAAAAAATGGACAGTTTGTTATTTAGAAAGGATTTAGAATCTTACAAATTAAAATTGTTCTTCTTTTTTCCATACTCTGCAATTTCTCCATTGAAATTATTGTAAATGGATATATTTATTTTCAGGAATGATAAATTGTTTTAACAATATGGAAAATTAAAATAGGGCGACATCTGGAGTAAATGTGGTATTATGGCGATTGATGATTCCAATAAGAGTAGGATAGACACTTTTTAAGTCACATGTAACCAAACATAACAAGCGACAAAGATTCTCCCACGCACATTTATGAATGGCTTTGTTCCTAATTTATTCTAATGTATATTTTTATATTTTGTGCAAATAGCTATTTTAAACGTTGTGTCTGTTCTGATACTACACTTCTATCTCTTAATCTGCGGTCAGTGAAGGAGAACCCCTAAAATAATTTTTATTTTTGTTTCAATCCACAGAGCCTCTTTTTGGGCAGTTGAATCCAATCCCCCGCATTAAAGAACGACTTCGTGTTTTGCTGTCGTGGCTGACAAGTAAATAGGAACAGCTTCAGAAAAGATAGAAAAATGTAACACGAATTTACATAAAGTTATGAAACGTATTATAAACGAACAAAAAAGGAAGACAAACAAAGGAATTAAAACGAAAACAAAACAACAAAAAAAAAACATTGCAGAAATAAAACGTACAAAGAAAGGACGATAGTTAAGAACAATCAATTGAAATTAAATCAAGCAACGATGGCAGAGATTAAAGTTAAAAGTCGAATTAGAAAGAAGTCATTAAACGCAAGGTTGGGGAAACGCAAGGAAATCGAAAGGTTTGGAAGGAGTCAAAGACGGACTCGTAGGAATGCTTAGGAGTCGGATTTTTGAATCGATGTTTTCATAAGTTTAGGTTGCTAGAACTTACACAAATTCTACGTTCTCCTTCTTCATATGTCCCTAGGATACGTTTTTTAAAGGTGATGATGTGAAATACGGCACCTGCATTACGGTGTTATTTATTATGTTATTTGATTATATACATATGTATTGTAGACTGTATTGTATTTTGTTACTAATTTTAATGCCGTATCCCGGGGTTCTACTGGAAATTATATATGAATAATACATATTTTTAGAAAACAATTTTCTTTTTATCTTCATTTACGACAGTGGCAAACCATTTTCTAATTATTGCTTCATACCTAAACATTAGTCTGAAAATAAAGGTGATTATATTACTGCAATGATAATAATAACAATGCAATAATAATAGCGACTACAATGCATAGATCTAAAAAATGGATTAGCCTAATCGAATTAAAATATAATTTCAATTAATTTAATGATCTAAAATTCACAGCCGAACCTTTTTCAATATGATAATATATTCAGTTTAAACTTAAATCTAACATTAATGAGTTAAATAATTAAAAAAAAACATCTGTTTTAAATTTTAATTGCTTTTAAATAAATTGAAAAAAATGTTTGGTAAAAATTATTCGTAATAAATAATTAATATGAATGGAAAATGACTAAATAAAGTTTGACTAGTAGCGCTCTCCATAAAATCAACAGAGTCTGATTATTGGAAGAATTTAAAATAAAGAGCAGTCGTCAGAACTTTTGTAATGCGAAAAGTTTTAGTCGGAACTTATACTTTTCGACTCTGCAGTACTATAAAAAAGAGAACAATTAAACAGAACTTAATTATTTACGTAGTTCCAATTGCAGCAAGATTACACACGTCATCAATTTATAGGGGAGAACACAGCTACCCGAATGAACACACCCGATGGTTTTAAAAAAAAAAGCTTAAATCGGACCAGTTTGTAATCGTCGACAAGAGGTTTCTCAGTCGACCGACAATATACCATTCCGCTTGCAAACAGAGTAATGTTTCTATGATGAGTTAAAACTTAACCTCAATGTATTTTTATCCTGAAGTCTAGCAAATCCAGTATTAAATAACGAAATAAAATAAAACGCGACGCAAATGATCGTTCCGCGTTTTCCTTTTGAAACCTCCCGAATGCACACCAGGTGAGATAGCCGGAACTAATAAAAGGCGCATGTTGCGCTTGCAAATCATTAAGAATATATACAGTAAAACAAATGTATACATAACAGAGATAACATAACACAACATATAAATTAAAAGAAAGAAATCATTAAAAAAAATAATACAAATGATTGGAAAACAAAAAAAAATCAATACAAAGAGCTAAAAAAAAAACAAAAAAAAAACGAACTTATAAACTAAGAGAATATCTTTAATTTAAATTAAGACAATCGTGTGTGATGACTATGAAAAAAAAAACCATGGAAAGAGAGGATATATATATATATATATATATATATATATATATATATATATATATATATAATGTGAGGGTGTGTATTTATGTTTGTATATATACATATATATATGTGTATATATATAAATATATGTATGTGTGTGTATATACATGTGTGTACAAATATGTGTGTGCATATATATGTGTGTATATATGCTTGTTGCTGGATCTCAACCATTCTGAACCGAGAGAGAGAGACTTAGCTGTCGTACAAAGCTAAGACTCTGTAACATCATCTTTGTATAGATACTCCCTCAGGCATTTAAGCTCATGAAGTTTAAATGTCTGAGGGAGTGGCACTCGTCTAACAAGACGTTGCAATCATCATATATGCATATATGTGTTTATATATATGTATATGTATATATAAATATATACACATACATATATCTATAGCTTTATATATATATGCATATATAAATTTATACACATACGTCTCTCTCTCTCTCTCTCTTCTCTATATATATATATATATGTATATATATATATATATATATATATATATATATATATATATATATTATATATATAGAGAGAGAAGAGGTTCATATGAAAAATAAGAAATGGGAAAATGAAAATCTAAAAGAATGTTATTCAGAGAGAGAGAGAGAGAGAGAGAGAGAGAGAGAGAGAAAGCGAGAGAGAGAGAGAGCGGACGGGGGGGGATGAAATTTTGAATAATAATACAAAAAGAAAATTAAGAGTGAAAATGAAACACATAAGAAAATCATGGAGATAGGGAAGTACTGGACAATTGAGCAGGAAGAAGAGAAATGAATATTAAAAACAACGTAAAAAGTGTGTGTGTGTGTGTGTATATATGTGTGTGTGTGTGTCTGTGTGTGTGTATGTGTGTGTGTGAGTTTGCATGCGTGCGTGTGGTGTAGGAAAATTTAAATCTGTCTGTAAGGAATAAATCTATATAGGCCGTCCGCATTTCGCCGCAGAAGCTTTCCTGGTAGAATGTAACGCGAACGCCTCTGTGTAACTTAATTGCCATTAATACATTTTCATATTTTACTCTTAGCTTTACATTCGTATTAAATATTGTTAAGTAAATACCGATAGTTTATGTACACCATATAAAACCACATTATTATATGTGCATACAGAAATTACTAAATTATATATATATATATATATATATATATATATATATATATACACCCATACATATGTGTATATGTGTATATATGTATATATTTATGTATACATATATATATATATATATTTATATGTATATATATATATATATATATATATATATGCGTGTGTGTGTTATTTGTTTTTGTTTGCGATACTTTTTAAATGAATTCAATTATTTATACGAAGTGCATTTTTTTTACTAGATGAGAGTTTGGAATAATTTCCCTTCGATCCCAAATGGGGAGCGACATATGTATTATTTTAAAAATATAATATAAAAAAACAATATAAATATATATATATATATATATATATTATAATATATATATATATATATATCCTTGCAAAAGTACCCGTCGTTGACTTGGTCCAAAAATAGCCTACAGAAAATGGACTCTGATTTATGAAAGTATGATAGGTTATGAAAAGGAAGAGTTGTAAAGGGATAGCTTCGAATTCGGCGGTATCAAAACCAAAGCAAAATATGATGAAAGTAAAAATAAAATAGATAAACCCCATAATTTATTATACCACACCTGTTCATACTAAAACACTTATCACAATATTCTGTGGATCTATATTAAAAAAACCTTGTTAAACTTTGTGACATATTTCCATTCTATGGAGGCCAGGCGCAAACAAACACCCCCATAATTATATTATACCATATTTCTTCAAACTGAAACATAATTATCAAAGTATACTTACGCAGATAGATATAAAAGTCTTTATTAAAGTTTGTGTCTTTTTCGATTTTATGGAGGCCAGGCGCGAACGTAGACCCCACCATTTTATTATACCATCCCTATTTAAATTAAAACCTACTTATCAAAGTATTATTATGTACATCTATATCAAAAACACTTGCAAACTTTTTTTTTTAATTTTTTATTTTTATTTCTATACTTTGTGGACCAGGCGCTTACGCAGACCCCACAATTTTAATGAATCATCATTATGCCAGATCAAACATACTCATCTCTGTGTCTCGTTACATCTTCTATCATCATATGTGATCAGTTTTCTATAATAGTCAACCATATAGGAGCCTATTCTTGACCAGACATACGAACAGACATTCAGCTTTATACTATATATATATACATATATATATATATATATATATATATATATATATATATATATATATATATGATTTATAAGAGAGAGGAGAGAGAGAGAGAGAGAGAGAGAGAGGGGGGGAAACGGAGACAGAGTAGAAAATACTAAAGACGGAACGCCAAGTAAGAAAAAAGTAAAAATCTGAAATATAGTTTGTTTGAGAATACATTTTTTCCAGACCAAATACCCTCTCCTTCCTAAAAAAAATAACTGAAAGTAATTACGCGCTGAAAGAAATGAAAACAAATGAAACTTATCTTACTGTGTGTGATGTCCGTCGCCGGCTCTTAGAAAAAAGCGTACTATAGAAGAGGCCGTTGTTATGAGTTGTCGAATTGTGGACTGCCTCTCTCATCGACCAGAGCCAGATGAAAACACGAACGAAAACGTGGATGCTGAAAGAGAAATGCTTCGCCGAACGACTGTGCCCGTGTGTTCACGTGCGCGAACAGATATTGCGATTCAGATTTTAGTCAATTAAAATTTCATTTTAAGATGAGTTTTACACCTACACACACCTTTTATTAACGTTGTTCGACCGTTTAGAAAGATATTTACAAATAAATTTATTAAAAAATTACGACTCACATTATCAGTCTATCTACTTACGCACCAGCACCACCTCTCTAAAGATCTTTCGTCTGTATTTCATCTCTCTCTCTCTCATTATATATATATATATATATATATATATATATATATATATATATATATATATATATGTATATATATGTATATATATATATATCTATAAAAGTGAACGTGTCTGTGTACATTTCCCTACGCAATAACTCTGTCAATTTTTAGTTCTATAGACTCGAAAATTGAAATACCGAGTACTGAGATTTGGGAAAATCGATGTGACGGGTATCAGCCAGAAATTTGGCTGTTAAGGGTCAAATTTCAACGATTTGACCTTTAAGAACTCTACCAAACTCCTCCGACAATTTTGGGTCCAGACACTTGAAATTTTAGATATAGGTTCCTTGAACCTGGATCTAACTTAATAAAGTGATTTGAGCCCTAAACTATAAATTTTAAGGGGTCATAATAGGGGTCAAAGTTAAAAAAAATTGACCGCTATTTTTTTTTTTGCTCAACATACACCTCCAAACACCCGGGCAACGCCGGGCTGAAATGCTAGTATATATATAAAGCTGAATGTCTGTGGGTGTTTGTATGTGTCTGGTCACGAATAGGCTCCTATATGGTTGACTATTTTAAACAACTGATTACATATAATGATAGAAGATGTATCGAGACGCAGGAATGGGTATGCTTGATCTGGCAGAACGGTTGTTCATTAAAATTGTGGGGTCTGCCTTCGCGCCTGGTCCACAAAGTATGGAAATAAAAAATAAAAAATTAAAAAAAAAAAGTTTACAAGTGTTTTTTATATAGATGTACATAATAATACTTTGATATAGATGTACATAATAATACTTTGATAAGTATGTTTTAACTTGAATAGGGATGGTATAATAAAATTGTGGGGTCTGCGTTCGCGCCTTGCCTCCATAAAATGGGAATAGGGACAAACTTTAATAAAGACTTTTTATATCTATCTGTGTAAGATAATTATGTTTCAGTTTGAAGAAATATGGTATAATAAAATTATGGGGTGTTCGTTCGCACCTGACCTCCATAGAATGGAAATATGTCACAAAGTTTAACAATTTTTTTAAAATATAGATTCACAGAATATCGTGATAAGTGTTTCAATATGAACAGGTATGGTATAATAAATTATGGGGTTTATTTATTTTATTTTTACTTTCATCATATTTTGCTTTAGTTTTGATACCGCCAAATTCGAAGCTATCTCTTTACAACCCTTTCTTTTCATAACCTATCATACTTTCATAAAGCAGAGTCCACTTTCTGTAGGCTGTTTTTGAACCCAGTCTACAACGGGTACTTTTGCTAGCATAATATATATATATATATATATATATATATATATAAGTATATATAGTCATCCATATACAATACTGTTTCGCTGCATAACAGCTCATCAGTGCGGCTAGAGAAGCAACTGCCTCAAGCCAGGATCGAAATTCGACCGCCAAAACGATAGTCGAGTTGTGCTATTTACCTGCTGCTGTACGAGTATTGGATTAATAATGTTTATACATTGTCAAAAGGCCTAAGCTTAATTTGTTTACACAAAGAGCATCGCTTCATACGCTAATTGTAGTCTGTATATCACTACCCAATATACTCAACCCAATATAGGGAGAAGTATAGTCATCCACATACAGTACTTTTCCGCTGTATCACATATGTATCTTAATATACTTATATGTATTTATGAACACACACACATATACATATATGTATATATATACACACACCCACACCCACACCTACACCCCCCCACACACACATACATATATATATATATATATATATGCGTGGGTATGTGCATATCGTAGCGCGTAATAGAAATATTCGTGAAATTAAACTGCATAGAGTATTCGGTGTTTTATTTCTGTAGTGAAATCGTCTGTCTAGTTTAAGTATATTTTCGTAACTTTCTACCTCGCTCTGCCTACATATTGAGCACTGTTAAAAACCCTCCGAATCGATTTATAAAATACTAGTGGAGGTACCCAGCGTTGCCCGGGTGTGGTGAAGTGTGTGTGTGTCTTAAGGGGGGGTAAATCAAAACAAAATGGAAAATAAATTGAATATTATAACTTTTTTTAAAATCAGAAAAACAAAAGACAAACAGCGAACGTGATGCAAAATAAAGAATAAGCGAACGAAAAAGAAATGGCATAAATAAAATCAGAAAAACAAAAACAAAAAAAACATCGACCGTGATGGAAAAATAAAAAACAAAAAATAGTATAAACGACCCTATTTCTATATTAAAACTCTAAATATATATATATATATATATATATATATATATATATTTGGGATCGAACGTGCAAGCTTAAGATAATGACGCTTCCACTATAACGACTGGTCTATGATCATGTGAGTGAAGTTACATCGTTTTTTTTTTAATATTTAAACTAATTCAAGAAAGAACGTTTTTTTGCGCATGCGTGTTTGGCTAAACTGTCATGAAGGAACGATTTTTTGCTACCCCTCCTTGTAGAAAAGTGCCTAGTTTAGAGTGAAGAAATAAATGTTTTTCGACAATTTTTCGATATTGGTCGTCTGAAGGGTCTAGCTTAAACATGATATAGATTTCGTGAAAATCCGTCGCCCCTGTCGAAAGTTTTAGGCAGACATACAAGCATACATACATTTAATAATTTTTTGCCTTTATATTATAGACTAGCGGGAGGTGTAAAAGAAAAAAAAGTTTTAGTAGGAAGGTAGGATTGCACCCCAAAGCCTTGACGCGAATGCGAAAACGAAAGGGGGGAAAAAGCCAGAGACCTAACCGTCTCGGCCACGAGGGAAAGGGGGGATAAGGGCGTTAAGCGGATGCTTATAAAGTGAAATAAATAGGTGCGAGGAAGTGGCGTGCTGTCTGACTTAGTTTTGCACTGCAAGCCAGATTATTCGTTTTTCGAAGCGGCGAGCTGGTAAAAGTCGGGCAAATTAAATACACACGCGACCCCTGTTCGTAACACTTAGATATTATCATTTAGACGTGATATAAAAAGTTTACAGAAGGAGTGAGCCGACCAATCGCTTCTTGGAAAAAAAGCCTTTCGTTGACATACACAAAACGCGAACATACATACATACATACATACATACATACATACATACATACAAACATGGTGATTGTCATTTCTTGACAGAAGAAGACCATCTTTCCCTTGCTTTATTGTTGATTACTCAATCATTTTCATGTATTTTTGAAACACATATACACATACGTACATACACACAAATTTTCGCTTTTATATATATATATATATATATATATATATATATAGATAGATAGATAGATATAGATTATCTCTCCTAATAGTACATATATGGATACATAAATGTATATATCTATCTATATTTCTGTATAACTACTTAATTTACTCACATAAAATTAATATACGAAAGTATAAATTTATGTCTAAACTTTACGTATTTACTTCAAATTCTCAATACGAAGGTAGAGCTAGTTAGTAAGTTATAAAATATATGGCGATTAAGCTACACTAAATATTCCGCGTTTCATCCACTCTAAGACTCTTCGGGCTTATGCGCGAATTTGTGGTTGTTTGTCGTTTTTATATAAGCATCTTCTATTAAGCATCAACAATAAAAACACTGTATGAAAACAACGCTAGCAAATAAATACTGGGAACTCAAGGAAAGCGGACATTCGCTGTTAGTCGAATGGAAAATAATACGACAAGCTACCCCGTGTAGGGACCTAGCCGACCCATGTAGATTATGCCTTCATGAAAAATTTGCTATCCTGTACTTATAAGAACCCCAACATCTATTAAACTGTAGAAGAGAAATAGTAAACGACTGTGTTCACAAGATAAAATATACTCTAGGATAGCGATACAAAATAGTTTTAAAACTAACAAAAACAATAGAAAATAAACAAATAAATAAATTAAATAAACATGAATATACATAAACGATCACACACATATATGTATGTATATATATGCATATATATGTGCATATATGTATGTACATATATATATATATTTATATATAAACTAACATTAAAAAAAAGTAACCTAGATTTAAAACAGATCCCAAAACTAGATATCCAGGCTAAATAGAGCACACACAAAGGAACAGTTCAACCAGGGGTCAAATAGGCCTTTGTCCAATAAGTGCATACTCATTGGCTGATAGGAGGGCGCGGGGGATACTAGAAAGCTGATTGGCTAACTAAAATCTCAATAGAAGATGCGTATATAAAAACGACAAACAACCACAAAATTCGAGCATAAGCCTGAAGAGTCCTAGAGTGGACGAAACGCGGAATATTCAGTGTAGCTTAATTGCCATATATATGTTATAACTTGCTATATTTCTGTATATACACATATATATGTATATATATGCATATATATACATATATGTACATATATACATATATGTACACATATACATATATGTACATGTATACATATATGTACATATGTACATATATGTACATATATACATATATATACATATATATATATATATATGATGAAAATAATGGAAAAAGTATTCCGAAAAAAATAGAGAAATAAAAAGGAACAAACCGTAGTATGTGTTCATCAACGTTTCGTCTTTATTTCGAGAATTCCTCTGGATGAATGAGATTAAGAAACAAAAAATACCAGTACAAAATATTTGAAAATGTTTCACGTGCACAGTTCTATTTCAGAAAAACGGAAAAAGTCGTTGGAAATTCAAAAAGGATGGTTGTCGCTGTTAAAGAGAGGGAAATTTTAGTGACGTCATATAGTGGTTAGTGTAATTTTAAAAATATGAACGCAGTTAATATTCTTACTGGAAAAAAGATATATCTGTTGAAATTCAAATATAGGTTTGTAAAAGAAATGAAATGAGTTTTTTCTATGTAATTTATTGATTGAGATTATGTCTTAATTCTTACAGGGGGTGTTTGAATGGTGTGAGAAGGTTAACCTGTGTCTACAGTTAAATAATGTTCTTTTAATAAAAGTTTACTTATTAATGGCGCTATGTTATAGAAACCTGCACGTTGTTTAATTGTGCTTGAAATTGCGATAAGCGCAGATTCAAGAAGTCTACGGCGCGGTTTATTTTAAATAAATTTAACTACTTTTGCCGTTTAAAGTCAAAGGTGTGATTATGCTGCAATGAATGAGAGAATAATGCACTTAGAGAATTGCTATTTTTATATCTATTTTATATTGACTGAGCCTTTTTCCCAATTTACGCTGAGTTTCACCAACGTATTTATGATGGCATTTATGACAAGGAATAGTGTATATACCTCCATTGGAAACTGGTTTGTTATGGAGATGTTTCGTAGTTTTAGATATATGTCTTATGGTTAGTGATGTGGTTTGTACGATAGGAATTTCTAGTTTGTTTAGTGTGTTACAGATTATTGTATTATTGGTGTGTGTAGGTAAAAGAAGATGTCTGTTCATGAGAGAAAGGTCTGGTGTGTATGATTTTTTATTATTGTTTATTCTGGAATATATTTGTATGGCTTTTCTCTTAGTATTCAATATGAAATATGTCGGATATTGCAAGTTTTTCAAAATGTTTGTGAGGTATTTGAATTCTTCTTCCAGATATTCAGGACTGCAAATTCTGAAAGCGCGTAAGTAGAAACCAATTGGTGATAATTGATTTCTTCTTACGCTATATATATATATATATATATATATATATATATATATATATATATATATATAGGCTGTTTATTATACAAACATTATTTGTTACATATGTGCATAGGTGTTTCGGTGGAGTCCCTAGTTAAAGAGAGCCACCTCGTTAAACCAATAAAGGGAACTTATTTATACGAGAATCAAAACTCAATTCGTTTTTTATATAAAGAAGTATCCGGGTGTGAGTTATACTTTGTCAGAAAAAGGGGGAAGAGTTATATAGTTGATGAATGTGGACGATAGAGGTTTTTGGAGTGAGGTATAGCAAATAAAGGAAGCATGCGTTAAAGGGGGAAGGACATCGGGAGTATTGGTTTCATTTATATTAGACGGTTATCTTTGTTTTTTCTTTGCTACTCTGTTTTAAAATTTTATGGATGTTTTTTTTTTTCTATTCAATATATAGATAGAGCGAGGTAGAACGTTACGTATCGTAAAGCAGCATTGTGTAAAGAAACCAAGCACAATTTGATGTCAACGTATAACTACGTAGTCCAACAAGATTGTTTATATAAACGAGATGTTCTACCAATACAGACACATCTATGCTATTATGTATCTTTTTACATGTAAACGGTCTGGAAACTGAAAAAAATCTATTATATATTTTAGTTTTTTTTTTTTTTTTTTTTTACACGGTGGTCACCACTTATCAAGGCCCGGAAGCCACTCAGGGATACGGGTTATTGCTAGTACAGTACGTTAGTGTGGAGATTTGATGAAGTGTTTACTTAAGGGGGTCCATTAGGAATTTGTTAACGTTGGAATTGAAGACATCCAATTTGTAGTCAGGTGGGAAGCAGGCAGACGGAACAGAGTTCAACAGGCGTGCAGTTCTAAGAAAGAAGCTTTGTTCATGGAATCCACGTTTTGATTTAGGCACAGATAAAGAGTGGGGGAAATTTTTCACATTAGATTCAAGTATTAAGGCAGAGGTAAACAACCCAAATGAAAGAATGACCACCATAGATATTAAGTTTATATCTAGAAACAAGAACTTTTGCCAGTCTAATTACTTCGGAAACATTAGAGTGACAAATGTATCTCTTAGGATACAACCATTATTTAATTTAAGCCTTTATATTGGTTCAAAGACTGTTAATTTGATCTTGTAGACGTATATAATATTGAAATTAACAAGACAACAAAAAAGTGAAAACCAGAAATAGACGACTTTAAAAAATAAAAAGCAAGGTGTTAAATAAATTAATAAACTAATAGAGCTCATTAATAAAATAGATAGAGAATGAATATGCCAACCGAATAGAAAAAACACTCATAAAGTCTTATAAGAGAGCAGCAAAGAAAAACAGTGACAACCGTCCAATAAAAATGAAACCGATACCCCCCCCCCCGCTGTCCTTCCCACTTCCACTCATGCCTCTTTTATTTAACATACCTCACTCCAAAAACCTCTATCGTTCACATTCATAAACTATATAACACCTCCCCCTTTTTCTGACAAAGTATAATCCACACCTGGATACTTCCTTTATATAAAAAACGAATAGAATTTTGATTATCGTATAAATAAGTTTCCTTTGTTGGTTTAACGACGTGGCTCTCTTTAAAAAAGGAATCCGAAACACGTATGCACATATGTAACCAATAATGTTTATATAATAAACAGGATATATAGATATATATATATATATATGTATGTACCTATTTACTAGATAGATTTATTAGACACCAGGGTCGTTTTTTAACGTGGAGAAAAGGTACAAAAATAAAAATTGTCTCAGTCGTGGAGGATTTCTCCTCCACCGAAAGAGAACAAGAAATAGAAGTGCAGCATCTGAAGAACAGATGGTATTTATTTGCTCCCCCACCGAGCAAATTAGGCACAAGGCCGATTTTTAATGTGAGGAGTGAAGGGAGGGGGAAGGGAAAAAGGGGACCAGCTCCCGAGAGGTGGGAAATGGGAGCTGGTTAATGGTCAGGCATGTGGGGTTGCCCCCACATCTGGTCTTTGCTAGTCATAGCTAGTCATAGCTAGTCATAGCTTGCAGTATCTGCCGGAACAGATACTACACTTTGATCTTATTTATTTATTTTATTGTTGTCAAAATTTGAAAATACAATGTAAAATTATAAAACAAAAGAATCAAACAACAAAATTAGGCACAAGGCCCTATAAGAAATTGGGAGGGGGAGGGTACAGGGTCTTTTTGACTATATAACAGATGAGACTTTGAAGTCTTACTCTTGACTGGCAACATTTACCAAAATACCTCAATCACTCTGTGGATCTTAATCTAACTAATAACCCCAGCGTTCAGTGTAAAAAATAACTTATATACAATTTGTAAAAACTTATCTGTGTGTTGTGTGTGCATTTTTTATTTTTTTGTGTATATGCATGTGTGAGAAAATAAAGTTCGATTTCATTCGTAAAATAAAGTTCTTGAATTAATTGGAATAAAATGTTCGTGGAGTGGGAATAAACTAATAAAAATGTTCATTTCAAAAAATAAGGGAAAAAACTACTACACTTTGATCTTAACCAAAAGGCCAAGTAATCGCGGTTAAAATTAAGAAAAAGATATAGCAATAAACTTACACAGAATTTTACGCAGTTCAGCCTCGCACGGTCTCATCAATATATATATATATATATATATATATATATATATATATATATATGTGTGTGTGAGTGTGTATATGTGTGTGTATATATATATATATGTGTGTGTGCGTGTGTGTATATATATGTGTGTATATATATGTGTATATATATACGTGTGCGTGTGTGTATATATGTGTGTGTATCTTTATATATGTATATATATATAATTATCTCAATACATCGTTCGATGATAAATATCAATATGTATTTATTTACAAATAAATATAGTTCGCGTGTCTATTCTTACATCTCGTACAAAACAGTTTTACTTTATTTGGAATAAGAAGTCACGTTATTGTGTTTGTCTTAGGTCATCAGAAGTGATGATAATAGTTTACATACGGAAAATGAAATTACTGCCTTAACTTAATGATGTTATAGTAGCAAATAAATGCTTCCCCGGCTACTTATGTTTGCTAATAAAGGGGGATACTTTAACGAACGAACTGCCTATACTGACCCCCAAAGAGGGGGGTAATAACTTAGACACTTATATCACGAATCTATACTCTACTAATCCCTGTATTATGGTAATAGAACAGGCACAGAAAACTCTCATCGAAAATGGTGGAGTTAATAGCTTTGGGGGTCACTTATTAAAAGAGATGGTAATGGCTGCGATTGATTATGGAAATAGAAATGATATTTCTTCTTGCTCTTAAAAGAGAAAATAAATTCTGAGAAGATAATCTAATAACAACACCACTTAAATTAAGTATCAAGAGCGACCTTTTGCTATCTGCCTTGGAGACTGGGGAACTGACTATAGATGTAAAATTGCGTATTCTTAATAGGATTTCGGTATTTCACCACAATAAATAATCACGTTTTCTTTTCATTGCCACAACTTTGTTCTATCAGTAATCATTGCTGATGAAGTAAGCTGGTTATTTTTAGTTATGTAGGGCCTAATGCACGTTGACACACAGGTTCCTGTGAGATCACCAAAATTAAGCAACGTTGAGCCTAATTAATATAAGTGACCATTTTGAAATTCCATGCGCTGTATGTGCTCTCCGCACATCTCGGCATTGTTTCCAGTCGTCTAGCCCTTCTCTTTGCTACTGCACTCAAACTGCCAATCCAGGAGAAATATAGTTCCTATTTACAATGCCTCCCCACGGGACAGAGTTAGACACCAGGGTCGTTTTTTAACGTGGAGAAAAGGAACAAAAATAAAAATTGTCTCAGTCGTGAAGGATTTCTCCTCCAGTGACAGAGATCAAGAAATTGAAGTGCAGCATCTGAAGAACAGATACTACACTTTGATCTTGTCCCGAACAGATACTACACTTGGGGATATTTATTTGCTTCCCCACTGAGCAAATTAGGCAGGAGGCCGTTTTTTAATGTGGAGATAGGGGAGGGGGGAGGGAAAGGGGGGGATCCAGCTCCCGAGAGGTGGGAAGTGGGAGCTGGATTAGAAACTGTTGGTATGAAGGGTTGCCCCTTCAGTGACCAAGGTCAGATATGTGGGGTTACCCCCACATATGGTCTTTACTAGTCATAGCTGTTCTTTGCTAGTCATAGCTTTACACTTTGATCTTGTCCCGAGGACCAAGGAGAAATATAGTTTCGCAATTACACGCGCAGCTACACTTACAGGAAGTATCCATTGTCTCTTGAGATTGAACGCAGGCGTCGTAAATAAAAATGTAGTAACTGAGAGGATTACTACCATCACCTTAAAAAAAGGAGGAGATAATTCCTGTGGTGGCGATCTTATAACAACTGAACTTGTAGTTCACTACAAATCCCCATTAAAATATAATACGGCAATGGATTAGATTAGTTTTTTTTTCATTCATTTGAAATGTTCAGTCATAAAACATTATTTTATAGTTTTTTTTTAAACTTCTGATTAAGAGCAATGTAGTGTGCGTTCTCAGCATCCCAGTGACAACATCACGGCAGCGAATAATGCATTACATAGAGATATCATCACCTTATGGCATTACAAATGATAGCATGTTCTATATTCATATACGACGTGTGCTTTCCTCTTGGGTGTATAAACTAACGGTGAAACTATACGTGCTTCATTTAGAATGTATATATTCGTCTAACGTTTTCATTGTCTTTGAAAGATTGGCTCATCAAAGTGTGTCTCGGTGTGACGTGTACTGATACAACTAAGAAAAGTTCATAGGAATATCAATAAACAGTTCAATAATCACGGCCGTTCGGTTACGAACTACTAATTTCAGTTTGCTGGCAGTTGGTACTCGTTTGAAACTCTGTAATAAAGATACTTCTAAATTCAATGCAGATATCAGAATATAACTTCTTACCAACTTTAAATGGCTTTTATTTTCATTTCAAGATCGGGTGTGATCGGGGTTGTAATGTCAAGTTCTCTTTATTAGTTTTTATATATCTGCAATAACGTCATTTTTGCTTCCCAGGATGTAAAGTGACGATACATTGCCCAACGAATATCTCGGTAACTAAAAATCATCTCTCTGACTTTTCGATTTACTTTCTTACTTATATAATAAAATATGTATATATTCCGAAAATTTAATAGCGCCATCTCTTACGTTTGATGTCAACTTATTGTTTATTGTCTTATTGAGACAGATTATCATTTGTTTGCAGATAGCATTCTTGTAAAATATGTGATTTGCATCTATTTGGCTATGCTATGCAAACTGCATAGCTAAACTTGCTAACGTTCTCGATTCTCCCCCACCGCATGGACCCAATTTATTGCACTACTAGCGGGGGTACCCGGCGTTGCCCGAGTGTTTGTTTCCGGGACGGGGGGGAGTTTTAAAAAATGTTATGGTAGGTAAGTAGGAAGAATCAAACCCGGAGTCATGAGTAAAAGTAGGAAAATAAAGTGTGAAAAAAAACAAAACATCTGCAACGTTAACAGTTCGGCCACCAAGAAATGTCCATTCCAGTTGTTTAGGAAAAAAAAACCCACTACCGTAGGTCCGCGCGAACGTGAAAATATAATGTGAATTGTCCAGCACGCTAACTACTACGCCACAGAGCACTGCAGCTTAGTTTAGTGATTTTAAATAACTTCACATGAAAGAACTACGAAGCCAAACCGGTGTTCTCTTCTCAACTGTTCCTTGTGAACGATCCCCAAACAGTGTTAAGTGGTGGCAGGGGGAGGAGGAATTTATTAGAGAGAAAATATTTTACCACTTCCATTGATCTTAACCGATTTTGGCCGTGACTTCTCAGCAGAAAAAGTATAGAAATCTAAGATCATCGAGGAATTTGAGAAATAATAAGCCTATAACACACCTCAGATATTGTTCTGCCGTTTGTGCATATTATATTTGCATGAAATATCTTGATTTTTAATCCTATTAAGGTCAAAATCAGACGCGAAAAATGAGTTCATTTTATTTATATAGAGATTATATAACATAAACATTAAAAATGTTCCCAAGGAAAATTCATATACATGAAAATGTTTTAAGATAAAATTTTAAAAAATTATTAAATTCATTTTTTTTTCATCATATGAATTGCTTTGATTAGCTTTTTGCTTGATTTTCAACATTCTACGTAATTTGATGATCATAAGATGGTGTTGCTGTATTATTATACATATATAATCATGATTCAATATTTTAATCATGTTCTTTATTTGTGAATATTATTTGTCAATTAATATGGAAGTGAAAAAATAACAGAAATAATCACCGTTTTCTTTCATTGGTACAACTTCATTCTATTAAAAATCAATCCTAATGAAGCAACCAGGTCGTTTGTAGTATTGCTTTATTATAATTTCACGTTCCAATTCTTACACATTCATCACCTATATGAGTTTGTATATGTGTGTGTTTAAATGGGATTTTTAAAATGGGTTTGAGAGAACTTTGCACTATTCTTATTATGGTGGTATAAGTCTAAAGCTGTCAGGAGCGACACACCAACATTGACATTTGTCTGATCGGATATGTCTTTTGTAGTCGTCTTCATCATGTTTCTCCAGTGAAATCTCATATGATCTATGTTTTATTTGACAGTCTAGTAGCAGGGAAGTACGTTAAGACATACATCACATTGTTACAAATAAAATTGTTGTTAGTGTATGTGTGAATAATATTTACATTTCTAGTTGTTGCTTTTAATTTTACTTCAAGGAAAATTCTAAAATATTTTATATAAAAAAATTGGAACTTCCTCCCCTGTCATGTTCTTAGTAAATAGTTTACTTGCACATTCAGCAATAGGAATTATTAATGTATTTTAAGTTTACATTTTATTGACCTTTCCACGAGCGCAACTTAAGACACTACGCCTTTTTTATGTGAAGCTATAGAATTTCTGCGTCTTTAAGGAAAGAACAGACACTATGTTGTTACCGATTCACTTGCAAATGCAATAAGAGATTAAAGTTAGTCACAAGGCCATCAAAAGTATGAACCTATTATGCTATTAACCCAAGCGCCGTCCATTTCATTATTTCGCTATTTTTCCATTACGTTCGCTACTTTAATTATTAGAATACACATTTTCTTCATAAAATATCTGACTTGAAATATGCCTGACATATAACTTCCTTACTTCAGGTGAACTAATATGTCATTTCTTTTTCCATAGCTTGTCAAATGCAACAAATGACATCCCTAGTATTTTGTAAATGTGGAATATGGCATGCAGTACTGCCTTTGTAATACCTTCGTGAGATCAACTATCTGTTTATATGTGTAAAATACGGAAGTATAAGTCCTAGTATCGAGAAATGTTATAAAAAAGAGAAAAAAATTTTTTTAATATGATTCGATGTCCGGCGCAGCTGCTCTGTTGACACTTCATCAACTTTGCGTTTGATCAGGATCCTACAATCGCTGTGCCAAGAAACACACAATTTTATTGTTTTTGTTAGCAGACAATTTTCGTGTAATAAAGTATCATTTTGCACATATCCCAATTATTAAAGGGTTTATTAAAAACGAAAACTCCTCGTAACCTTCCTATGAAAGATTTAAATCAATAAAATTACGTGTGTAATCTTTCTTTTAAGAATTATTATCTACATGGTAAAATATACAGGTTCTGGGTGTGGTATATATTGCGTTGGAAATTCAACTCTGGTTGTTTTAGTAATTTCAAGTTTGAGAGAAAAATGAGAATATAAACATTTATTGTTGAAGTTACTTCGGAAATGTGTAAAATGTGTGAAAACAATTAGAATTGCAGTCACGGATCGAGAGAGGATTTTAGAAAAAACAAAAAAACAACGAAGTTAGATAAACTAGTAAGCAGACTACACGTCTTTTTCTCCCTCCACCAGAAGTCGCAGGAGCTTACTGTACATGTAAAGCTGTGTGTAACAATAGAGTGGAAGCATTTCAACACAATAAAATGTCAGCCATAAAAATCTTTTTTTTGTTGTTTCGTATCATTCTTTGAAAGAAAATGTTTTCCTAAACGAATTTCGAAATTTGGGTATCAGTAAACTAAGGTGGTATGCACCGCATTTTTCAAATTTATTTTATTTTTATTATTAAAACTTCCAAATATTGATTGATAATATCGAAATTTGTATCTTACGATAACGGCAAAATTATGACGTCAACACTTTGACACCGGTGATAAAGAGAAAAAACATATCCGGGCTAACTAAGTTTGAATAATAGTCATTTTTTTCAAATAACCGGAAGCAATTTGCTTTTAATAACCTTTTAAACAAATTAATTAAAACAAATTGCTTCGTATTCCGTGCAATTAGAGGCTCAAACTGAAATAATTCGAAAAGCAGTTACAAAAAAAATGTCATGGCATCATTAGAAACAACGTGGGCGGATTCCAAAGGACACCCAGTATGGAGAGCTGACATCTTGGAGAAGGTTCACTGACCGCAGCTAACTCTGATACAAAAATGTGAGCCGAGGCATAAAGGCGTTTTTGCATCATCGTTGGGGGTTGTTAAATCATTGCAAATGAGCGCTCAGGATGAAAAGGCACCGTGCATTAAGATCTGAATAAAGGAAAAGAGAAGCTGATCAACATTGCTGCTGAGAAGCGCGCAGGTAGAAATAAAAATAATATTGGCAACAACCTTTCGGCTACAAATATTTATGAGTTTTGCGACAGCGTCGGTCGCTTCGTCATTGGATTTTTAGTACAACCAGTCCTGTTTCAAGCAAGCAGAGTGCCCGGGCAACTAGGCTAAAGATGCTTCATCCATGATCGATCCTGACCAACGGAGTCCTGCTACTATGAGATGTAGACAGGTAACCACTGATTTTATAATTTTCTTTTTAAGTAAAACAAAAATTATTCGTTAAATTATACATTTTTAATCTATATATATATATAAAAGCGAAAATGTGTGTGTATGTATGTTCGCTTTTTTATATATGTCCAAGAAAGGCTTTTTCACGAGAAGCGGTCGATCGGCTCACAACTTCTTAAAACTTTTATATCACATATGAAACATAATACTACGAGTTAACAACGGAGGTCGCCCGTCTATTTAATTTGATCGAATTTGAAAAGATAAATATTAAACATTTTTCGCTCGCCGCATGTGGATTAGTCTTTTTCGTAAAATAAAAGCGGCACTCATTCTGGCGGTATTTTTTACCGATCGCGATCGCCGGAAATGTCGGAAAGCAATCAGATTTGATTAATGTGGAAATTTTCCTTATATCAGACAATTGCTATTCAATTTGGACAATCCCCTTGTTATGGAGAGCTGGTTCCCCCTCCAATATCTTGGAAAATAAAAATTAAAAAAAGCGTTGCCGCAGTAACTAAAATACTGTCCCGCAGTCAAAGTTGACCTCATTAAGTCATTAAAACGTGCACCTGCCAATTCTAAATAGTTAAATAAATTCAAACGTGCGTTCGTTAGTATTTTGCGGTGGCTCAATGGTTAACGTCGCACTTTTTTCACACTTTAATTTCCAACTTTTCCTAAAGGGTTCGGGTTCGATCCTCATACTTACCTACTAAACTTTTTTTTATTTAACCCCCTCCCCCGGAGTTTTAATTTACCCAAAACCACACACACATCTCCAAACACCGGGCAACGCCAGGTACCGCCCGCTAGTCTATAATATAAATCTCACCTGTCTATTTAAATGTATGTATGTATGTATGTTTGTATGTCTGCCTAAAACTGTCGACAGATGCAATGGATTTTCACGAGATCAGGATCATTTTGACGCTCAACCCTTAAGACGACAAATCTCGAAAAATTGGCTAAAAACATTAATTGGTTCACCCTAAACTGGACACTTTTCTACAAGCAGGTTCGCTTTTTTCGCCGATATTTTTGAAAGTCATCCCCTCTTTTCAATTGACTAGTCTTAATTTAAACCTTCGCTACTTCCGGTTTGGCGATGGACGCAACGGCAAAGACGTCACATTTTTTTTCACTTTCTTTTCCTCCTTTGCGGTACGGGTTCGAGCCTGTCTGCCTGCCTATTACCACCTTTTTTTGTTCTTGCTCAGCACACACCTCCAAACACCCGGACAACGCCGGACACCCAGACTAGTATATTTGAAATTCAGTAATCAAGGTATGATGCAAAAATATTGATTTTGTTATTTGTTTATTTATTCTTATTTCCACCAAGGATTCCCCAATATTACTTTTTGTTCTAGTTCAAATTCTTTTTTTTTTTTTTTAACATTGACAAATGAATAAACGAGAAATAAATATATTTTTCTACAAAACCTATATTTTCCAATATTCTCTGACATTAGCATACTTTTCAGATTTTCACCCATGTCAAAATGCGGACATGATATTGATGTCATATTACGTCATCATATTAAGCTGCGAAGTTTGAAACATTATCGTATGCTTTATTATTATGAAACCGCCGAGGGACAACTAGGGCAGCTAGTAGTATCTATAATTAAATTCGATTTTATCATATACATTTTAGAGTGTTGACGTAAGGTTATCAAAAAGTAAAGGAATTTATTAAAAATAGGAATGGCAGACATATTTATGCTAACAGTTTCTTCATGTTTCTCATCTGATGCAATTCAACACACGCAAGACGCTAATTCTTGGTTACAGAAGCATACAATAGACGAGACGCATTAACTAGTTTACCTTTAGGCTTATTTAAAAATAGATCACATAAAAATGAAATCTCTGATTATCTCCCTTTGGGGGTACTACTTTCGCTCGGCCTCGTACCCTTATACCCCCGCCATGATGTCAAAATGCAATATGTTAGTGTATCCGATGAAGGAATATAAACCATTTATGAAAGGCAAATCAAATTATGCATGCACATATATATTTACCTGCACAATTTGTAGATAGTTTCGTCATATTCCTCTGTATCACTACATCGGCATTTTCTTTTATTACAAATGTACTTTTTTATTACTTTAACTCTTATGAGATTAATTCCAGCATGTAGTTGCATCACATTAGTCTTTTCGTTGAGGCTATCTGAAACGTCTCTATCCGCCATCTTTAACTACATCACCGCTTCGTCGCAGTAAGTTCTCATAATAAAATGCTATGTAGCAAGAATTTAACGTTTACTTTCTTTTTTTAATCTAAATCTAGCAAGGCAAATACATTCCGCGTAATGTGGTACAAAATCGCTATTAAAAATTATCCGGTTTAGTGTTTGCTGTATATATTGCGCATTTGTATTTTGTAAGAATTTGCTCTTTGTTAAGTAATATGCATATATTAGCAGGCAGACCTTACGTGTGAATTAGAATCAACTAGCCCGGGTGTGTGGAGGTGTGTGTTGAGAAAAAAAAAAAAAAAAAGGTGGACAGGCAGGCTCGAACCAAAACCGCGAAGGAGGAAAATAAAGTAAAAAAAAAGTTCTTTACTGTTGTACCCATCGCCAAACCGGAAGTGACGTAGGTTTAAATTCAGGCTAGAAAATCGAAAAGAGGCGATTAATTTCGAAAATATCGGCGAAAAATGCGACCTCTCCCTGTAGAAAAGTGTTCAGTTGAGGGTGAATGAATTAATGTTTTTAGTCAATTTTTCGATATTTGTCGCCCAAAGGGTCGATCTTCAATATGATCCCTTTCTTGTAAAAATCTGTAGCCTCTTTCGAAAGTTTTAAGGAGACATACAAACATAACTGAATAAATATATATATATATATATATATATATATATATATATATATATATGTATGTACTTATTGATTTGTAAATCGCCACTTGTTCTCGTCTCCTCTTACCAACATCGACTATAATTCATTCCTCGCATTGTGACGGCCTTCTAAATCTCTTTTACATAATGCATACATTTAAACAGACAGGTGAGATTTATATTATAGATGAGTCGTCCACACGTCGAATATTTTATTGTTATTGAAATCAATGAAATTGCTCATTTTTTCAATCAAATTAACTGATTGGCTGCTCTAGTCGGGGACCGGCAACGGTACACAAGAAGGAGACTTTACATGTCTAACTGAAGTTACTTACTTCACAAAATATTGTAGTTTACATTGCCTTGTAAACCACTTACTGTTGATTTCATAAAATCAGTTTTATATAATGACTTGAATTAAAATTTAAATGCAAAAAATAAGCATCATGGCCACTTGTACTTTAAACAGAAACATTCATGTCAAACGCGCCCCTGTCTCATCAAAGATCCTAATGTTGATATTCTTCATAAGACCTTTCTACTTGGGAAGGGATAAAACTTGTAAACTGCACTTATCATATTAGGTTGTATCAGAGCGTTAACTTTCGATAAAATCTGTTTCTTCTTTAATCAGATTTTTTCGATTATCGATTTTTCATACTCATCGGGGCATTCGTATACAAAACCTATGTCAGAAAACTGCCAGGCAAATAAAAAACATTTTTTTGAAATTAAAAAAAAAAATCGACCGAGTCGTTTAGGAGTTAATTTGAGATAAACTTTCTCACAATATGCTTTTGATACATAAGTAGATATAGAAATAATGGCTTGAATTAAAGTTTAAATGTAAATGAAATATCACGGTTAAATAAAACAGAAACATTCATTTCGAAGGCGCCCCTGTCTTATCAAAGAACTTTTGTTGATTTTATACGTCAGATTTTTACGCTTGTGAGATGATAACATTTCATGTGATGTTAGGTTGTATTAGAGTGTTAACTTTGATCAAAATCAGACTGTCCATCTTTTAATCGATTTTTTTCAATAATCGATTTCTGATGTTATCGAGAGTATCCCAATACAGATTCCTAATAAAAGACGTTCAAACTCATAACGGACATTCGTATACAAAACCTATAACGTTCATCTGTGTCAAATTAAAAAAAACCGACCCAGCCGTTTCGTAGTCCGTAGGAACGAACTGACCTACGCAGACAAAGTGTATATATATATATATATATATATATATATATATATATATATATATATATATATATATATATATACTAGCAGATCACCCGGCGTTGTACGATCAAAAAAAGGTATAAATATTATATTTGAGATCATACAGAAACTAAGGCATGTGCATATGGGTATTATGATTTTTTTACTAAGCAGCTCATTTATTGCAAGTAAAAAAATACTGGGTTTGAGATCGAAACAAAACCCTCAAGACGGTGAGTCGAGTACGATAACTATTAGGCCATTTTTAAACGATTAAAAAATGTTTTCGACTATACTTATTCTTCTTGTAAGGTATTTGTCATATAAAAGATACACGCATGCGCATGAAACAGTTTGCAAACAAAATCCGATGACTCTCATGGACCAATTTGTCAAATTTTACCCCTGAGCAACTCTTTTTTTTTCTGAATAAAAACCGATTACAAGTTTTTCACATGTCTGAATACCCTATATACCATATTTCAAATTGTAGATAAAAATTCTTTGCGTATAAAGGTTGTGAATTGTCCACACACACACACACACACACACACACACACACACACACACACACACACACCTTCTCACTTATATATATATATATATATATATATATATATATATATATATGTATATATATAACTACTTAATTTACTCACATAAAATTAATATACGAAAGTATAGATTTATGCATAAACTTTAAGTATTTACTTCAAAAGTGCTCAATACGTAGGTAGAGCTAGTTAGTAATTTATAAAATATATATGGCGATTAAGCTACACTGAATATTCGGCGGTTCATCCACTCTAGGACTCCTCAAGCTTATGCGCGAATTCTGTGGTTGTTTATCGTTTTTATATCTTCTATTGAGAATAGAAGAGGGGCATATAAAAACGATAAACAACCACAGAATTAGCACATAAGCCTAAGGAGTCCTAGAGTGGATGAAACGCCGAATATTCAGTGTAGCTTAATCGCCATATATATTTTATAAATTAATATATATATATATATATATATATATATATATATATATATATATATATATATATATATACATATTGAGAATATAAGAGGGGCATATAAAACGATGAACAACCACAGAATTCGCGCATAAGCCTGAGGAGTCCTAGAGTGGATGAAACGCCGAATATTCAGTGTATCTTAACCGCCATATATATTTTATAAATTAATATATATATATATATATATATATATATATATATATATATATATATATATATATATAAATGTTTTGAAAAAAGATATCACTATTAAGCTTCATGGAATTTTTCGCGTTTCATTCTCGTGAGAATTGGTCAGATTACCTATCATTACTCATGTATTAAGCACTGTTAAAGTAAATACTGAAAATTTATACACAAAATATTTTACTCACTGATAACATTTCAAATCGGTACATGGAATAATAATAATAATAATAATAATAATAATAATAATAATAATAATAATAATAATAATAATAATAAAAAGAAAAATAATAATAATAACAATCATGATGTTATATTTTGTTAGATTATTTAAAAAAAAAAGATAAATTTCCACTATAAATTATATTATATTATATTAGTCGAACATTTCGACTAATAATTAAGCTGTGTCCGAATGAGATGATGCCACGCATAGTAGATAGATATAGCACAATAGTCGAGCATGATCTTTCTCTTAACTTTGATCTGCTGATCAGAAGAGACATGTTTTCAGAGAACGTTGAACTTCCTACAAGGGGATGGCAGGAATATGCAATGTTACAATAAAGATGCCGAGAGCTGATAAAAAAAACTAAAACGCAGATTGTCTCGTTATTAATATCTGTTAGAACTACTGAAGCAGAAAAAGAAATCAACTTTACAGTGTCTATTCACGTGTAAACTAAAACCCGTACTAGCATATCCGTGTTGAAACCTGAAGAATTTTTGACAATAATGTAAAATTACATCGAGTTCATATAATAGATCGTTTTTACTTCCCGCTTCTCGCTCGTGCCGTCACAATCACACGAGACTTCATTTATAATCCCAATCAAAAAAAAAAAAAAAGAAAAGAAAGAGAGAGAGAGAGGGGGGAGAAGAAAAGAGAAAAACGTCACTACCCACTGAGCCGAATACCTAAAAAGGTCAACGACACTATAGCGATTTCTAAAGTAACGCCTATGGGAAACATGCTGAATAGTTTTACGCGGATAATAATGTATGAGCGACGATATATGCGCCAGTTACACGCATAGAACATATATAGTTAATAAGCTTACTTGCTCGAGATAGGAATATATGTTAGTTGTTACTGTAATTTAATTAATATAAATACAATATAAGTATTGTTACATACTAATCGTGTTGGGATGTAAAGTTGTTTACACATTTTAATCATTTTTTGAGTAGATACATATCTTATAGCAGTTGTGTATTATTCTATAATAATATTTCCTTATAACTCTGTTAAAAATTAAAATTTCCACACGAGATTAAATTAAGCAGAAACAGAGAATCTCTCGGAAGTCTCATTAGAGCTTGATTCTCGTCAACAATTTTATGGTTCTTTTATATTATCATCTCAGCGGGTGTAATTCTTTTGACTTCTTTGTAAAACTTACCCGCCATCGAAGGCATGCTTGATATTCTAATCTCTTTTTAGCAGACGCTTTGTCTGCGATTAAACCAAAGTATTATGTTTCCGAAACATTCTTCATCAACATCACTTATTTCTTGCTGTTTTATTTCGTGACAGATCCAATCCTAGTTTTTTAGTCCGTGTTTTATTATTTATACTCTTTTAGAATTTTATCATAAGGATACGCACTAAAAGAAAAATTAGAGAGAGGATTTTCCAATAGACAGGAGGAGGACATACGTTTTCTCATTTAAACAACATTTGTCTACTTTCTGATGTTTTACGTTCATAAGCTGGTGCATCATATTTTATATTAGTTAATAGCTAGTTACATAACATTTTATAGTGCAAAGATTATATATATATATGCATACATATATATATAAATAGAGTGAGAGAGCGAGAGAAAGAGAGAGAATGAGAGAATAAGAGAGAGAGAGAGAGACAGAATGAGAGAATAAGAGAGAGAGAATGAGAGAATAAGACAATAAGAGAGAGAGAGAGATATATGCACATACGTATATTTGTACACATTGCTAACCTGTGGGTCAATAATACATAAGTAAAGGAAGAAAACATCAACGCCTCAAGGAGAGCAAACTCCCCCACTCAAACAATCACTAAAGAATAAGAACGGACATATACACACACACACACACACACACACAAACACACACACACACACACACACACACACACACACATATATATATATACACACATATATATAACTACTTCATTTACTCACATAAATTAATATACGAAAGTATAAATTTATGTGTAAACTTTAAGTATTTACCTCAACAGTGCTCAATACGTAGGTAGAGCTAGTTAGTAAGTTATAAAATATATATGCGATTAAGCTACACAGAATATTCCGCGTTTCATCCACTCTAGGATTCTTCAGGCTTATGCGAGAATTTTCTGGTTGTCTCGCGTTTTTATATACGCACCTTCTATTGAGTTTTTAGTTAGCCAATCAGCTTTCTAGTGGTCACCGCACCCTTCCTAATCATCCAATGAGCATACACTTATCAGACAAAGGCCCAGTTGACCTCTGGCTGACTTGCTCCTTTGTGCGTGCTATTTAGTATAGATATCTAGTGTCTTGACCTGTTTTTAATCTTGGTTAAATGTTTATTTTTTATATGTTAGTTTATATATATATATGTATATATATATATATACACGCACACATATGTGTGATAGTTTATGTATATACATGTTTATTTGTTTATTTATTTATTTATTTATTTGTTTATTTTCTATTATTATTGTTAGTTTTAAATTTATTTTGTATCTATCCTAGAGTAAATTTTATCCTGTGAACACAGTTGTTCGCTATTTCTCTTCTAAAGTTTAATAGATTTTGGGGTCCTTTAAAGTATAGGATATCACATTTTTCATGAAGGCATAATTTACATGGATTGTCTAGGTCTCTACATGTGTTTGCTTGTCTTACTATTTTCCATTCGACTACTTGTGAACGCCCGCTTTCCTTGAGTTCCCAGTATTTGTTTGCTAGAGTTGTTTTCATACGGTGTTTTTTTATTATTGAATGTACTTTTTGTGGTCATAATATCGCGTTTGGAAATCTAAGGAAGTCATACATACGTAATATTTCTTGTTATTCGGGTTTTCTGCCGCAGATATTGTGGTCTGGTAAACTATACTTTTGGTTAGACATTTATTTTGAAGTGGGCACAGTGTGCGGTATCTACAGTTGCATTTATCTTGCTCGTTATTAGTATTTTTTTTAATTTCTAGTATAGTTTTTGTTGTCCGGAGTTGGTCTATTATTATTATTATTATTATTATTATTATTATTATTATTATTATTTCTACTAGTTACATATGTGACTTTTGTGTTATTTTATTTTTGTCATGGTGTCCACTTTTTTATCGTTTATTTTGTTCTTGTTTTCATTGTTTTTATTTACTATTTTGTTATTATGTGCTTTAATTATCATCACTAAATTTCCGCAGCTGCTGTAGGATAAATTTACGGTATTTTTATTGAAGATTTTGTGTAAGTGATCCCCCACTTTATATTACAAAGTTATAAACATAAGTACAGCATGTAGTAAGACTACATACTACATTTTGATCTTGGCCAAAAAGGAAAAGAAACGCTTCTTTGATCTTAACCAAAAAGGCCAAGCACAAAAGTGTTACAGACAGACTGACCGATCGACGGACCGACGGAGTGACGATAGAGTCGCTTGTACACGACTAACAAACGGTAGTCGGTAGGTGAGAGGCTTTTTCTCCTGACTAATACTAGGCGTTATCGTCGAAGTTACTGATACATTTCATCCATTTCTTGTCAGTACTCCTCCGCATGAATGGTTTTGCTTACATAAAATAACTGCTAAACATCAAACATCCTTCTTTTAGTGCAACTGTGGCAACTCTGATAAACCGTACATTATACCAGCGTTTTAAAGTAATACAAACGCTAAGTAATTATTTAAATTCGGAGGCAAAATATAACAGCATGTCAAAATATCGACTGACTGAAATTAAAAACAGATTTTATAATGGACATAAAAAAGTATATATATATATATATATATATATATATATATATATATATATATATATATATTCTTAGATGAACTATTTGTACCTTATTCCTAATTTTCTATTTTAGCTATTAACATAAAATTTATACATTAGTTTTCCTTTATTTTCTTTTTAAATATTTCACGGAATATCTGTCTTACTCTCAATTAAAATGCTAGTTTTATTTTGATGTCTTTCACTTCTTCCCCCTCCCCTGCTTATGAGGATACTATGTTTTTAAAGAACAAAACTATTGTCAATACTTGTTGTCAATTTCAATAAAATGAACATCGTTTTCGAGTTGATTTTGTTTGTTTTCCTTTTCAAACTGATTCTTAATTCACAATTATGAATAATTTACTCAATATTAATATAGTTCTAGGATAAATATACATATTGAGCTTAATATGTATTTAGAGTACAAAGGGTACTGCCTTCTTTTAAAAGTATTAATACATTTACTAATGCATTAAGATAAACTCTGCTCATTAGACTCCAGGTCTAATTCCCTCGAATATATATATATATATATATATATATATATATATATATATATATATATATATATATATATATAGTAATTTATAAAATATAATTACTAACTAGCTCTACCTACGTATTGAACACTTTTGAAGTAAATACTTAAAGTTTACGCATAAATCTATACCTTCGTATATTAATTTTATGTGAGTAAATTAAGTAGTTATAGGTATATATATATGCATATGTATATATATATGTGTGTATATATATATATTTATATATATCTATATATATACATATGTATACACACACACACATATATATATATGCATATATATATATATATATATATATATATATATATATATATATATATAAAGGCAAACGATTGTAACACCGTAAGTTTCCACAATCTATATATCTATAAAAGTGAAATTTTGTCTGTGTGAGTACATTTTCCCACCAAACTAATCCGTCAGTTTTCAGTCTACAGACTCGAGATTTGACATAAATGGTATTGTGATTGTGAAAAATCTTTTAAATCGGTTTTCGGTCAGAAATTTCGCTGTCGAGGGTAAACATTCAACGATTGAAATTTGAAAACTCTACCAAACTCATCCGTTAATTTTGAATCTAGAATTGAAATTTTAGATATAGATTACTTGGACACTGATCAAACTTTTTAATTTGATTTTAGTCCAAAACAATGAAGGTTAAAGGGCCCAAATTGGTGTCAAATTTAAAAAATAATTGACTTCTGTCGTCTCTATGGAATTACCGAGCCAAACATTTAAATGTTTCATAAAGAGGATTTAGTACATAGACCACGAACAAAGTCAGGCTGAACTACTAGTTTAGGATAACAAGTAATCATTCTGTTCACATCTTCTACGCTCACAACTTACAGTTGCTAAATCATGCTCTTTGCCCACAATAATAACATTATATATATATATATATATATATATATATATATATATATATATATATATATATATATATATATATATATATTAGTGATGGTACGATTCCAGTATTTTTCCCGATTCCGATACAATTACCGATTCCGATACAATTACTGATTCCGAATCCGATTCTTTATAAATCACTAAATATTTTACTATAAAAGTGTTATTTTGTCCTGATTACCGTAAAAACACATCTTAAATGCTCCTATATTTTCTCAAGCGTAAAACACACACTTGTGAGTGGGTGGTCTAGTGATTTTAGTCATACTGGATGTTTAAATCAGTAAATATTTATTATTTAATTATTACTACAAGCAGTGGAAGATGTTTCTTAAACCAGAATCAAATAAAAAAGATAATTTAAGGAATCGAATTTGGCATCGGAAAATAGGCTCAAATTTTTTCGATTCCGATACCGATTCTGATACTCCAAAAAGCTCTGAATTTTCCGATTCCCGATTCTAATTCCGATTAATCGTCACACTAATATATATATATATATATATATATATATATATATATATATATATACATATATATATATCTATATATATATATACATATATATATATATATATATATATGTATATATATGTATATATACATATATATATACATATATATACATATATATATATATATATTCTAATTTATAGTATTCCGGATTTTACTGGGTTTATATAATTGACAATTCAGTAATCGTTCATATACCAATAAGTTTTAAGCCAAAAAGAGATGACTAAAACTGTAAGCTACAAAATTATGATGTTTAATTCTTGAGCACTCATATTTTCCAGGTAAGTAAGTATAGACCTGGGAAATCAAAAAAGTACAATCTGTGTTTACTGGAGTCTACTAAAGAAGAAACATTAATTAAAAGGCTAGGATGTCTTCATAGGAATAGATTTTTACTATCACTTCTTAAACGTAGCTGAGAGAAAAAGATTCTTGGGAAAAGGATTATTGCGTGTAAAGCCAAACTTAATATGGAGTTAAATAACTAATAATGGTGTAAATTAGATGTGATGAATGATTCAAATCTAGCAAGAAAATCTGGAATCTAATCGTCTACACTAGAAACACATTTATAGAAATAAAGGTAACGGATTATTGAATAAGAAATGTAGATCTATAAAAAGGCTTAACGAAGATTAAGAATATTGTTTGTAGAACACACAAGGTTGGTCCTCAAACCACGACGTGACTTCAGAAATCAAGGCTGCATTCTCTGGGAAACGCTTTCCTTTCAAAAACAACTTCATGGCTGGGAAGAGGTGAAAGTCAGAGGGTGCCAGGTCAAGAGAGTAGGGAGGATGGGGTGAATTTCATAACCACACGCCCATGCTTCTGATCTGGCGACATGCGAGTTGTGGACGGGAGCGTTGTCCTGCAGGAGGAATACCTTTGCTGATCTTGCCCCGCCTCTGGATTTTGATAGCTTCCCTTAATTTCCTCAAAAGTGAAGCATAATAGGCTCCTGTAATTGTGGTACCCTTAACCAGGAAATCTGTTATCACTACTTCGTCCTGGTCCCAGAACACTGTGAGCATTACCTTGCCAGCGGAGGGCTGCTCCCTTGCCTTCTTTGGAGGTGGTGAGTCCAAGACTTGACGGACAGATGCGTCATCAATGGCAGAAGGGGGACGACCAGGTCTGGGAGCTGTTTCCACAGACTTCCAGCCATGTTTGAATTCACGATGCCAGCGTTTTACAAAGTCATATCATCGGACGTTATCATCATAAGTTTCTTTCATTTCATCAAAAGTCTCCTATGGTGTACGTCCTTTCAAACACAAAAACCGGATCACTGGTCGACAGTCAATAGGCTCAATTTCACACCTGACTCAGTTCAAACACCTGTAAAACAGATACCACAATTAGTTCAGAGCTGTAATTTGCCACATTACCTGTAAAGATATAAATCATCGCCCATGCAAAATTACAGCTAGATCAGACGACTGGAAGTGAGTCAGAGGCATTACTTATTGCACGCCCCTCGTAGGTAAAATATTTTCCTTTGTTTTCTTTTCCTTATACGGAAAATGGTTTCCATAATGTTTTATTGTTAAAGTGTTTTTATTCAATAAGTCTGACGAAAGGCTGTTCTTGTGAAAATTTACAAACGACATAATGTTTCAATTTGTCCGAGTAGTCTTGAAACAATTATAAATAACGATGAAATACAGTATTTGTTGCTATCAATCCAGTCCTTGATGTCTTGGTTTTTGTTAAAACAATATATATATATATATATATATATATATATATATAATGTGTATGCACACACACACATACACATATGTATAGGTTCGTATAGGTATGTATATTTAATGAAAGATGAGGCATCATTATTCATTTAATATAAATATATATATATATATTTATATTATAAATATATATATATGTATATATATATATATATATATATATATATATATATATATATATATATATATATATATATATATATATATACTAGCAGTTCCCGCCCGGCTTTGGTCGGGCCATATGTGCTGTTCCTAACTTTGTGTGCATATGTATATATAAAAATGTGAATATGCACGATAATGCCTTTCTATATAATAGGCTTCCTTAACTACCAGAGAGAACAGTTGCTAGAAACCGAAAACCTCAATTTTTTTTTAAATTTCACCACAATTTTTACATTTATTGTTTTGGGCTCAAATTTAATTAAAATGTTTGACCCATGCCCAAGTAACCTAAATCTAAGTGTTTGTACCCAAAATTGGCGGAGGAGATAGGTAGAGTTTCCAAGCTCAACTCTTTCAACTTTAACCTCTTGCTAGCCAAATTTTTGCCCAAAAACTGATTAAAAAGCTTGTTGCATATCTGAATACCCTTTATGTAAAATTACAAATTTTTGGACCCAAAATTGGCTTAATAGTTTGCTAGAGGCCGGAGAAGTCAGTTTTCTTTTTAATTTTGACCCCAATTATGTCCCTTTAACATTAATTATTTTGGGCCTAAATCAAATCATAAAGTTAGGTACATGTCTAAGTAACCTATATCTAAAATTTCAAGTGTTTAGACCCAAAATTGTTCGATGAGTTTAGTAAAGTTTTCAAAGGTCAAATCGTCGAAATCTGACTCCCTTAACTGCAAAATATCTGGCCAAAAACTGATAAAAAATATTTGCCTAAATCTCAATACCCGTATTTAAAATCTAGAGTCAATAGACCGACAATTGACAGTGTTATTAATAGGGAGTATACACAGATTTACAGACAGACACGCAGACATTTTAACTTATATATATATATATATATATATATATATATATATATATATATAAATATATACGCTATTTTTGCTAGTGGGCGAATTCTCTGAAATCCGTAAACCTACTGATAGAGTAGCCAATGCTTCCATTTTAAAGCAATGTATTAATCTTGTCTAACTCAAAATTACTGCTCACGTTTATTCATAGATTAACTTTATTCGTATGGCGCCGATTTTGACATTACACTGAATCATAATGATATCTTTTGCTTATGGTTTTCTTAGATAAACGTACTGAGTAGTTTCGTTATAATAAACCTTCAATAGGTTTAGAGGTCCTAGATATGACCTTTAACTATATCTGTGAGGCCCCAGCTTGCGGGCGTTGGGGAATCTTTAATTGCCATTGCTCCCAGGTCCACTCCGACTCAGAGTGGTAGTACATGTTAGGGTCTGAAATATGCGTTAAATAGAAACCAAATTGAAAAAAATATATGCTATTAAAAAAAATGTTCTTCAAAATAACTGGATTCGACATTAAATAACCTGAAAAGGGTTGATATGCCGTAAAACAAAAACGACCAACCAACCATATGTTTAGAATGGGGTTTTAAATGATAACTTATTATTTCAGAGCGATATTTATTTACTATGCTTTATTTTTTTTTTTTGTCGAACATATTTTAGTATTGAACAAAATCACACAAATGAAATTAACACGACTCTTGAACGCATCCCATGATATTTAATGATAAATCTTTTCAAATATTTAGTATTGTTACAAGCAAGTAAAAACTTAGCTTTTATTCTTTTTAATGAATTCTTGTAACACTTTCTATCTCATACTTTAGATTCCTTACAAGTATTTTCTTTAGAGTATTTAAAAATATATTTTAATAGTATCAAAAAGGGAGGGTATTCTACGGAAAATTAACCTAATTAACTTGATTTCTTTCAAACTAAACCTAAACTTTATTTAGAGTTACTTTACAATTAAGGGTAAAAAATTGCATACAGAGTCAAATTCTGTAAAATACCCTTTTCGATTACAGTTTGAAACTGTGTACATACATGTGGTACGAGTAAACATAATTTAAATGTAATCAAACTATCAATATCAATTGTATATCTATAAGGCCACCATTCGCCCATGTATGGAGTATTGTTGTCACATCTGGGCTGGTGCGTCTACTACTAGTCTCTCGCTCCTAGACAAGGTTAAAAAAAGAGTCGCCAATCTGATAGGCCCTGAACTGGCATCTAAGCTTCAGCCTCTGTCCCATCGACGAAACGTTGCATCCCTCTGCTTGTTCTACAAGTATTTTAATGGTGAGTGCTCCGACGAACTGCAGACACTTGTGCCCCCACGACGTAGACACCCTCGACAAACCCGACAGGCAGCTAAATCCCACCCCCACACAGTAGAGATCCCTAGATGCAAAAGATCCTTCTACTCCAGTAGTTTCTTCCCCAGAACCGCTAGACTCTGGAATTCCATTCCAGGATCATGCTTCCCTAACTGTACTGACATGCAGAAGTTCAAGTGCAACGTGAACCGACA
This sequence comes from Euprymna scolopes, assembly GCF_053919585.1. NCBI lineage: Eukaryota > Metazoa > Mollusca > Cephalopoda > Sepiida > Sepiolidae > Euprymna > Euprymna scolopes. Next base: position 53,574,773 of record NC_136493.1, on the reverse strand, counting down.
TCTTGCTGCCCAAATCCCTACATAGTGCCCCCGTAGTTGCTGACCCTTATAGTAGCCCCCTACACTTGAGTAGCAATGTGCCTTGTTTGGGGTGAAAATGTAATAAAAAAAAATAAAATAAAATAACTACTATTTATAATCCAAGGTGAAAATCGGACTCCCCACCTTTATATTTTATTTGAAACTTTTTAATGCATTAAAAGATAATTCGTTACACATTAGAAAGTTTAAGATAAAGTGTTACAACAATTTATTTGAAATACTATAGTATTAGTCAATATTTTTAGACAATATCCTGATCACCAACGATTGAAACGTAATTGTAAAATTTTCCAAATTTTAACAACCGAATTGACTTTTTATGCCATAGTTAAGAGACTTCCAATTTCATTTTTAATGTCGAACAGTCAGAAACAATTGATTTTTTCGACCATTAACAGTATATACAAATTTAAAATATTGAAATGCTTTTAAATCCATTCTTCAGAAATGATCAGTTTTAGCCAAAAAACATTGAGAAAAAAAGTTTCTTATTTTTTTCTAATCCATTATTCATTAGACTTTACATCCATTATTCATATTTTATGCTATTAATCGATCCGTAAACAAACAAATCCTATAAACAGCTTCAGAAAGTGCACACAAACGTGTAACATTACCAATTCTATGCGGGACAATGAAGGTCCCTACTTACGATTCCACAAATATGAATACGTACGTTCATTTCAAGGAATGCATATTAATATCTATATTTTCACGGACAACACCGGGACACAGCTCCTGCTAGTACACACACACACACACACACACACACACACACACACACACACACACACACACACACACACACACACACACACACACACACACACACACACACATATATATATTCAGGCGTGAATTAGGATGTTTGCTAGTTAATTTTTATCTGTAAAAGTATCAGTAAATGCAGTTCAGGAAATTACTTGCCATTTTGCATGATACAAATGTAAGACGAAGGCGGAAAAGCGGGATGGGTGAAAAAAAAAAAAAAAAAAAACGAGAACATGTGCATAAATATAGAAAAAGGAAAAAAAATCGATAAATCTTGATACTCGTCACCACGTGACCGCCGCCCGCACAACAATGACGAATCTAATGGAACACACCAAAACACCCACGAACGCACACGATACAACACGTGGTTCCTCGCGCATAATTATAAACACGCATTTTCCACAGCGATTCGTTTAAGTGAGCGACTGAATGCGACTGCACTGTTGTTCTGGGCACAAGATAAGTCGGACTAGAATTATATTATGCCATTGGAAGTTAGTTAAGATGACCTGCAATAAACGAGTCAAAAGCCTACGTGAACCTAAGAGAGTGTTGATCAAATTAATATATTAATGAACACTCAGTCACCTAGAATCTGATATCTCATATTTCTACATGTTATGTTGTTATAATGCAGTAAAGTTGAAATAAGAACAAATAGGTTTTATTAGTTAACTACAATACCAACAACGTTGTCGCGAATGTTTACGACTTCCATAAGTCGTCTTTATGGAGTGATGAATTACAATTGTGTTGGTGAATTTAGTGATACGACGATTGAAATCGTTTTAAATCATGAAAAGCACTTAAACGTCGCTTTCCTTCATATTGAGCCTGATTGATGGTTTGTCTTTTTTCATACGACTACTATGATTAGGAAGCGCAAATTATTTACCATTTACAAACACCTTACAGCACATAACACCCCAAATTAGAATTTAGAAATATACTAATTAAAAAAACACTGCCATTTTAGTCGTCTCACACTGGTTTCCTCTTTTTATTTTCTCCGTTATGAAGTGTAATTTTTCCTTCTTTTATGCAACAAAAACGGTAAAAAGTGAGTTCTTTACGGCAACCGGTGACTGTTAACTTAGTGGTAAGACGTCGACGAAGCTCCAAAACAATTCCCGAAACCAGAATTGCTCCAAAAGATGGCAATATTCATTGTTTACTGGTCTGAGATCGGCCCCATCCGCTAGTTTTTTACTTTTCTTTCTTTTTTTTATTTGAATGCATTACACCGGAGAAGCGCTGTCAACAACTTTTTGCGTAAAAATGTTTATAAAAACTACGTAATATAAACAAAAACGCCTTCAGTGACTTCTTCACCACCAGAATGCATGATTTTTACTTTATTGGCATAAATAAACTTTTTTGCGTTGCCAAAAGGGTGTTGATTCGTATGGTGCTTATTTCGATAAATTAATCGTTGCTTGGGTCGAGATATGAGCATCTTTATTTAAAGTTAAGAACCGCAAGAACTTTTATAAACCTGATATATACATATAATGTATATATATATATATATATATATATATATATATATATATATATTTAAAGGGGGTTAGAGCAATTTTCTATAGAGCAGAGTGTATTTTAATGTTATAGTAAAATACTAATTTAATTAAAATACAGGAAAAGAATAATGGTCGTTGTACAGCCGATGTATCAAACTTTAAAGCACCTCATAGATGCAATAAAATCTTAAATAAGAACACGATCACTGTATCGTACTCAACTATGCAAAACATACATCAAAAGATAATTAGTTCGAACAGTAATAAAATCAATAAGATACAAAACACAGACACAGAAAATATAGCAGGCTGTAACTGCAGAAGAAAAAAATAGATGCCCTCTACAAGGTACATGCAAAATAAAAAATTGTAGTTTATAGCTGCACGGTGTCACAAACCACAAATTTAAATGATGTTAATGACAACCATAGCTCGACCACACGATCAAACAACCAATATACCAATCAAATACAATCCAACACAGTTCAGACCAATGCCGCCCTAATCGACCTGGCAATAAATACATTATACAAAACGCAATCTACCTCAGCTCCACATCTGGTCTTATCAAACATAGAATTTCAACCCATAAGCACTCTTTTAAAAAACCCTCCCCCAGGAACCAAACCTCTCTATCTAAATATATTTGGCAACTCAGCGATAAGAATATTTCATTCAATCTAAAATGGGAAATAGTAGGATCATATAAACCGTATACCCCGGGAAACAGATCCTGTACTCTTTGCAGATTTGAAACCCTCAAGATTTTGCAATATGACGATACCAAAAACAAAACCACCCTATTAAATTCAAGGGGGAACTACTATCGCCATGCATTCATAAACACTGGTTTAAATTTAATAAATATAAACAACCATAGCTCAGAAAACCCTTTCTTATTAAGAATATATCCTAGATTTTGTAATAGAATAGCTTTACTAATAAGATGGGGATCACCAGTATTATTAACAATCTTACCATTATTCTGTATCTTAGTTAAATCTCTATTCAAATGTAATCCTTGTAGGTCACTAATTTTATTAATTCCAACAAATAAATAAATAAAATAAATAAATAAAACAATTATAATATTACTAAATTTACTCAATAAAATTATCTTATACTATACGAAAAACAGCATAAGGACGAATTATCCCCATTTGACCATATTACTAGACAAAACAAGATTATCTCCCTTCATTATGAATATTTATATTTTTATTTGAACCTAAATTAAGCGATAATGAAATAAGCTAATCGTTAGGAACTTCCCTTTTGGCGTTTCAATGTGAAATTAAGTAGTTAGAGCATGTACAAGCTACAGACAACATTTAAATGAATAATCTAAGGATTATTAAAGTTTTCAAAGGATAAACCGTTTTAAGGCGTATATATATATATATATATATATATATATATATATATATATTCTCTTAAAAGCATCTTATTATAACATTATACATAATCTAAACCCAGCTTTGTAATTTTACTCTAACGTTCCCTCTAAACACAGTTATGTAATTTTCTTCTAACTTTTATTATTAACCAATATTACTTTACCTATCTACATCATTAATTAACTATTCTTCCTTATATTTTAATATTTTCCAGATCCATTTGCACTACTTAAATGCTAGGTTTATTTATGGTGTCTTTTATTTAAAAAAAAACACCCATTATTTTGTTTATGAGGAGACATTGTTTTCATAACAAACTATATGCTGAAATTATTGTCCTTGACTCAATGCCTGTCACAATAAAAAAACATCTTTTCCGAAACGATCGTACAATTTATTGGCTTTGTTGTGCTCCTTCTTACGAAACAGATTTTTAATTTTAAATTTTAATTTTGAATTATAAATTATCAATCACCTTACCATATATATATATATATATATATATATATATATATATATATGTGTGTGTGTGTGTGTGTGTGTGTGTACATGTATGTATATATGTAAATATCTGTATATATATATGCGTATATTTAAATGATTCATTATACATATAAAATATAACGTTTTATAACACACATTTTTTTTATTTTTCTAGAATGAGACTATTGCTATAATAAAATACATTGATAGTATATAAATAATGTCTAAAGTAGAGGAACAAAGTCAGTTTTTTAATTGCACCATACATTTGTGTTGGTATACCACCAAGATATCTATAATATATATGTATATATATATATATATATATATATATATATATATAAGGTGTTCATTATCTTCGTTTATATTAGAGCCTATAAAAATGTAAAAAAATAATTGTTAAAATCTCAATATAAATAATAATTTAAAAATAAACATTTTAACTAAGACATTGGTATGTTAGACCTCGTTAAATAATTTTCGTTGCTTATTAGCATTCGAATTCTTGTTAATGGGGTTTTAATCATTACTTTTATTTAATTTATTATTATTTTTAAAGATGATATTTTAAAATAAGTATAAACAATTATTTTTATTGCTACAGACACATGTGTTTCGAAATTACGTTCTCTTTTGTATAAGAGATAATCACTACCGATCGAAAGATTCGAACCCAATCACACTGCCACCCATAATTTGATAGGTTGATATTTTACCTCCTACAATAACACAAGAAATGATGGAAGATTATCTATGTATCTATCTTCTATACTCCTATAAATTCGGTTTTCTTTTGTGTGTATCGATATTCATATTAAAACCCCTCTTTTATATTTATTTAAAAAGAAAATACAATTTTTTATATCTTTGTTGTGGAATTGCATTCACTAGAAAACGATCTAGCTAATTTGCATATTCTTTTAAACATTCATTTTTATTAATTCCCTATTAGTTGCCTCGGTTTTTAATGGAATAATCATCTTTAGTTAACTATTATCTTTAATTATATTCATGCAGATATTCTACATGATTTATACTTGCATAATATTTGCGAAAAAAGTTTATAGTAAACTAAAATTGTTTCCATATATATTTATGTATACGTATATATTTTTGTTAAACAAATCTCTCTCTCTCTCTTTCTCTCACTATATATATATATATATATATATATATATATATATATAAAAGTGAAGGTGTTTGTATGTCTGTCTGCATGTCTGTCTGTGTACATTTCCCTACGCAATAACTCTGTCAATTTTTAGTCTACAGACTCAAAATTTGATATACAGGGTACGGAGATTTGGGAATATCTATCTGATCGGTTTTCGGCCAAAAATTTGACTGTTAAGGGGTCAAAGTTCAACGATTTGACCTTTGAGAACTTTACCAAACTCCTCCGACAATTTTGGGTATAAACACTTGAAGTTTTAGGTATGGGTTCCTTGGACATGGATATAACTTAAAAACTTGATTTGAGCCCAAAACAATAAATGTTAAGGGGTCATAATAGGGGTCAAATTAAAAAAAATGACCTTTTTTTTGCTCAGCATACACCATCAAACCGCCGGGCAACGCCGGGCAACGCCGGGCAACGCCGGGCAACGCCGGGCAACGCCGGGCACCCATGCTTGTTTTCTATAAATGCCATATCACTGTGAATAAACACTAAACAGTCAGAAATATTTCACGAGAAGTTGAAATATTGTATTTGCATTAAGTTTTACCGCTTATTCTAAATTTCCGAAAGAGGTCTCAACATTTTCTTGAAAGGACTTTATAATGATAATATATATATTTAAATAAACATTAACAATTATGTTTCTATTGGCAAATATGTCTCGAACTTATGTTCTCCCCAGTGTAGGAGATGGTAGTTACTGCCAGTTAGTGGATTAAATCAAAGTTTTAGTTGGAAGATTCTCGAGTTGGACAGAAAGATTCAAGACGAACCTGGTTATATATACCAAAATGTTGTGCGAATTACATCTAAGATGAAAAAAAGTAGTTGGAATGATCGAAAAATATAACTCATTTATCAAAGTTCTTTTAGATTGGACATCATTTGTAAGAGACAACCTATAAATAATTGGCCTCAATCCATTCTCCAGAATCAACCATTTTCAGCTATAAATAAAAATAGCCTACCTTCACTGGAATTGTTCCAACTAAGAATGTGTCATCATTTCTAAAAATAAGAACAGAAGAACATAGTCAGTTTCTTTTCTTTTAGGACAGTACTGATCTAACATTAATAATCAATCTGCCATTTTTTTTTGTTGTAATTTTATGAGCAAGTTCGAATTCGCCATATAGAAGAGTCCCTTAACTCTCAATGATAGCGGAGTCACTGCATTATTTCATGCAGCGTGTCTTTGAGCAAGAAGAGCCTGGCCGCGCCCATCTCTCTTCAAGCAGAACATACAGCGCTTAGATTTTCGAAATTATCATCCATCTGGTATTGGCCAGGCTCATTGTTGCTTAACTTTGGTGATCTGGCGGGAACCGGTGTGCCAACGTGATTGTGATGTATATAGTAATAAGTAAATTAGCTATGTCACACAAACTTGTTCTAAATTGTATTCTCTATTTATTCTGTTTGTGTTTTTATAAAAAAAAATCTGTGAGTGGAATCGATCCATGTTTATGACGAAAACCACTCTCGACACACTCGATAAACAGCAGAATTCCACTCCTTTACAATAGAAAACATTAAACATCAGAAATGTATTTATTCCGATAGATTCTTTCTTCCAGCTGCTTGTATTTTTAATTTTCTTACTACTTACTTTCGTTATCGACCCTACTAATATGTATATAAAACTTTTAATTAAATGTGAACTAATATTTCTCTACCTAACTTCACAGCCAGGTTTTCTGTCAGAGCATCCCTTTACGTATTCTTAGCGATCCTACAGCCACATACCTAGAAAATGGGGCTATTAAGCCTGACATAGTAATATAGGACAAGAAGGAGAAAGTAGCAACCCTAGTTGATGTAAGCACCCCTAATGATGCTGGCCTTAACAGAACAGAGAGGGAGAAAATAACAAAAAAATACCAAGGACTTATGTACGACATGAAAAGAAACTGGAATCTTAAGAAGGTATCAGTCATACCAGCCATTATAGGAGCAACCGGGCTAATGAAAAAGAATTTAAAATTTATCTGGCGAATATACCCGGTGAACCAAGTGCAAAAGAAATACAAACAATAGCACTTATAGCGACGGTTAGAATCTTAAAAAGATTTCTTGGTTGGAGTAATTAAACTAATGGGAGAATGTTTGTTAATCGGTAGAATGCACCATCCCTAGGAAAAACACAATGATGAGAAAATTACAGCAATGTATTTTTTTCAAGTGAATAAAAGTGAAAGGTTATATTCAGAACCATCTCGTTATTTAACGACAGAACACATTACTTAAATCCGCTTAAAACGAACTCAATTAAATGAAGATTACATGGAATTGTATTTTCAAGCTAAGACTGAGCAAAAATATTCGAAAATCCCATTTAACGTTAACGATTAGTATTAGAGCTATGTTAAGAAGTTCGAAATAACACGTGACCAATAAGATAGAAAAGTCAGCTAATTAAGTTCGGGCCGTTTTGTTGAAGTTGTCTTCGTTCAGTTCCCACGCCAAGATAGGGCGATGCGAAGTTTATTTAATATGTGATGACAGTCCTGTTTAAAATGAATCATTAAAAACATGACATCAGTGAGGAAGTAGGTAGTTAGCGTATTTTTATTTGTTCATTACATAGCCAAGATAAAGGGAAATTTTGTTAAAACAATATTTTATAAAGAAGGTTAGATTAAAAGAAAAGGAGAATTCCATTAAAAGTTAAATATTAAAATTAGGGCTACGTGTCAGGATGTGACGTCATGGACAGGAAGCGCGCAGTGACACGTGGTGAAGAAGATAAAAGTTGGTTTAGCCACTCCCCGAAGAAATGCGTGACTCAACAGTTCTGTAAAAGAATAGACAACTGAAGAACACGGCATTATTTAGTGAGTTGTTGGTGTTGACGTTTTTTCCTGTTCATGTTTTTTCATGAAAGAATCAAAAGAAATACAAAAAAAAAAAAAAAAAAAAAAAAAAAAACAGAAAATACCCGTACACAGATTTGTTGTGCCACTAATTACTTTCCCCCGGACATATGTAAATTAACTTAAAGTGTAGTCAAAGGTTGGGTTTAATGTGAAAAAATGCAGCTCGTCAAAAATTGACACTTTTAGCTAGAACAATTAAAACTGTCACAGTCTTGAAGGATTTCTTTTTTTACTTACTATGGACAGTAAAGTATCAAGACAACTTCTACACTTTGCCTCCAGCCAAACACAAATGTTACACAACAATTATTAGAAAATAATTAGAATTAATAATGGTTTTCGTACTCGAAAAAATATTATCACTTGACTATGCGTATACGGCACGTTTATACAGCGGTTCTAGTTAGATTACAAAGTTACGCGTTGTTGAGCTTATCCACACAAGAAAGGGTGCCTTGAGACACACCGTCTCAGATGTTGCAGCAAGGCTCTATCTTAGGACGTAGAATACCGGTTGAAAAATCTCTGTGTTGGCGTACTTTAGATTTTTGGTCCCTCGACAAAAGGATAGTTGACCTGTAAATTCATCCTTTTCCGTTTGTCCGTTCGTCTGTCCACACTTTTCTCAATAACTACGACATTTTTAAAATTTTGCACAAACATTAAACATGATATGAGTAAAACGGTAACAGAACGGATTTTCCGGGAAAAATCAAGGTAGAGGTGCTTTTCGGTTAAAATGGATAAAAATTGACACTTTTGTGCTTAAAAAAATTGAATTTTTATAAAAAAACTTTCTGAAAAGTTGTAACTAACCGATTTCTATATAATTTTGTTTGTCTATACTTCGCGATGACTCTTGGGTGTGTCACAGGGGCTCTTTCAGGGCTAATAAAACTCCATTTTTAGGACTATTTTACCATATTTTTTCAAAATTTTCTGTGTATATCTATGTTACAGTTTTGCATGGTGCCGATCTCAAATTTACATATGTTAAAGCCTAAAACTGCATCGTTTGTTCATTTTCACCAGGATTTGACCTCCCCTAGGGATTTTGGTGGGGGGGGGCTAAAAGAGGGGGCGCAAATACCAAACTTAGTCATTTTTTATGCCTCGTCACTGTGCACTCACGGAGGAACCATGCAGCCTTCAATTGTTTCTCATGTGAACATTATGAATTCACATATTTTTAGTCAAACAAAAATTACAAATGCTAAAAGATAACACTACACAAAAATGTATGACATAAAAATCAAGTTTACTAAATTAAAAAAAAGGAAACCCGAGAAACAAAGTCTTTATGGTCTAATAGATACATAAAAAATATTCGAGAGGCAGTGGACACATTTCAAGTATTCATATCTGCTAGTAAAATAAAGCTAGCATTGTTTTAAAGTTAGATTCATTAAGCTTTGTTTTTAATGTCAAATATTTTTCTTACTTTTTCAAATTAAGTAATGTGTTCATCTAATCAGAAAAATACATTTTACATCCTTCAAGTTGCAAAATTTGAATCATGGATACTTGTTAGGCGTGGGTTTTAGTAAGACGCACCAGAAAAGTAGTTTTCGTTGATATTGTAGGATAAATTCAGGAAAGATGTGTGTTTGTAGCCAACTAAAAGGAAGATACGTCCCTAAAATTCAGATGATACGGTTGAGCAAGTTAGGAAAGCATTCATGCGGCTTCTCCGTTAATCAAGCAGAAGAACCAAGAGTAAAATCCAGCTTCTTATAATAACTTTGGCATGTCTCAAAAAGACAACTACACATAGCATCTTACAAGATACAGTTAGCCCAACAGTTGGACATTGATGTCGGTTAACATGTATCTAAGACCTTAAGAACACCTTTGATAATAAATTGTACGCAGGTCCAAAATGTTGCATTACGCCTTGTAGAAAGTGTTGGAACCAAATCCGACACCTGCGAAAAGAAAAACAAAGTAAGCAATAAACCAAGAACTTTATATGCAGATAGCCAAAACCTTTTATTAGCAATAATTAGAGTTGCATATCATATTATTTTTCAGTGTAACTGCCGCTGGCAAAGACGGCCATATCACGTCAGTTGCAAAATGGTCACACGCTTAGGGCACTATAATCTTGTCTATAGAGTCGACCACCTCCACGACGAAAATAAAATAAATAAAATAGAAAAATAACAGTTGCAGACATTTTTTTTTTACAAGCTAGTCATTACTTATCAAGGGTTGAATGTTTCTCGGTGATAAGGGTTAATGCATGAACGATTTTATCAGGCAACAACGTAGCGATCGTTAGTAGTATAAATTTGTATATAGTTTGATTATTTAAGGTAACGGCTTAACAGAAACTTGTTTTAATTGAAATTGAAGACGACCATATTGTACTCAGATAGGAAGCAATCCAGCGGAACAGAGTTCCATAGACACTCAGTTCTAAGACAGAAGCTTTGTTATAAAAACTGCGTTTATATTTAGGCATACATAGAGAGTGTGGAATATGTTTGATAGTGGTTGTAGATAAGCGAATATTTTTATGAAAGTTAAGCAAGGGTGATCATAGATTGAAGCTCAGACAAGAACTTGTCATAAAAATAAGGATAGAGCAAAGACATGTCTGCAACGTCTCTTTTGTAAGAAATTGGTTGCAGTGAAGAGAAAAGGGCATCATCTACCTGGTTTTGACGCGCGTCTTTAACAGGACAGAGTGCTCCGAATAGTTTCTGCCCAGATGTGGCAATAGCACTTCATGCTAGGACGTACTTGGTTTTTATACAGGTAGAAGATTGTATCAGTAGTGATATATATATACTGGAGCGGTAGAATGATCCAACTATTTTTCCGGTGATCTTGGCAACAGATTTGATGTATATGTTTCTTTTTAGATCAGGGGCGATGGTTCTTTCCCCAAAACAGAAGTTATTCATTTTAATTGTGGATAGATGAGGGCCATAGTGTTGATGATGAAAAAAAGAGAAACTTGATTTTAGATTTATTAAAATTTAATAACTACATTTTCCCCTATTGCAATATTTGCTCAAATTAAAAAAAGAGAGAATTAGAGATATATTAGTCGTTGCTGATCCTATAAGTGTTGACATAGATGAAGTTGTCGTCTGCATACATGTCTAATAATTATTTAAGAATTTGATTTGGGGGATCATTAATGAAGATCAAAAAAGCGTTGCGCCTAGGGTTAAACAGAGTGATCGAAAATCCCAGTGGAGGCAGAACGGTAGAAGAAGCACAGTTCGTGGCTAGTTGTAAGAAAAATCTTTAGGAGATTTGAATACTGTTCGGTAATGTTAGGCACATGGGATCCTGTCATCGTTCACGTGGTAATCTTGTTGTCTAGGACTTCACTCCGCTATTCAGCAAACCTTTGTATTTCGCTTACGTTCTCTGAAATATCGTGTTTTGCTGCAATACTATGTAATTGCAGTTTTTTAAATCTTTTTTATTGGTTCACAACGTTTCGGCCAACTTCCTCTGAGACTAATAGTCCGAAATAAAAATAAAAATTAACATAAAAATGCTCATCTCAAAATAAAAAAAATCCAATTAAGGAATAATATATATATATATGTAATTGCAGTTTCCATTTTTTCGAAAATATACTTTTAGAACCATGTATAATTACACAGAATAATTTAGTAATTTAAGTATATTCTAGGCTGATGGATGATACAATATTAACGTGAGAGCGTTTTCGCTTCATATCCGTCGTTTCTACTTTTGGTTCATTTTTATTACTTAAAAAATGTAGAAATTAATATAAAACATAAAATAGAAGTGTTAAAAAGGTTGGATACGAAAATGCAAAGGGTCTTATTTTATTCTCAAGGAATATCGAAGGTGTTGAAAAAAATTATTTCTAGAAATGTGACTTAACGTACAACCAGTTTTACCCAACTAATGCTGAGCACATTATTCGAGCTTTTTTCAGTCTTATAAAGCGTAAAACCGAAAAGGAAATATATTATGAAAAAAGTTGTAGAATAGAGCTTATGAAAGGCTGAATGCAACCGTTATAAAAGATATTCAACTTATGTAAGTAATTTTGTGTTGTTTTTCATTACAGAACAATTCGTCCAGCGTAGCCATAGATTGTAAACTAGTTAACAATAGTTTTGTCTTTCATTTGATGGCAAGTCAGGAAAACATGGATAGTAATTATCAAACGAGTTGTTGCAAGATTAATGTGTAGCTTTTATTAAATTCAACTGAATATAAAAAAAATATAACTTTTGTTAAACATAAACGAGAAATTACTGCTCGTAAAGTTTCTTCTTATTTACGAAAATACTAACAGAGGAGGAATAGAACCGATGGTGAAAGAATGAGGAAATAGAGAGGAAAAGGAATAGGAAGGTGGGGCGAACAGGAGTCGTATAAATGTAGGAGGATAGCGAGAAAGGATTCGCAATGTCTAACAATATGTCATGTGTTTGGTGTAATAGAACACATTGCGTTCCTTATTTAGTCCTCACGAATCGCAGGTCTACCGGTAGTCATAATATAAAAAGATACATCAAGAAGAAATTAGCAAGCAAATGTAAAGAAAACATAAGGGAAATAATTGAACGGAAAACCATTGTGAAGAAATGTATGAGATATCAAATGCATCACGAACATCTACGAATGTTTTGTTTCGGTTGATTATTGGAGAGAATGAAAACGCCACGTGAATTTTGAACCATTATTGATTTCATTAATACTTTGCGAAGACGCTTTGCGAAGTTTTTTTTTCCTGAATTGAAGAATTTATGAATGAAAGAAGCCGATCTAATTGAAGAAGGTCGTATAAAGATTGACGAATACCGATGAGCAACAACAACAAAAAAAAATGAATTATTGTGTTTCATATGATAATCGATATAGGACGAACGACAGGATAATGATATTTCAAAGAGACGAGTTACAATAATTAAATGGAAATGCCAATTATAAACGAGAAAAGTAATAAAAAAATATAAACCGAAATTAGAATCCTAAATTTGTTCAGGATCCAAAAAAAAAAAAAATAAAATAAAATCTTTGACATAAGCAGTAGAGTTCATCCGCTGAAATCCGAGAAACGGAAAACATATAATGGGCGCATAGACTTATAACATTTCCAGTAAACAATGTATAGAGAAAAACGCAATCTCAAAATATTATTTACCAATTAAAAACACAATCCACGCTCATAAATTATAGGTATTTTTCAAACATCAACTACAAGGCCATCCATCCCGTGAAATAAAAATTAAAAAAACAAAAAGACACACGTCACATACTTTTTTTTCATATCATTATGTCTGGGGATGGGAAATTTACTTATATCACTAAAAAATAGAAATATCCTTTGTAAAGCGATCGATACTTCTGAATTACATTCTATTTTGAAATAAATATATGTTCGGTTTAATAGCGACTTTTTATTTTTCCATCAAAATAACGGTAATTGTCATAATCGTAATATTTAAATAAATAAAGCGAATAGATCTCCCTTTTTTCACAAGCAACGCTCTGATCCTACCTTCACCCCAATTGAAGAAAGACTCTTTTTTGATTTCTGGGACTAACCTTAGCTTCTGACATGAAATCGAAGACTTTCATCAGATCCGTGCCCAAGGTTGCTTGTAAAACGATTAGATGAGTCTACAACTTCCGAATGTATCTCACCCCAAGCACAGTTTCCCACTTGTATATAGCCAAGTACACATTAAGATAGAATACTCTTACTAGTTTTAAGTAGGAGCTGCTCAGAGCACCTTTTTTGTTTAGACAATTTACAAACTGGCTTCGAAATTTGTTCGGCAATGCTCTTTTCTTCTCCATATTGCTGCATTCTCGCGGAATAAAATGTGGAGGGTTGCTCTCCACTCTATCATTATTTTCATGAAAGGTGCTCGACTGAACTTCAATGTGTGCTTCCTATAAAGCATTCACAACAAAACTTCGGTACAACCACTACCAATGATTTTGTTTGCCATCTATTTATGCCTAAAACTAAATGCAAATTGTACAAGCAGAGTTTATTTCTGGAATTATTTGCATGCTGAACACAATCCATGAGAATTCTATAAGTGGACATCAGCGTGGGCGTTTCAAGTCAAATATTAACAATTTCTTGTTTGAGCCACCCTCTTAAATAATCAAATTCAACTAAATTTCCGCCATTACCGAATATTACTGTGATGTCTAAACGGCTACCTGGTACTTATTGACCCTTATATTTGAGTGGCTTGTGGGCCTAGGTACGTAATAAAGAATATTTATTGACACATAACAATTTGATTATTCTTAAAACAAACTTCTACCCTTCTTCTCGACGTTAAAAGAGAGAAAGTAATTGTCAGCTAATATTCCTCAAAGAAATAAAAAATAATGCCACTTTTGAAATAAATACAGGATAAGGCAGAAATAACAGGCGTTTGTCAAATTGCTATTATAGGAATTGGGCAAAATAATGGACATTGAAAGGTGGGGACAGAAAAGGTCTTGCACCAGCACATTTTTTCTCTCAACGAATCGGAGACATTTCTGGGATCACACAAGAAAGACTTGTAGTTTGGTGAAAACATGAAACCAACTTTTTAAAATTTTTATAAATTTAAAATCAATGGAAAATTCACTAGGAGTTTCCATTATTTTGCCCAATCCCTGTAATAACAATCTCAAAAACACATGTAATTTCTGTCCCACCCTGAATTTATTTTAATTTGCACTGTTTTAGTACACAGAATGGCACATTTGATTTTGGAACAATTCACTTTAAAATACATAAAGTCGAAACTACTCAATTAACGATATCAAATGAATCACTAATCATCATATTTACTTATCGTGTGTTAAAAAGAATGAGAAGGGAGATGATATACGCGCGAACACGGAATTGTCTAATCGTATTTTTATATAGATAACTAAATCACATTTCATTCAGTCATTTGAAAAATGATAAACGATCAATCAGAATTTGAAATCAACAATACTGGGTTCAAATTCTATCGAATGTGTTGTAGTTATACATAACACACATTTCCCCAACTCTTTATCTGTGCCTAAACCTAAGCGTAGATTCCCTGAGCAAAGCTTCTTTCTTAGAACTGTACGCCTATGGAATTGTCTTCCCTTTTTCTGCTTCCCAGCTGACTACAATATGGTTGTCTTCAAGTCTAACGTAAACAAGTTTTGGATGAGCCGTTCCATATAAGTTAACAAATTTACCGAATCTCCATTACTAACGGTTACTATATTGTCCAATTTCTACTGTATACTCTTTAACCCGTATCCTCGAGTGTCCTCTTGGCCTTGATAAGTGGTTATGCCTATGTAAAAAAAAAGAAAAGAAAAATCAAATAACAATAACACTTTTTTCAAGAAGATTTTTTTCTGATAGAGAATATATAATATAATATAATATAATAGAATAGAGATATTGGAAACATAGGTACAAGAACTGTTATGTGTAAGGTGTTCAGCGATAGATCGACCATAATTATCAGTAAAAACCTCTTTCGAAACTGTTTTATTAATATTGAAATAAACATATAATGGTACTTATTATAGAATTGAGTGCTATTGGCGTCTCTGTGCTCCTATTAGTTCGTTTCTTCTTTGATTTACTTGGACAACAACATGTAAAATGAAGAATTCAATGGTGATATTTATATTAATTACGAAATTCATGTTCATAGTATTTCGATTTCCACAACTCAAGTCATATTGTTAAGCGCTTGTTAGATTAGGGGTCGTTAATATTTGCGTTATTTGTAGGTTTATTGGATTTGAGTAGACACATATCTGTAATTTTATTCGTACAGCTCTTTCTTTTTCTTCAACACACACTCTCTCACAGGCGTGATGTTGCTAGTCCAAGTTACGAATGCTAATAAGGCATGTGTTGTTCAGACTTCTCTGATTAATTCCCTGTTTTCTTTGTTTCAGCTCGTTTGAAACATTGATCTTCTGACCTTCATCTATTCGCTGTTTTGATAACTCCTGTTAGTACAGCTTACTATTCCAGCAGCTTCTTTCCCAGAACTGGCGGCTCGTGGAACTGTTCATCCCGAATCCTGATAATTTTCCTCCCGCTCATAGCCTTTGCCATTTCAAGATAAAGGCTATCTCCTGTCTTTACGATAACCATCTTTATTTCTTGTAAGCTCCTTACACCAAGTGGTTTCATGCTAGGCCTGAAGCGATTTACATAAATAAAAGCAACTTTCTGCCTTTCGGTAATACATTTTGCTAAGGTATATATATATATATATATATATATATATATATATATATATATATATATATATATACATACATTTTGCTAAGGTATATATTGATATATAAGAACAGCTTTTATTCCCGGACAAAGGAGAATACTTCTACATGTTTAATAAAGGCGGAAATGATTACAATTTTCTTGCAGTACATGAGCACCCGGAAAGTATTGTTGCTAACAGCATGCGATACATTTAGTTTACAAGTGAATTATGCGCAAAACCTTTTGTATAACACTTTAATGTACACCGGATTACAAATTATAATGTATTATTATGTATTCTACCAAAAATTGAAGAACCAATGTCCATCAAATTATGAAATACGTGACAAATCCTTAACAGATTCAATCTATATATTTATAAAAGCGAAAATGTCTGCCTGTATGTATGTCTGTGTGTACATTTCCCTACAAAACTAATTTGTCAATTTTAAGTATACACACTCAAGATTTTACATAAGGGGTAGTGAGATTTGGGGAAAATCTTTTAAATCCGTTTTAAGCTAGAAATTCATGTGCAATGATTTATATCTCTGTGGGTTATGTGGCAAATTACAACTGTAAAATAATTGTGGTTTTTGTTTTACAGGTTTGAACTGAGTCAGGTGTGAAATGGAGCCTGTTGAATGTCGAGCAGTGATCTGGTTTTTGTATTTGAAAGGACGCACACCACAGGAGAATTTTGATGAAATGAAAGAAACTTATGGTGACACTGCCCCGTCATATGCCCTTGTTAAACGTGGCATCGTGAATTCAAACATTGATGAGGCATCTGTCCGTCAAGTTGAGACTGTCATTTTTCAAGATCGGCGCATTACTATTCGCCAAATAGCCCAAGATGTCAAGATTAGTACTGGGTCTGTAGAAACTATCATTCATGACTATTTACATATGCATAATGTGTCTGCCAGATGGATTCCTAGGTTGCTCACACCATTCCAGAAGCGAGAATGCATCGAGGGCTCGAAGATGAATTCAGAGATGTGCCAAGAAGATGAGTCAAAGTTTTTTAAAAGACTAATTACACAGGATGAAACCTGGGTCCATCACAATGATCCAGAGACCAAAGCCCAGTCAATGCGGTGGAAGCACTTGGACTCACTACCTCCAAAGAAGGCAAGGGCTCAGCCCTCCGCTGGCAAGGACATTCTCACAGTCTTCTGGGACCAGGACGGAGTAGTGATAACAGGTTTCCTAGCAAAGGGTACCACAGTTACAGGAGCCTATTATGCTTCACTTTTGAGGAAATTAAGGGAAGCTATCAAAATCAAGAGGCGGGGCAAGATCAGCAAAGGTACCTCCTCCTGCTGGACAACGCTCCCGTCCACAACTCGCATGTCGCCAGATCAGAAGCACGGGCGTGTGGTTATGAAATCCTTCCCCATTCTCCCTACTCTACTGATCTTGCACCCTCCTACTTTCACCTCTTCCCAGCCATGAAGTTGTTTTTGAAAGGAAAGCGTTTCCCAGAGAATGCAGCCTTGATTTCTGAAGTCACGTCGTGGTTGGAGGACCAACCAGGGATGTTCTACAAAAACGGTCTCCATAGCTGCATCAAACGATGGGAGAAATGCATACCTCTGGGTGGTTCCTATGTAGAGAAAGACTAATAACATTGCCAAGTTTTGTTGCTCCAGTACTATTGGAAGTGGGTCAGAGGCATTACTTATTGCACGCCCCTCGTATATACATATATACACATATATATATATATATATATATGTATATTTGTGCAGATTTATGCATGTATATATATGTATATATATGTATATATGCATATATATGTATATATATGTATGTACATATATATGTATATATATAAATATATATGTATATATATTTATATATATGTATATATGTATATAAATATATTTATATGCATATACATATGTATATATATATATATATATTATGAAACTTATTTATGCATGCTAATGATTATCCGAGTAAAATACCATACATGATTTATTTAAATCCACAAATCTAACCTGAAGATTATATGCAGAAATGAAACGTGGATGTTTCTCGCTAGTTTACTTGTGTATATTTTGATACTACTACAATACTACGATTACTACTACTAATACTACTACTACTACTACTACTACTAATGTAAACTCACGTATTGGAAACTATGTAATTGAACACATATATGTATATAATACCTTAGATTACTCATAATATCTCTTATCTATACGCTCGGTTACAAATGTCTACATTATGTGAATGTTTAACTGTTGAAGTAGGAACCCGTTTTAGGGAAAAATCCGCATGGCTGCCCTTTCTCGATGAACATGATGACCATGTTTCCTCGTCTTTATTGTAACGGTCTGCCCTCCATCTTCTAGTTTCACGGCCTGTACTCGGGATAAGGGTCCTGCCCTTGCTCTGTACACTGAAAAAGAGGTACTTTTTTGGGGCATTTGTTGTCAATTATACATGAGCAACTTGGATTCAATGGTCCGCGAGCTTCGTGCACCATATGTGCCATAACTTTTTCCTGAAGATTAGGTACTTACCCTTTGTCAGGGATTCCATCAAATTGAGATCTATTTTTTCTGGTGGAACTTTGTCCTCTGGGGCCTGCCAAGTGCGGATTTGGTCATGCTGCAGTCCTCTCTTTTGATATTCAGTACTGTACAGGAAAGCTCTCAATCTGCCAAATCGTCTTTTTTAATAACTTCCATAAGCAGTTTTAGCTTCTGTCTACAGACACTGGCAACAATATCCAGACGATCCCGAGGTTCTTGTCCTTTAAAAAAACTTTCTGTAATTTCCGTCCACTTTGGGATTGCATTAAATAACATGCTAAAATGGGATGTTTTTCTAGCTTGACTTCTATTTATGATGTTACAAGGGGCGCTGAAAATACTTGGTTTTGGAATTCTTAAATATAATCTATATGTCCATAAATGTTAGAATGCGTGTGTGAGGACATTTCTCAACCTATATACTCAACGCATGTTTGATTTACGAACTTGAAATTTAGTCTATAGGGTATTCAGAAACGAGGAAAATGTTTCATCGGTTTTGTCCGGGAAAAAGTGCTGCTAAGATGTCATAACTGAAAAATTGGTAGTGGGAAAATCGAATGTGTATCTGTTTGGTGTTTCACGAATGCAAATGCCCGAATCGTTCACATGACAGATTCATTATGTTAAGAATAAGTAAGTTTGCAAACAAATGTTAAAACATGTCAAGTATGATAACCTAATGGTTATCATACTAACGCTAAACTCTTTAGGGTTTGATTTCGATCTCAGCTCGAGTATGTTTTTTTACTTACAAGAAGTGAACTGTTCAGAATTTACATAACACCCAAATGCACGTGTCTTGGTTTCTGTATGTATTAAAATATAATATTTATGCGTATTTTACAACCGGAATTCGCCGGGTGACCTGACAGTGGTAAATAACATATTCCAAATTGTTTTTGAAACGATCGTACTCAAAATATTTGCTGTGTTCGAATTCTTATAACTAATATTAAAATGCAAACTTTATTTATCGAAACTTGCTTTACACATACACACACCCGCGCGCGCAC
Organism: Euprymna scolopes; assembly: GCF_053919585.1. Taxonomy (NCBI): domain Eukaryota; kingdom Metazoa; phylum Mollusca; class Cephalopoda; order Sepiida; family Sepiolidae; genus Euprymna; species Euprymna scolopes. Next base: position 53,554,709 of record NC_136493.1, on the reverse strand, counting down.
CTTCATATATATATATATATATATATATATATATATATATATATATATATATATATAGCATGTCAGGAGGCGATTAAAAGAAATCAAATAAAGTCCTCGATCGCGAATGTGCAAGCTGAAAATACAACTACTTATTTAAAAAAAAACTATATACACATGTTCCAAAGGCGAACCAGTGGTTTCATTATACTGTACCAGCTATTTGATTTCATATCAACTACAAATGACTGACTCAATACTATAAAACCACTGTTTCGCGTTTGGAATATGTATAATATTTGTATTATATATATATATATATATATATATATATATATATATATATATATATAAAGCTGAACGTCTGTGTGTATGTCTGGTCACGAATAGGCTCCTATATGGTTGACTATTATAGAAAACTGATCACATATAAAGATAGAAAATGTATCGAGACACAGGAATGGGAATGTTTGATCTGGCAGAACAGTGGTTCATTAAGATTGTGGGGTCTGCGTTCGCGCCTGATCCACAAAGTATGGAAATAAAAAAAAATTAAAAAAAAGTTTACAAGTGTTTTTGACATAGATGTACATAATAATACTTTGATAAACATCTTTTAAATTAAATAGGGATGGTATAATAAAATTGTGGGGTCTGCGTTCGCGCCTAGCCTCCATAGAATGGAAATTCGCAAAAACTTTAATAAAGACATTTCATATTTATCTGCGTAAATATACTTTGATAATTATGTTTCAGTTTGAAGAAATATGGTAAAATAAAATTATGGGGTGTTCGTTCGCACCTGGCCTCCATAGAATGGAAATATGTCACAGAGTTTAACAAGTTTTTTTTTTAGTATAGATCCAAAGAATATTGTGATAAGTGTTTCAGTGTGTACAGGTATGGTATAATAAATTATGGGGTTCATCTATTTTATTTTTACTTTCATCATATCTTGCTTTGGTTTTCATACCCCCAAATTCGAAGCTATCTCTTTACAATCCTTCCTATCATACTTTCATAAATCAGAGTCCATTTTCTGTAGGCTGTTTTTGAACCCAGTCACACATTCAACGCCAGGTACTTTTACTAGTATATATATATATATATATATATATATATATATATATATATATATATAGGCCCAGACAAGTAAAAATAACAATAGCCCCCGCGTGAAGCTACTAAGTATATGAGAATTGACATCAATATATTGAGCTGTATGAAGAAAAAAGATCAATCCTAGAGAGACAAAGCAAATTATATCTCTTATAATGCCACTTTATAAAACTAACAAAATGAAAGACATTTTTTACTTGGACAAGCAATAGACAAAAATCGATATTTACGTCTAAAACTCTTATCTAAGCAATTTATACATAACTTAATTTACATTCTAATGAAAAAATGGGCAGTTCCCTTTTAATGATTGATTTGAAATCGCTTTTTTTCAGAGAACGAGCAGATGTTTTCATATCGAAAATTGTACATATCCCCAAATGTGTCATGGTAACGGTGATACATCCTAGCGAGTGTAATTTTCTATGATATAAATCTCACCTGTCTATTTAATGTATGTATGTATGCATGTATGTCAGGTCATGTCATATGCTACTGATACCAAGCAACCCAGTACTACCTGCCTCATGGTCGGTTCACCGGCGACTAAACTGGTTCCCCCCCAGACTTGTTTGGTGAGGAGGGTGGCTAGTCTTCCTGAAGGATTAAAAACAAGACTTTCCAAAGGGCGAATCAACCCTTTTTCGGGGTCAACGGCCAACTAGCACCTTGTGTTTTTGTGTGTGTTTGTGTGTTGGGCTGAAGAGGGCTCCCGTAAGCCGTGGTGAAGGCAACCTTTCTAGGAGAAGCAAACCTCTGATTTAAAAAAAACATTAAGTGGGAAACCAGTACCCGCATTAAGCTGGTCTGCAGTTTAAGTTGTTGCTGGCTATCTTGCTCTTGCTTGTTGCTGCATCTCATCATTTTGAACCGAAAGAGAGACTTAGCTGTCATACAAAGCTTAGGCTCTATAACATCATCTGTGTATAGATACTCCCTCAGGCATTTTTCTATTAAATTGTTTCTGTAGCGATGGAAGTCATTTTTGGGCTCATGGAATTTAAGTGTCTGAGGGAGTGGCACTTGTCTGACAAGACGTTGACATCATCATGTATGTATGTATGTATGTATGTATGAGAGTATTAGGTTATTGTGAGCGTAAACATCAGGATTGGTTCAATGAGAATGATACTGAAATTCAGGCACTGCTTGACTCAAAGGCCAGGGCGTTGTATGCTTATCTTGAGGATGGTTTGACGGATGGTGAGCAAAATCGATTGAGGGACAATTTTAAGGCAATCAAGCGTGAGGTGCAGAGAAGGTTGCGAAACATACAGGATGAATGGTGGAGACAGGAAGCTGAGGAAATACGGCTTGCCTCGTATTCGAACAATACCAAGGTCTTATACAGCCTTTTCGGACCATCCAAATCACCTATCACTCCTTTGCGCTCGAGTGATGGTGAATATCTTCGAGATCCTACCGACGTTCTTCATAGATGGAGGGAGCATTTCGATGACCTCCTGAACAGGCCTTCTTACGTTGATTAGGAGTTTGTAAGGTCGCTTCCTAGCAATCCGGCCAATGATATCTTGGCAGAGGTTCCCTCTCTCCAGGAGGTTGAAGCAGCTGTCTATAAGCTGAACAATGGAAAGTCTCCTGACCTGAATCGTTTGCATGCAGAAATCTTTAAATGTTCTGGACCCAAGATGGCGGACTTGTTGCAGACTGTTTGGCAGGATGAGTGTGTTCCGCAGGATTGGCAGGATGCATTGATGGTGGGGATATACAAGGGGAAGTGTGCCAGAGATGAATGTGGAAACTATCGGGACATCTCTTTGCTGTCAGTAGTCGGTAAGGTGCTCTGTAGGATCATGCTAGACAGAATGTTGGAGCACATTACTGATGATGTTTTGCCTGGATCGCAGTGTGGTTTCAGAAGAGGTCAAGGGACAGTGGATATGATTTTTACAGCCACGCAACTACAGGAGAAATGTATAGAACAGCGAAAGGGCCTGTATCAGGTGTTCATCGATTTAACCAAGGCCTTTGATACAGTAAATAGGGATGCTTTGTGGGAGATTCTGAAAAAGCTTGGCTGTCCTGACAAGTTTGTAACCAATGCTCTTCCACGATGATATGAAGGTTGTGATCAACGTTGGAGGAAAGCTGGTTGATCCTATTTCAGTAGAAAATGGTGTTAAGCAGGGAGACATTCCAGCCCCCACACTCTTTGCGTTATATTTCACTATGGTCTTTCGGTTGGCATTCGGAGGTTTCTCTGATGGTGTCTATATTCGCTACCGGGGGGTTGTTCAACATTAGGCGCTTTAATGCAAGTACAAAAGTACTCACCAACACGATCCGTGACTTGCTCTATGCGGATGACTGTGATCTGGTGGCTCATACGGTGGCTGATATGTAGCATCTGGTGGACGCCTTTGCAGTTGCCTGCAGCGCATTGGGCCTGGATATCAATCTAAAAAAAAAACCTGAAAATGTATCAGCCTGCTCCAGGCATGCCCTACTATGAGCCATCAGTTTATATCAATGGGTCAAGGATAGCGGTTGTCGCTAAGTTTGTATACTTGAGTAGCACACTAAGTATGCTCAGTGCCCTGGATGATGAGGTATCGTTACGGATCAGCAGGGCAAGTGATGCCTTTGAAAAGTTGAACAAGCGTTTGTGGAGCTGTCATAGGATCTCGCTGTTAACAAAGACTAAGGCCTATGCCGCATGCGTTCTCTCTGCTCTTCTCTATGCCTGTGAGACTTGGACAACATACAGGAAACATTTGAGATGTCTCGATCGGTTTCACCAGATGTGCCTACAGCGAACCTTAGGTAGGGTTGGCAAATGTATGCCAGTGATGTTGAGGTTCTTGAACATACATAATGTCTAAGTATTGTAGCTCACATTATCAAATATAGATTGAGATGGTGTGGACGTGGTGAGGATGCCAGACAGTCACCTTCCCAAACAATTCCTTTATGGCGATCTCAGCGAGGGAAGACGTCTGGCTCAAAAGCCTAAAATGAGATTCAAGGATTGTTTGAGGTTCCCCTTAAAAAATGTGACATAGATGAAATAACCTGGGAGAGTCTTGCTTTGGATCGTGAAGAGTGGAGAAGGACCTTGCAGGGAGGTGTGGGAAAGTTTGAGGCAGATCGAACCCAGTATGAGCGACTGAAACGTGATATTCGAAAAGGGAGGGTTAAAGGAGCCATGGATTGGCTGGGGTGCCAACTTGGTCTGGAGTGTGAAGTGCGTGGAAGATTATGTCTGAGCAAAGTTGAGCTGATGAGCCACTCATCATGGACTACTCATCAGCGCAGTAGGCCACAAAGCAGTCTTGTGTTGCAAGATCTATCCTGTGTCAACTGCAGGCGGACGTGCGAAACAGCTGGCGGTTTGAAGCGGCATTTGATTATAGATAGAAGTGACCATCAAGAACGTGATGATAGTGGCGCACATATCTGCACAATGTGTGCCAAAGAATGGAAGAGTTTGGCAGGGCTTAAAAAAGCCACCTTCGTGCGTCCCATCACTGGTTTGTTTTCGTGTTTCTGTATATCAAATTTTTTCGTGTTTCTGTATATCTATTTTTTATGTGCTATGTCAGGTAATGGCAATGTTCGAATACGAATTTGCTGCCATCATCATGTATGTAATATCAAAAGATTGGCTAAAAACATTAACTCCTTCACCCTCAACTGGGCACTTTTCTACCGGGAGGGGTCGCTTTTTTCGCTGATATTTTCGAAAGTCATCGCGTCTTTTCGATTGTCTAGCCTTAATTTAAGCATACACGACTTCCGGTTTGGCAATGCGCGCAACAGCTAACGCGTTACGTTTTTCTGTTCACTTTCTTTTCCTCCTTCGCGGTACGCTTTTTTGTTTGTTTTTTTTGCGCTCGCAATATTTCTTTGTATCTCAATCAACCCCCTCACACACACACACACACACACACACCTCCAATTTGCTTTTCTGCCTTCGCTTCGCGGGTTCGAGCCTGCCTGTCTACTACCACTTTTTTTTTTTTTGCTAAACCCACCTACAAACAACCGGGCAACGTCAGACACCCGGGCTAGTATATAGTAGAGTACGACATTAAAATATGATAGTTGGCATATAGAATAATACGTTGCGGAATTTCATTTTCAGACGTAGGTTATAAACTTTCACACATTTTAAAAAAGACAGTGCCCTATATATACTATTCTACCTTTTCCTCTATTAGTTAGTCTGTAAGTTACGCTTTAAAAGGCCAAATCTGGAAATTTTGGACAATCTGGCAACCCTTGACAAACATATAAGAGTTAACTCCCCTTTATGTAGTCTAGTTTTCGAATATCAGTATAATAATATATGATCATAGTGGTAATAGTATTAGAAAGGAAACCGGATATAACTTCAGCAATGCAGTTATTCTTTCCAGAAGAAAAAAAGTCTACGAAACCTTTCCTAAAAAAAGAACGTTCGAAAGAAACAGGGCAAAAACATTGTCTACTAGGAGTAGCTGGTCTGAAGTAGTAAGTTTAAGATGGTCGCTTAGAGTGCCATATTATTTGTATTGAACTATATTGCTCAATATTTCTTTCTGAGTATTATTAGTACATAATACTTTACTTTAATTGAGTCAGTTCTTTATTTAAAATAATGTGGGCATAATTTTCATAGTAATATAAATTAAGTCATAAATATTATTTATTATTTGCTACGTGTTATGTTTTCTTTTTTTTTTTTGGCCATAACTGTACTTGAAAAAAACAAAACAAAAAACAAATAAATTCCATTAAAAATGTTTTTTAAAAATCATTCGATTCGTCATCAAATAACGTGAAAAACGTTGATATGACAACCAACCAAAAATATATATGAAATAATAAGTTATATATATATATATATATATATATAAGTTGATAGAAAAGTAACTCTGAACATTTGAAATTTATTTCTGAAATATGAATATTACAAGAAATGAATTGGGGAGAGCAAGAGACGCAATAGATTTACACTGTATTTATCCCATATTTAATGGGTTATACAGTGTAAGTCACGTGAAACGGATATTTTTAGATCTATGTTCATATATATATATATATATATATATATATATATATATATATATATATATATATATATGATTGATATGTAGTTTGCTTGAAACAAGTGAATAATCCTGTCAGATATTACATTGAGGTAATACTTTCAGGATGATCCTCGCCAAATAGGTAAAGCTCAATGTTTAAAAAATAGAGCAATGAATAAATTTAATGATTAAAGTTAAATTCTGTAAATCCAAATATATCCATATATATTAAAGTTAATGATTTGGAGGGGGCACACGACTATTTACATAATTAAACTTACGATACTATAAGCGATTATAGATGTGTTCTACACAAGTAACAACAGAAAAAAAATAACAATATCAAAAATTGCCATCGGAACAATTAATGATGAAGGGAAAACCAGTATGAAAAAGACAAAGTTAAAGAAAAAGCAAGATAGAACGTTAAGAGTGAACATGTTATTATTACTGTTAGGTTCGTATCGTTAAACGTGATTTGTATTCATAAGAGGAAAAACGTGTGTGATTTTAGGTTATGACAGCTTTTCATAGCTAACGTATTAATTGAATTATTTCAGCCATTAGGAACCGTTTCCATTTTAGGTGTTACCTTCAAATCCTTTCTGCCAATGTAACTTCCGATCTCCACAAGGTGCATTTCATGAATTTTCATATTTTACTTAGTCATCTGTTCGAAAGTTTCACCGGAGGGTAATTCTTAATTGTATTCGTAGTATCACCCTGACTAAGAATAGAAGCTTTAATGTTCAGAAAGCTGCCAATTAAAACCGATTATTATTTTCGACATTGCCTACAGTGTCCGAATTCGACATAAAGAGTCCCGCGTACGACAAGATAAACCTGACGAATGAGAATAGGATCAAAATATAGATAATCTAAATAATAAGAATTTTTAATGTTAATTTAGGAAATTCCGTTACATAAAACGTATTATTTCCATAAATGAATTCCCGTCGGATATTTTGTACGTTTACAGACGAATATCTAATACGAAAATGTACAAAGTACAGCTGCCTGTGTTTCTGTACGTGTGTCTATCTAGTAAAAATACAAAACAAACTACAAACAAATAATTACAAATTTGGTATGTTGTTCATTGGCATGGCTTTTAATTGATAATAATTAAGATATAAAAGAAATTATTCATCGTTTAAGGATGAACTTATTGGTTGATCAGGAGGCGTTTTTATCCATTTTCAACGTTATGCTGTATTAATTTTAAATGAAAACGACGGCTCATTCCGTAAGAAATTTATTATATAAATAATATTTGTGCAGATGAGTGTATATGCTTTCACAGAAATACACCTTTGCGCCGAGCAATACTGGGAAGCTCTGCTAGTAATAAAATAGCGTTGTATTTTCTGTCGACGCTTGGTCTCCTCTGTCCTCCGTTTGAATCATCAGTAACTCAACACTCAACACATGAACTTTATGTTACAAAAGCTATTTTACAGTTGTAGTTACGTTTATTTAGCAAAGTATAACGTCCAACAAAATAATAGATTTTTTTTCTTTTGGGTCATCAAATCATTTGAAAAATGTTTTGAATCCGCTGTTGGATTCTAATGCACAGTTTGGATTTATTTAAGACATCATTTGGATTTAATACATTACAAAATTATTTAATATTTCAAACTAGTTCACACTTTAAATTGGCACTTCCTAGTTTCTGAGTTGATATCAAAATGCAGTATCTATTTTATTGCCACTTAGCCTAGAAAAATGTTTCCTGACTAAGACAAGTTTTAATTTTATCCGAATCAACAGTGCCCCCTTAAAAAAAATGTAGTCACCCTTTGAATCAAAATGTAGTGTCTTTTCTTATTCTCGTTTAATGAAAGGGAAATAATTCTAGAATAAGGCATTAAAAATGTCTCAGTAGAGTGTGCTCGGTTTTCAAAGATCTGATTCTTCGCTCGCATTAAAATTCGACATCGTGGCTTACACTGTTGTTAAATATCGGATTTTGTCTACTGGGAACTGTTGTCTGATAGTAATAAAATGGACCGCACCTGGCGGGAAGAAACAATATGCACCTTATTGACATAGTTGATTAACACGGCATATTTACATAGTAATACTACTTTCTGGAAATTAAATAATAAATGATGAATCAAAACCACTTGCAAAAATTACCTGTAAAATCTTACGGGCAGACAGGAATGTCCTATCGCTATATAAACGCTCTAGAAGCGTTCCTACACTGAAAGCAAAATACCATAATTAGCGTCTCATATCTGTTGCGAATGTGTTCCAAATCACTATATAAAGCAAACATTGAGATCGCAAGTCAATTACAAAGAAGTTAGGGAAAGCTATTTCCTCAATTACTTTTCGTCCTTGTATCTCTCACGCACTCGTTCACCGTCCCAGACAACAAAGATAAATCACTATATTTTTATACATTAGTGTTTGTTGACATTAAGCACCACAGAAATACGTCATCATGGGTAGGAGAATAAATAGACACATACATTTTAATTTGCAAAAGTGTCCTTATTTTTAACTATTACGATGAGTAATCTTCTAAAGAATACGATTATCATCGTAGCCTTGAGGTTCCCAAATTAATAAAAGCATAAATCGTTGGATCAATGAGAATCAGATTGAATAATAGATTGGATAATTGACATTTATAATACATAAGCTTCTATTGTGATGAATGAAAATTCGATATCATTGATCATATTCGTATCAATAACTACATTGTGTTTTTATGAAAACACACTCACACGTAACAACATAAGAGATCTATTCGCCAATGTATGGAGTATTGTTGTCAAATATGGGCTGATGCATCTATTACTAGTCTCTCGCTCCTTGATAGAGGTTTAAAAAAAGACGCATAATAGATCCCGTACTGTCGGTCAAACTCCAACCTCTGTCCCATTGCCCAAATGTGGCAGTCTTGTGCCTGTTTTACAAGTATTTTAATGGTTAATGCTAGGACAAACTCAAAGCACTAATACTCCCTCGACGTAAATACCCTCGAAAAAACAGACAGGCAGCAAAATCCCACCCCTACATTGTAGAGATCCCTAGATTCCGTAAAACCTTCTACTCAAATAACTTCTTCCATAGAACTTTTAGACTTTGGAATTCCCTCCCAGGCCCCTGTTTCACTGACTGTACTAACATGCAAAAATTTAAGTGTATTGAAAACAGATATCTCGCTGCTCAACTCACTCCGTAATATCCCTGATAATCTTGTCTCAAATAGTAGCTCCTTGCGATTTAGTGGCACTATGCTTGAATAAATAGCACAAAAAAATAAGTATCGGATTTAATGAATCAAAAACATTTGCGCAAAATTTTACATTATTTAACATAATCTCCTTCTAGAGTGATACACTTATTTTAACGTTTTACTAACCTTCGTATACTGTTTTTGTCAAACATTTTTTGTTTGACCACAAAATATATTTTCATGTGAGACAAATGGTTTTCCTTAACGCATTCTTTTGTGGTCGTGAAACAGTCAATTGTCTCTAAGGATCAGATCTGAAGAAAAAACTGGGCACTGAAGCAACTCGAAAGCCAATTCATTCAGTTTTCCTATAATCGTAAATAACTTGTGACACGATGTATTGTTTTGGTGGAAATGCAGTTTTTTTTCTTCATTTGTAGACATTTCGGAGCGATTTTCCTCTTTCAAATACACCAATAATGTTACATAAATTTGTATTATTGATAATTATTCTTTTCTTAAGTAATCGATGAACAAAATATCTAGATCATCACAAACTACAGAGGTTCAAAACCTTACTTGCTGATGTTTTTATTTATTTTCGTTACTTTTTACCAGTTTAAACTACAATTCTCTACTCAGTTTTCTATCTTTTTGACCTCGGTATGGTGTGGAAGATCCACGTTTTATCCGTTGCTACAAGTTGGAGCAAAAACGCATATCTGTTGCGCAAAAAAACATTTGATAGCAATGTTCTGAATCGCCAAAATCTTGTTGTCTTTAAAAGACTGTAACAAAACTTTGTAAGAGCGCAGCATTCTCGTACAAAGCTTCATGCCAAATGACAAATGCACTATCTTTTACTATCTTTAACCTGTCTGTAATATCACACTATTTCGATTTATGATCGGTCAAAAAAGTTTGTTGGCTTTTTTATGTTTGCCAGGAACTGTCTAATTTTAGAGATCTGAGACATAATTATAATTCGTGTCTGCACAACAGCATTTAAAATAAGCATACGACTTGTTTTCGTTCATACCAACTCTTTTATCTTTATTTGTTTGTGCTTGTTTTATGGCGATTTTCTCTTTCGGCCACAAGTATCATAATATTTCTAATAATTGTTGCTTCATATTTTAAGGTAGTCTACAAAAAATACATTGCGCAGCTCAAAATACGGAAACCAACACCCTGCTTGCTAATGTTTCGTCTTTGGTTACTATGGGGTGCTTTCACCTGCTGCTAGAGACTTAGCTAATTGTCAGTTGATTTCTGTAACGTGATGAATCATTGTTTTTATTCGCGGTCAAATATGGATGCAATAACTTCTCTTTGTTGCGTTGAAACCGTCTAACAAAATTCTGAATCGTCTACGTCTTGTTAGCGTTAATCGACTGTGAGAAAACGCGCCACACACTTTGAATACAGCTTTCGCACTTACAAATATTCCTGTAAAACGATCATCTGAATCATCTAGACTCTGTTTGATTTAATCGACTGTTAACAAACGCCCATACACTTTGAATATTGCTTTCATGAAAATGACCAATGTACTGTCTTCTGATATATTGAATTTATCTATATCTCACAAAACTTCAATTTACAATCAACCAAAACGACTGAGTGGAATTTTCTGATGTTTTCCTGGATGATGACTGAATTTAAAAACTCATGAGACTTCAACATCATTTGGGTCTGTATAACAGAGTTTGAGGACAGTATATCAGTAGTTAACGTTTTTCTCCGAGAAAGCAGGGCCCAAATAATATTTAGTCATTGTATTGTTTAAGCTGTGTTTTATCCCCCTATCAGAAACCAATGCTTTAACACACAAAATTCAAAATTTTAAAAGCAAATAACTGTAATTTTCCAACTAATTATTCGGTTAGCTTCAAATATTGACACGTTCTTTTTAAAGTTTAGTACATTATAAACATCATATTTTTCTTTTATTAGACGTGCTATATACATGTTAGAGTCGGACCATATTGTGTGATGTGTTATATGCAGAGCAGCACAACTTGACAATTATGCTCGGTGAATAAAATAAAAGATAGACACAAATAATTGCACAAAAAATGACGGTTAGAATACTTAAGTGAGCTCTCGGTTGCCGTTACTTAAATACTGAGTAAATGCTTGGTTTCCGGTTAGATGCCCCACTCCCAGCAATAGTAAACAAAAAGGAAAATTGAAAAAAAGAGAGGTTAGGAAAAATAATGACATTCTTTTAAATAAATAAAAAAAACATGTTTTAATATGATGTAGGATAATTGACAGTTTGAAATTTGACGAAGTATTGACTCATACAGTAATTGAATTGTTTCAACATAATTTTTGTTCGTTCTTAAAGTAAAACAGCCTCCATTTCTACTAGGTAATTCATGCTGAGTGCAAGTTTTAGGATATCACTTCACTTGGTTTTGAGGTAACTAGGCTTGCCGGTAGGTATAGTAGTTATTACATGTTAGCGATTAGTTTGGATGTAGTGCAGAGAGAAAGGTGATCAGAGATCAAACACTTAACACTGCCTGTTAACTATGATCGTAGGAACAGAGAATTCGATGATATTATAATGAGAACGATATTAGACATAACCTCATAGGAAGATACATATAGATACAAAGAGAGAGAGAGAGATAGAGAGAGATAGAGAAAGAAAGAAAGAGAAAGGGAGATAGAGAACGAGAGAGATAAGCAAACTGGTAAAAACCTTTGACTAAATACACTGTTAACATTCAATGCAAAATAATTTATTAAAATCAAAATTATAAAATAACGAAAAGAAGGAACCAAATAATATAAATTCTTTATTTGTTCTTAGTAAAATGTTAATAAATACTAAGATCAAGGAACTGTAGTGGTCAGATAAGTTGTCCAACTTAACTACAATGTTTCTCTTAAGGTTTAGTAACAGGATTTACTTCATAGATTGAAGCATTATAATTTTGCACGATTGGGTCTTCCCCGGAAAATGTTCCCATAAACATAGGATAGATATTCGCAGGTAAGTTTTAAGTATGAATTTTTTCATGAAAGGAAAGTTTTGTGTCCGTCGATTTAAAACTTAAATGACCATAGATCCTCTTCCTGTTGGAAGATATGTCCATGTGTTTGTTTCCATGCATATACTCTACTTGGCAGGTGGTTGGAAAGAAAATGTTATTCTAATTGACCAATAAGGTGTTTTTTTTTCTTTATTTACTCCACTTTAAACACTTAGATTTTGTTTTAAGTTATAGATTTTCTAATTGCACCCGAATCGTTTGTGTGAAACCATGCTCGCGTCTCCAACTGACTTTCATCCCTTCAAGCGCATTTGTTGTTGCTTTTTTTGTTGTTGTTGTTGTGGTTTTTGTTGTTCATCATCATCATCATCATCATCATCATCATCATCATCATCATCATCATCATCTTTTTATTTTTTTCCTTAATATATTTTTTTCTTCTTTTGTTTCTTATTGTGAATTGTGTCACGTTATTAAGTTTACGTTTTACCCGGGAGCGTTGCTGCAGTCCGCAATTTACATGGGTATTAAATACAAGATGCAGTAATTCCATGTTTAGAATTTTAGTTTGGAAACAGTCGATATAAATAGATCCACCCAATCCAAATTCTTGTTTATATTTATTTCGATCAGCTATTTTTTAAAGAGTTATAAGCCATGTTTAGTTTCAGAACAGTTTCCGATGGTTAGTTGTTCTACACAAGTCCTGGGGGTGACTGATTCTCAGTAGACAGTTTTCGAGTTGGAATCCACGGAACAAAAGAGTCTTCCTGTGTTGACACGAAGAAAATATATACGGAGTTGCTACAGAAAAGTTTAATATTTATGGAGAAATTCTGGTTTCTGATTAGCAGAACGTGAATTAATTTGATTCGTCAGTTCTAGTAGCATCGTTTATAAATAGAATCTCCGGACTGTGCAGGATCATACCCCATTAGAGTTAAAAAAAATATTGCAACAAAGAGGGTCTTTCCTCACGTGTCTATATAGAGTATTTTTTCTTTTTACTCTTTTTTTTTTGTGCCCATGTTTTCCTCTTTTTTTAGAATCAATCCGGGCATACCTTGGCATCATTTGTGAAATCTTACACACGCTCACGATTATCCGCTTTATTCGAGGCGCATGCACAGTGGGTATTCATTTTCATCTTATAAGTCTTTCTAGAGTTTTAATTAAGTTACTGATATAATTCTATGAATTTATCTGAACATTTTTATAATACACCTAGATAAATTACGAGTACGAACACTGGCGAAGCTTACTTTGTTTTCGTCATTCTTGAAGGTGTGTGTAAGCCTGTATTAGTACACACACACACACACACACACACACACACACACACACATATATATATATATATATAGAGAGAGAGAGAGAGAGAGAGACATATGCGTGTTTGTGTGTGTGACAATAAGACAAAATTGAATAATTCACAAACAGGCCGTCTTTCTGTATCACAGCTCGTCAGTAGGATCAGACAGGCAATTCTTGCAGCAGAGGTTGAAAGCCGACCTCGTTTTAAACAGTCGAAGCTTCTATCCGCAGTGTCTTCAGCACAAACTTCGGTAAAAGGAAAACTTACTGCTTATATAAATTATATGTATCAGCTGCCGAATAAAGCTCCATTTGTCTTCCCCCTGTATTATTTTAAATGTTATCATTTTGTTTTAGCTGAAGATGGGGCATTCTGCTGGATGCCCGCTACTCACTCAACATCTCATAGATTTTAACTGAAGAGCATTTTTTAAGATTTTAAAAGTTCATTTAATTGCAAATGTTTAAATTTATCACTGCACTTGGTTCACCGCATATATTTGCCAGGTTTTTTGAAATTCTTCTATAATTACTGGAATGATTAAGTTCGTCGTAAAATTCTAGTACATTTGCATGCCATGCATAACGGGTGCGCGCATGTCTTAACATAGATTAATATAGAAAAGCAGGAACTGCTTGAATAACAATTACAAGCGAATCTAATATTTTAAAGTGACCGTTATCTTTTGTATTAAGTTGTTTGTTTGTATTCGTATGCTGTTTATTTCAAGTCGTGGAGAGACAGCAAAATTTACAATTCAACTACTACTTTTCTCTCTGCTGTATCCTTGTCCATCACAGGTGTCGACTGATCTCCTGCTAAACATTAACGTCAAAATTTCGTCTAACAACAACCACTGCAAAGAACCTTTTCCTTCTCAATTTACTAAAAACAAAAAAGAAGCTTCGCGAACAAAGTTTTATTCCTAAAAGATATCTTATGCGGAATGAATTATCTCGAAACTGCTTCACAAACGACTACATTGTGACCCTCTTCAAGTCTAATGTAAACAAATACTTGATCCTCTTGGATAATCAATTCCTCTTGAATAATCTTGTGCCCATCCCACCAACTGTTTCGAGTTCTCCCGCATCGGTGTTGATTGTTAGACTGACAATATTTTAACCGTTTACTCTGAGTAGCGCAGGGCCTTGATAAGTGCTGACCATCAGTATAAATTATATTAAAAAACATATATACACACAGAAAAACAATAAGTATATTCCGATATGGCAATATCTAAAGGATGTACGTAAATTTTTAGATCCGCTTTTATATATATATATATATATATATATATATATATATATATATATATATATATATATATGTATATATATATATATATATATATATCATAGTAGTAATTAGGAAATTCTCGAAACTTTTTGTTATTTAAAAGCTGTTAGTAACAATAATAAAGCTTCCTGCTTAGACGAATCCGTCTATGACGTGATTACCACACACTTAAAAATAAACTAACGCTTGCTATCAAATATGTACGTACAGGCGTATATAATCCACAGAAAATGACAAACATATTTTATGTATATGTTTATGTATTTTTAAGAATGGCATTCGTTCCTAAAAAGATTAACAATTCATTATCAATTTTATAATACAGTTGCTGGGCATAATAGTAACTAATATGAGGTATATTTAGCTTGACTTACTTTAATGGAA
The DNA here is from genome assembly GCF_053919585.1 of Euprymna scolopes. NCBI lineage: Eukaryota > Metazoa > Mollusca > Cephalopoda > Sepiida > Sepiolidae > Euprymna > Euprymna scolopes. Next base: position 53,539,379 of record NC_136493.1, on the reverse strand, counting down.
AAAGGGTAAAAAGGACGTGGAAACCCTTCGTGAAACTTTAGATCTATTAGATTTTCTTGAGGTGTTTAACAATAGGAAGTAAACATAAAGTAATAAGAGAATCTATATTGGGGGGGGATATATACAAGGTATTTAGCGGGTATGGTAGAATATAGCCAGCATTTTTAAATAGAAAATCAAATGTTTAAGATTTGCATTGAATTTGAACATAGCCAGTAGAAACTAATAATAATAAAAAAATTTCCTGAATTTAATATTCTCCTTTTGAACATGTTTCCGCCTCAATTTTAGATATTTTTTAAAAATTTAAAAGCATCTAATAAATGCTGATCGAAATGAACGTATTGATTTTATACATAACGTTAATTTACGTAGCTTTTTAGTTATCAATAAATATACACACACTTATCTATCTATCTATCTATCTATCTATCTATCTATCTATCTACCTATCTATCTATCTATCTCTCTCTCTCTATATATATATATAGAGAGAGAGAGAGAGAGAAAGAGAGAGAGAAAGAGAGAGAGAAATTGTTTGTGCAGTTTAACGATTGAACTTATTTTCAAACCTTATTTCAAATAAAGAGCATATTCATAAGTATTAAAGTTGTTTACAGCTGTTTCATGTTGATATTTATATATATATGTATAATATATATAATATGTATAATGAATATATATATAATATTTATATATATAATATGTATAATATATATATAATATGCATAATGAATATATATATATATATAATATTTATATATATAATATGTATAATACATATATATAATATGTATAATGAATATATATATATATATATAATATGTATAATGAAACACATTGCTTACAACTGTTTCAAGTCGATATTTATTTTACTTGTATCATGAAACACGTTGTTTACAACTGTTTTAAGCTGATATTTATCTTTCATTGTATCCTGAAGCACAATACGTGTTTAACCAGCGACTTGCCTAAGAACAATATTTTGTAATCAGAAAAACGGTTTATTCCCATTGAGTGTCTTCACGCAATGCTTTATCGTAAAACGATATTGAATTGAATTCGTTCAGTTGTCAATATTGCAAAAACAAACAAAATATAAGTTTATGCGCCATATGTATTTCTTTAGCGCTAGCGAGTTTCGAGTCCTAGTTTCTGGCCGCCAAACTTAAGTTACCCCGAATCTCACTAAAAGAAACCGAACTGATTAGTTTTAAAAAGGGCGAAATAATTTTCCCTGGATTATTAGGCTTCACAAACATAGGCACCCACTATATGGGGGCATTACACCGATGACAAGGCACAATGTTTCCTCCTAAGCATTTAGGTAATATCTCTCCGATATTTGAATACATACATTTGTCAATACATAACAAAGAAAACTTTTGCATTTTTAAATAAATTTATATATATATATATATATATATATATATATATATATATATATATATATATATATATATATATATATATATATATATATAGCCCACTATTGATTTTTTTTGTAAATAAGCAGATGTTTAGAGTTTTATTGCGACGGGCGGGTGTGGATTTAATACACACTCGAGGATAAATATTTACGTCACTGATCCGTAGTCCGATGGTGAGAGCTGCCGACTGTCAATGCAACGGTTGTAGGTTCGATCCACGTCTAGAGAAAGGTGTATGTCTAGCCGCACTGATGAGTTGTGATAGAAGGAAACAGTGCTATACGTGGATCACACACACACACACACACACACAACACACACATACACACACACACATATATATATATATGTATATATATATATATATATACATATATATATATTACTATAATAATTTAAATACCTACAAACACTAGTTTTTCATCCGTTCGGGAATCATCAGTGCGGGGAGTCACGGTTATATCTGGTCAGAAGATTTGAACCCAGCCACGATCCATCTATGGCTCTATTAACCGCAAGAATTACAGTAGAAATTGAAATGTCGAGACGCCCGTCCATAATTACCTAATGATTAAAATATCATGATCTGCGCATCCGAGCTTAAGATACGCACTTACATTTCAACTTTAAATTGCCCAACATTAAGAACCATGTTCTTAAAGGGGCTAACACAGATGTACATATAGTGATAAATTGTGATAAATCAATGCTGTCATAGATTATTATGTTATTGATTTTACCTGTTTCGCGAATCCGTCCTTTTCTGTTCCATTTTCGATCTTATAACGTGATTTCATGGTAAGTAACGATGACCAAATTTGTCACTATCTTATACAGGCTTTCGATACCTAATAGTGAATATGTTCCGTTAGAATATTGAAATATTATAAGATATTACACACAACCACACATATTTTTTATTTAAAGAGTCATTTAATAACATATTACACAAAAAATTATTTAATGTTTTCATATAAAATTTTCATGAAGTTTTAAATGTTATTAGAATTCAAACAATTAACTGATTTTCGACAAATTATTTAATTATTTTGTGTAGTTTAAAATGAAAATAAAAAATGAAAATTAGAAATTGATAAAAAGATTCAAACATAAAACGACATAAGTCTATAATTGCAATATATATATATATATATATATATATATATATGTGTGGATATAAATATGTATATATATATATATATATTCCTATGAGTTCGTTTTTCTTAAAAAAAACTCTTCTATTTATTTAAAAAGAAAATACAATTTTCTTATATATGGATTGTGGAATTGTATTCACTAGCAAAATATGTAGTTAATTTTCATATTCTTTTAAATATTCATTTTAATTAATTCCCTATTAGTTGCTCCGGTTTTCTAATGGGATAGTCATCTTTAGTTAACTATTACGTGTAATTATATTCATGCAGATATTCTACATGATTTATACTTGCATAATATTTGCGTAAAAAGTTTATAGTAAACACAAAATTGTTTCTATATATATTTATGTATACGTATATATTTTTGTTTAACAAATTTTACCTACCAAACTCTCCCTAGAGTTTTTGGTCTACAGAAATGAAACTTCATATATAAGGTATTTGAATCAATGCAAAACTTTATATTTGGGGTTTAGCCCGGAAAAATCGGTGCAAAATTGTGAAAATTAAAAATAATAAAATTTTCCAGGTGAAGGTCGAACTCCGGTATTACGAATGCATAACGTAGTAGCTATTGGTTCATGTTTTAATTTTTAGCTTTAGAGTAAACATGTGTTTATAGCCGAGTCATTGGTGGCAGAGGCAAAATAAATCGTGAGCTGAACGTTTTGGTTTCGATTTTCGGCGGTGGCGCATGAGTCTTTTCTTTAAACTTTTTAAATCATTACTGTATATTGCATCTAATCTATCTATCTATCTATCTATCTATCTAACTATCTATCTATTTATATATCTATAAAAGTGAAAATGTCTCTCTGTCTTTTCTCTATGGTAGTCAAGGAAGACTATTATACAGAAAGGCAATACTTTACATATTCAGACTTTTTAATATATACATTATATATATATATATATATATATATATATATATATATATATATATATATAAAGCAATTTAGGAAATATATCCAGTGTTTCGTGTACGTAAGTAGATTCTATGTAGGTTTGTTGCCATGTGTTTTCTTAACTTACTACCCATATAACTTTTAAGCTCGTTTAAAATAAACACAGAAAGCTGATACATAAAATTTAATATTGCGTAATATCATTTGAGTTGGGTACATGAAATAATTAATATATGAAGATAGAGGAATGTGTGTGTGTGTGTCTCATTTCTCTATTCTAGAATTCTGTCGGGCTGAATACGATTCCGTTGAACACGAGGACCTCAACTATCCAAGCTTGGCCTTTTCTCTAAGAACGAGTTAGTTTATTACCGATCGCCTGAAGCACCTTCACGGATAATGCCGATAGAGCTGCTCGGGTATTTAATGTAAAAAGTTATCCTACTGCTATAACTTCTCGAAACTACGTCTGACCTTGTGTCTGACGTGCTGGCAAGAAATTAAATAATATCTTAAATGGTGCTTCCATAATAAAATATGATTTCAAGTATTTGGAGACAACATAACAGTAAAAAAAAATGGATATCCTCGTCCCGTAAAAGTAAATTGGCTAGTAATCTATGATGAACAAGGGCTGTTTAATTTCTACAGAAGAAAATTCCGAACAAACTCTTGACTATACCAAGGATAAGGTTTTTGCAGGTTACGATGTGGAATACGATGGTTTCCGGTCCCATGTTATGTATTTACCTCATCTTACCGTTTTATTTATAATTTTATTTGATTATATACACGTGTATTATAAATTGCACTATATTTTGCTTGCTAATTTTGATGCTGTATCCTTGGTTTCTACTATATATATATATACATATATATATATAGTCAGGTTAGTCATGTCATGTCATATGTTCCTGTTATATAGGGGTTTCATTGAGAGAGTCTTATTATAAGTGATGCTTAGAAAGAGTCTTATTACACGCGCAGTCTTAGAAGAGTCTTATTAGAGTGTTTGTCGTTGAGAGAGAGTCTTAGAGGAGAGAGTTTCTTATTACAAGTGATGCTGTTGAGAGAGGAATGTTGTGAGTGACTTAGAGAGATTGTTCATGTTATGACGATTCATATATATTAAAAATATGCTCATTCTTAGGTTAATAGATGTGTTGCTATGTGAAGCTCTTAGAGTGAGGAGATAGTGTTCAGTCAGTGTAGATATGAGATGTAGATTCACATTGTGGATATGAGATGTGTATGTCACGACATTTTATAACACAGACATATAATAACAATTCACTTTACCTTTTTGTAAGAATCACAAACACAAAGACGCTTTATCAAAACACATGATGGGTTTATTTCTTCACGACCGGCCGTGGTTTTCTCATCAAGAATTCAAAGCTTCACATATTAAGTTTAAAAGTGATCGTCTCGCTTCTAGACGTTCGAATTTCAAACTCCAGACTCTCTCTGAGTTTCGCACTGACTGCCTCTCTAACTAACTAACTCTCACTTCCTATATTGAGAAATCCATGCATGTCCGGCCTCGTGAGCAAAATTCACGTGTTTCAACATGCGCGACTTTGCACGTTTCCGACATTATGATTTCCCAATAACCTATTTTTTCTTTGATGTTTTTACAAAGGAATTTAACCTACATGTCTAATTTATTTAACTCATATTTTATTATCCACATTCTTTCTTACAATTGAATAGTTTATTTATTATTTATTTCATCAGAATTAACAATTTACTGGACATTCCATTTAAACCTATTGTTCTTTAAAACTTATATCCAAGGTTCGATTTCTGCTTTCTCTCATTTTATTTTCATTTTAAGTAATCTCTCTATTTTTATACTTACATGAAAAGGGGACAGTCCTTATCATGTAACACTACTGGGACAATGTAACCCGGTATTACCTGCCTCATGGTTGGGTCACCGGCGACTAAACTGGTTGGCCCACCAGACTTCTTTGGTGAGGAGGGCGGCTAGTCTCCCTGGACGATTAAAAACAAGGTGAATGAACCATTTTTCGGGGTCAACGGCCAACTAGAACCGTGTGTGTTTGTGTGTATGTATGCGTGTGTTGTTGTGGAGAGGGCTCCCTTAAGCCGTTGTGAAGGCAAACTTTCTAGGAGAAGCAAATCTCTGTTTTAAAAAACCATAAAGCGGCAGACCAGTACCCGCATTAAGCTGGTCTGCAAATTAACTTGTTGCTGGCTATCTTGCTCTTGCTGGTTGCTGGATCTCAACATTTTGAACATCATCTGTGTATAGACACTCCCTCAGGCATCTGTCTATAAAAATAATCCCGTGGCGATGGAAGTCATTTTTGGACTCATGGACTTTTAGTGTCTGAAGGAATGGCACTCGTCTGACAAGACGTTGCAATCATATATATATATACTATTATTATCATTATTATTATTATTATTATTATTATTATTATTATTATTATAGGGTAAACAGTTATATCTGGTCGCTAAAAATAGCTATCTGTTTCAATCAATGAGACTTCCTCAGGCGACTCGGAACGAATGGACGCCACAAAGAAAAATGGAATATACATATATATATATATATATATATATATATATATATATATATATATATATATATATATATATACAAAAGATTGAGAATATAAAAAGGTATTACAAAACAGAAGCTTTCTGTTGTTTTTAACTATGTCTGCTTATATATATACATACATATACATACGTATACATATATATATATACGTATACATATACATACACATATATATGCATATATATATACGTATACATATATACATGCATACATATACATATATATACATATATATATATATACGTATACATATATGTATATATACGTATACATATACATATATATGTGCATATATATACTTATACATATATATATATATATATATATATATGGATACATATACATATATATACATATATACGTATACATATATGTATACATATACATATATATACGCATACATATATGTATGCATATACATATATATATATATATATATATATATATATATATATATATACATATACATTCCGAGCGTATTAATGGAGGTAATGTCGCTTGAAAATAAACATCTCATGCTAAGTCACAGAACTTATGCTGTAAAACCGAACTCTTTTTACTCTCATCTCCTTTCAACTCGCGTTTAAACTTCTGAGCTTATATGTTTAATGATGTCAGTGGAATAAAAAGTATATTTGTATTACGTTCAATACTTTCTTACGATATTCAGCACACAGATAATTCAATTGCTCATGTATAAAAAAAATAGAGAGAGAGAAAGAAAATAATCAATTCTAGTGCAGTAGCATTGCCACAAACACAGCCTTTGTTTAATGATAATTCTCAGTTAGTCATAGTTTAGGGGACAAAATGTGCATATATATATATATATATATATATATATATATATATATATATATATATATATATACTAGCAAAAGTACCTGTCGTTGATTGGGTTCAAAAATAGCCTACAGAAAATGGACTCTGATTTATGAAAGTATGATAGGTTATGAAAAGGAAGGGTTGTGAATTTGGGTTGAATTTGGGGGTATCAAAACGAAAATAAAATATGATGAAAGTAAAAATAAAATAGATAAACCCCATTATTTATTATACCATACCTGATCACACTGAAACACTTATCACAATATTCTGTGAATCTATATTAAAAAAAAACCTTGTTAAACTTTGTGACATATTTACATTCTATGGAGGTTAGGTGCGAACGAACACCCCATAAATTTATGATACCATATTTCTTCAAATTGAAACATAATTATCAAAGTATACTTACGCAAATAGATATGAAAAGTCTTTATTAAAATTTGTGCCTATTTCCATTCTATGGAGGCCAGGCGCGAACGCATACCCCACAATTTTATTATACCAACCCTATTTAAGTTGAAACATACTCATCAAAGTATTCTTATGCACATCTATATCAAAAACACTTGTAAACGTTTTTTTTTTTAATTTTTAATTTTTTTATTTCCATACTTTGTGGACCAGGTGCGAACGCAGAGCCCACAATTTTAATGAACCACCGTTCTGCCAGATCAAACATACCCATTCATGTGTCTCGATACATCTTCTATAATTATATGTAATCAGTTTTTTTAAAATAGTCAACCATATAGGAGCCTATTCACACATACACATCCAGCTTTATATATATATATATATATATATATATATATATATATATATATATATCCTGTATTTATATATAGATACATACATACACAGATATAAATACATATTTAATTATATACATATACGTGCCTGTATGTATAAGTGTGTTAAAGTACATACTGTTTAAGTACAAATACGCGTACTCACATATATACACACATACACACAAGCACACACACACACACTCACATATAGATTCATATTGCTTAATTTTTTGAAAATAAAACCGTTTAAGCATTTTGATAATTAAGTCTACTTAAAAAGTGTGGCACCCTGATATTTATATGTATATGTATCTGTTATAGGGCGAATAAAACACCATATTCCGTTCATTCTTTTGAAGTGGAGTGTGTATCCGTTGATATCTTATCTGCTTTTATAGATAGTGGTGTGGTTCTCAGTTGATTAACTGCGCCTAACAGTGTCGGATATATACTCAAGAGTTAAAACAATGATAAGAATATTCTGCTGTAATAACCCTATTTATAATAGATGGGATATGAAGAGAATCATATATATATATATATATATATATATATATATATATATATAATGCTGAAAATTGGCCATGGGGTTTTATGGGGAAGCTTCTGTGTAGCTCAATTGCCATTGATATATTTACATATTTCGTCACCAACTACACATCAATGTGACATGACGTAGCAAGTGTATCAATGCTGATATTAATAATTCAGCCGGTCGGACACATTCAACATCGATCAGCAATGAATAACTGCATGTATTTACGTGTGCGTAATATATATATATATATATATATATATATATATATATATATATATATATAAATTGATAGATAAATAGATAATATATATACACATATATACATATATATACCTATATGTATATATATGCATATAAATATGTATATATATATGTATATAAATATGTATATATATGTGTGTATATATATGCATATATAAATGTCTATATATGTGTATATATACGTGTATATATGTTTTTATATGCATATATATGTATATATGTATATATATTTATGTATATATATGCATATATATGTATGTATATATGTATATATATATGTTTATATATGTGTATATATATGTATGTATATATGTATATATGTGTGTTTATATATATATATATATATATATATATGCATATATATGTGTATATATATGCATAAATGTACTATATATGTATATACATATATTAACCAACTCTCACCAAATATATATATATATAATATATATATATATATATATATATATATATATATATATATATATATATATATATATATTGATAGATATGTGCGATCGTTGATTTCGGTTTTTATTGTCTGAACGTGTGTCCGTTTATGTGTCGCTGTTGTGTATATGTGATGGTATTCCTAAATATTCTCATACAACCCAGCGCACATGGAATTCGATATAAATATTACTCATGCATTGTTGCCTTCCAGTTTTAAGAATTCATTCAGACATGCATAGAATTCACCATACTTATACATAGATATTATTAAATCTCCAATAACTCATTATTTGCGACTCTTATGACGGACGTTAATTCGTTAAATCATTTTCGTTGTTTGATTCAGTAATTTATCTTACCTGTCGAAGGTCGGGCGAAGAAAACTTTGAAAACTGCAACGTTCCGCAAATGGAGGAATTAAAATGTTTATTAGTTTTTGAATACATAGGTTCAGTCCGTAGGGAAGTGTAGTACAAGCGCATATACTATACTTTATCTTCTCTTTTCTCGATCAGTGAAGGAGAAATACTTCTGAACCGAGGCAATTTTAATTTGTGTCCTAATCCAGAGTGGAAGTGGATCTTTATTTTAAACCACATTAAAAACTTTATCTCCAATCTAAATCTGTCCTCGAGGGAACAATTAAATAGGCATTTTATTCCTTAATAATGCTCGCTGAAACGAATATATGTAAAACTATTAAACTATTAGCATTACATATTAAAAGCGTGCAGTAAATATTATTCGCGGATACAAATTAAAAAGAAATATATAACGTGCGTCCCCACGAGGGCAACAATCGCTTTTTAATGTGAGAAAAGGGCAGCTCCACTAAAATGACCACTTTGGATTGAGATGAATTTTTAAAAAAAAATGCCTCAGTGTAAAGAGATTTCTCTATCACTGATCGAACTACAGAAAATATTTATTTAATTTAAATCCCACAGCGGTAGGAAAGACTAAACGGGAAAGGGACAGGCAGAATCAAGCTTCACCCCCCCCCCCAAAAAAAGGGGACAGTTTAGCTCAGCAGTAAAATAACCTTGTCGCTTCGCCCCCCCCTCCCCATCGTCTAAAATGAGATCGGAAAAATAACTGTTCCACTTTAAACGATAAATAGGGGTTTCTTTGTTTCTCTCTTCAGGTCAACAAACATGATAACAATATTTTATATATAGAAAAAAAAAAAATTCCCGATGTACTATTATGTTATATGTATATTAGTGTGGACACTGGTGGAGCATATTTTTCTCCGTCATTTTTTGACAAGGGGTGTAGATCGTATCACTATTAGGATATTTTCAAAGCGCATTAATTAATAAAAAATAAAAAAAAGTACAATTTACTCAATATGTTTTCTTTTGGTCTGTATTATGCAGTAGAGTGCAGAGGTTAGTGATGGTACGCCCCGAAAATTCGAATCGTAGTACTAAGAAATTTTATATAAACCGGTACGTGTTTTTATATTATTGGATGCCCCCTCCCTTAATTTGAATAAGTACCGCCCTTCCCTCGGCACGCCACTAGTTTTATTGAAATAAGCAACGATAACAACTTACCTTGCGTTTTTTGTTTTTTTGTTTAACAGGTAAACACTTACACCATTCGCAGTTTCATAATATCCGCGAATGTTAAGTTGAAATTTGTCTTTTTCGTTCCCTCAAAGTTTTCGAATAAATCTTTCAGCCGAAAAAGAAAGGAACACACACCTGGTATGTTTCTATGAGGTTTATATAGTTTTCTTTCAATGAATCGACTTTTATTTAAAAGTTTTTTTTTTTTTAAACGATATTACAGCAAATCATCTCATACGCGTCCCAATAATCGTTTTCACTTTAATTAATAAAACGGCAAGTTCTGCACTCAACATACTTTCAAATAGAAAGCGAATATCACTTTGATTTAAAAAAAAAAATGGTTGTTTTCAAATGAAAACGCGAAAAAAAAAAAAAGAAGATTTGTTTTCCAACTTTTTGAGAATCTTTTTTTTTAATTGTTTAAAAGAGTTTTGATTTTCCGAATGTTACTTAAAGAAAAGAAAAGTTCTGGTAAATGACATCCGCTGTTAGCTAAGCTGTAGTTTGAACTGCTAGAAATCGCGGCAGTCTTTGTTGTTCATGGTCGGAGCTAATCGATCTTGAGCCGGCGTTTTTCTATTCAGTCACTAGTTGAACTATTACATTTAAAAAGTCGAAAGTAATTTTGAAGTCATGGTTAGAAATCTTTGCGCAAACGGATCAAGCCATTCTTTGTTTGTTTTTCCCCCTCTTTTCGCTCATTTCACCGCTTTGTTATTTTTAGAATCTATCTTGGAAACAGCAAGAGAAAGGTAAGGAGAGAGAGAGAGAGAGAGAGAGAGAGAGATTAAAAATGTTGAAAAAATAGAGAAATTACTTTAATGCAAATGAGTTTAAAAGAGTGATTTTTTCCACTTAAAAGTTTGGTTCGTTTAAAATGGGCGTTTGATGAAGGAGGAAAAGAAATAAAGAAAGAAAATAAAAGAAAGAAAAAAGCAAACGGCTGTCTATTTGTTACTTGGTTTTCATCTCTGCGAACAGGAAGAGAAAATGAGGGATGTAGACGGCGAAGAAAGGTGAAAATGGACACGGAACGCAGCCGAGTCGTGTTTGAAAGAGAGAAGGAAAGAAATAAGAAAGAAAGCGAGAGAAAGAGAGAGAGAGAGAGAGAGAGAGAGAGGCGGGGCAGCAAATATGTAGAGACCACGTGACATATATATCCTGCCGCGGTGATGAATGAAGCGATATCGGTAGTTTTGTTTCTTTGCGCTCTGTGAAATCATCGTTTTATACTTCAGATGTTAAAACTACCGTAATATCCAGATGCATCAGGCAACTTACACACGCACGTGCATGCGCCCGTGCGCACATACACACACATATACCCACATATAGAAAAATATGAATATATATACATATATATATATATATATATATACAGGCACATATATGGTGAGAGTGAGCGAGCGAAAGAGAGAGAGAGAGAGAGAGAGAGAGAGAGAGAGAGAGACAGACAGACAGACTAGGGCGTGGGACATTTAAGATCGATAGAAACTGATGTTCAGTTCGAATCTTGGAGTTCACGATGAGTTTGCTATAACTAGCCACACTGATGTCTTAAAAAGACGGAGCATGTCATAACTATTTTTTCATAGCTTACTATACACACACACACACACACGCACCAGCGCGCGTGCGTGTGTGCGCGTTAGTCGTGATGGGTAATAACTGATGCCCGAATCTTGGTATGGATGAGCTCGCTGTGTATAGCCATACTATATAAGTTATCTGTAGTTTTTGACAATCGGATATTCTAACTCTTAGCACACGCCACAAAGAAAAGAAATCTCAATGTTTATAGCAACAATACTAGCCCCCTAAAAGTTCTCTATTCGTTTTACGGAGAACTTTGTACTGTTTTATCACTAATTATAAAAGTCGATTTTACGTACAAGTGTTCATTCCACTAAAGGTAGAAATACATGTAACCCCCCCAACCTCCCTAAACGCGCGAGCGCACACACATAATTTTTAATATATGTTATTTAGCCCATACAACCTTTTGACTGTAACTGATTGTAATTGATTGCTGTTAAAGTGGACATGGATACAACAGATTCTAGGATAAAATTCTGTATCTTTAGTCTGACGAATTCACTCAGGAAATTAAACAAGCAGTTCTGTTTTTTTTTTGTGTAACTATATTTTATATTATATACACCCAGAACGAAAATAACACCTTCTTCACAAAATTGACCATATCTCGACTATTTGGCTATGGATTTCAATAAAATATTCACATTCATTTGCCATCAGGTACTCTGACAGGATCTGCAAGTCTATCCCCTATGATACCAGTCCATGCCATAATGCGTTCTCCGTATTATTGATGGCGCACAGTTAAAGAAAGCACTCAGTCCTTACTCCAATCGTTAGGTGCATCAAAGGTTGTCCGGATCTCGTCGGTAAAAAGAACGTTATTCATGTTGATCTTCATGTCTTTCTCTACCCATTGTATCCTTAAAATTTGATGTCTTGGAGTCAGAGGAGGCACGTTCAAAGACCACTTGGCAGAAGCAATGGAGCGAAGAATATAATTTTTTGTAATTCTATGCACTTCAGGAAGCCCAACGGCAGTAAAAACTGATTCACTTGTTTGGTCATGGTTCATTGCGTAGATCACATATCTCAAATCTCTACCAGTAAGAGTCCTTGAGCGCCCAGAATTCTGATCATTTTTTTTTCTGTGCTGAAGGGTCCTTCAGGGATCTTCTCACTGTGTCAATATGGTGTCTTATTTTCTCAGCAATAACATCAGAAGAGATTCCTTTAGCGGATTATTTAAGAATTTCTTTCCCCTTGCTAGTAAGAGCTTTTTCACGTCTCGTTGTAGCGGAAAAATTGAAAGACAATTTAATCGACAATCAAGAGACAGCAAAATATAAATAAACCCACAAATTTTGCCATAATATATCACCATTTCTTTTTAAGTTTAAAGAAAGTTTTACGCAAAACATAAGATATAGTAAATTTTACGATAAAGGCATTATTTCCGGTTCTGGGTGTATATTGTTTATTCAAAACAGATTTGGTACTTTAAAAGAATGAACGGAATGACAGCAAATCCTGGTAAGAAAAATAGATATATTCTCAAAAGTTAGTATATGGCTTAGAAGATCTACCGCCAGATACAGGTGAGTCGATGTATCTGTTCTAAGCATTCTCCATCGCCTCCAGACTGAATCTGAAACTACAGCACTCGGTCTTCACAGTGTCCTTCGAGAGAAATCTTAACATCAACATACACCGTTATATAGTTGGTGTAGCAGAATAGAAATTATATTATCTACCTATCTATTTATCTATCTATCTATATATCTATCTATATATCTATCTATCTATCTTTTAGTTTAGCTATTTATCTATCTATCTACCTACATATCGATTAATCTATCTGGCGAACATAACGAGGAGATGTGAACAATGTTTTCATAAAGTTGTCAAAACATGTCAACACTGTAAACTGGGCAAGTTTTCGGCGGAAGGTTTAATAGCTGACAGAAATAACGTGTCTGTCTTTCAAGTACTCTATTTATCTGGACATAGAGTTGAGTTAGAGTCAAGATGTCAAACAGCGGATGGGTAAACAGTTCTTCTCCTGCCCGTCGGGAGGGAGCTGACGTGTCTCAAAATGAAGACGAAGAAATCAACAAGCAATCATTCACTTTCCATTTCTTCTGCGACCTACGCCTGGGAAGTGAAATAAAAACTATATAAAATCAATTATTGTCTTGTATCGTTTGGAATGTTTGTCTAACAGGTCCCAGCTCCATTCAAGAGCAAAGAAATTCCCAGGCCGACGAAAAGACAAAAGGCCACGATGCATTTGAAAAGATATGTCGAAATACATGTCTGACACATACACGTATCAAACACTTAGACGGTCTCGGTCCGTAAATAGACTATAAAGCATAACATATGGTTCAGAAAGTGAAGAACTACCACAATAGATATTTAGTGACACCTATAATAAAACACACGTGACTATATAACAGCGCGTCCTTAGTGTTGCAGATGAGACGGTTTGTGTCTTTTTTTAACAATGGCGAACAAATATTTGTCCATGAGTAATAAATATTCGTCTACACTCCTTCCCAACTCTCGACTTCAACTGTAATCTTAACAGTTCGGCTTTTCTCTCTTAGCTGTTAAAAAAATCCCGCTCACTGCCTCGTCGATTAGTCGTTTTCACAGTTGTCATTGTTCTCATATGCAAATTAATGCCATATATATATACTAATAAACAGTCTATAGACGAACGTTTTTGTGTCCTCTTTTCTTCCTTGATTTCATCACCCGACAGAATAGACAGAGGCGTCATCGCTTGTGTAAGTGACATCTTGCATTACTTTCGCCACAAATCTGAGTAAGTGAATATTGCCTAAATATGAGAAATTATGGAACTTTTAAAACAACTGTTTTTGAGTTTTACTGGTGGTGTAAAACGCGTACATATTGTCACATATATAGCCTTTTCGCGCTCACTTATTAAAGCCAGTATTTAATCGTAATGAACGGCAAGTTAAAATAGGCGTCTGAATTGAGTTATAGTTCGTTATCGATGATGTTGGCTATCACTGGGAAATATACATATTGTAAGTGATATGAAGTTTTATAAAAATAATATTTTATGCTTTTATTGATATACTGGTATGATTGCCTTAGATATCAATTTTTATTTTACTTAAATATAAACTCTCTTCTCATTTATAGACATATAAAAATTACCCATAATCCGCACTTCTCATCTGTTCATAATTTCGTCAAAGGAGTTTATAATGGTCAAACAGGGAAGTATAGAATTTTACAAGGACGTTTAAAAATTATTTTGTTCATGAATTTCTATTAACATTTTAACTGAAAAATAGTGACCACAGCAGATGAGTCTTGATTTCAAAGCAATGAAATCTTCGGTTCGATTTAACTCATTTCCCCAATAAAGAATTAACTATTTTTTTGAGAGAATTGATTCTTGCCAAGAAAACCTGAATATGGCACGTTGTCTATCATGTGACTATCGATGTCAGGAAACCTGAAGAAGCACATACTAATTTTCGCAGATATCCAGAACCTGGAGAGATATTTCTGTTTCTTCTCTGTCATCAGATAGGCGTATTCGCTATAAAATCGCTAATTAAAAACAAAAGCAAAAACAAAAAAAAAAGAAACCAAAAAAATAAAAAACAAAGCAAAACAAACAAAAAGCAACAAAAAAAAAAACGTTCCGATTCGCAATTTCCATTTATTCCATTCACTAACAACATTATCACACTGTACATTATCTAAAGGTCTAAACTCAGCCAGACTATGAAAAGATCGCCAAAGATTTGTTTGAAATTTAATTAGAGAAATTCGATTGTAACCAAGTAAAACCATATAACATCGCATCTTGTAAAACAAACTCATCCTGGTAATTAAAACAGGGTGCCTGTAAAGTCTAAACACAGAGTATAATCAGGTATCAACCGCCCAACTTCTCGGATTGGTACTAAAAATGAAAAAGGGATCAATAAGGTGAGCTAATTTTCCTCGACTTTCGGCCTGCTTACAGTAGGGAAAAGCAATAAATACATGGCAAAGAAATCACATGGTATTTACTAAAACTATGTGTCTAGACTTTACAGCCTATATATATATATATATATATATATATATATATATATATATATATATATATATATATTCATGTTTATTTACTGTTTTATTTTTCTTTTATATGTGTATATGTACTGTTTGCATGTGTGCATGTGCGTACTTATATGTATATGCATTTAAAACCGACGTGGAACTTTCTCATTGGCTATACCTCCTCCTCCTCCTTCCTTTTCCTTTCGCCTTTTTCTCGTGTATGCTCATCACTTTCACTACACTGATGAAGACTGAAGAATCGGTCGGAAAGTTTTAATTTTTTTTTTTCATAATATTATTTTGTATTCCTGCACGTCACCAATAGAAAACGAATAAAGATAAGTTATAAGCTTTTATACTTTTCGTATTCTTTTTCATACATTTTCATATGCACACACACACACACACACACACACACACACACACACACACACACACACACACACACACATATATATTAGGTTGATAAGGAAGTTCTTGCGGAATTTTTAATTTTGCTTTCAAATGTATTTTAAAATACGTTTTCGTTATAATACCTTTACTTTACACATATTTTTAAAGAACCTATCTATTTAAAGCCCTGTCTTATTGGTTAAATTACAATCGCTTTCAAACAATTATGTCATATTTTCAGAACATTGGATACAAGATAGACAAAAGCAAATTTGCACAAATTGCTTATTTCAGTTCAAGCTAAGCCGACAAGCTGCTGAAACAGCTTGCGATATCAACGAAGCGTTTTGTGTAGGAACCACTACTGAACGCACAGCACAATGGTGGTCTTAGAAATTTCGTAGCGGCGAGGAGACTTTTGAAAGTGATAGACGTAGTGATCGACTATCGGATGTTGACACCGATCAATTAAGAGCCTTAGTCGAAGCCAATCCACGCACAACTGTTAGAGAACTTGCTTCTGAATTTGATGTAATGTATACGACGATTACTAACTACTTGAGAGATTGAAAAGACAAAAAAAAACTTGATAAATAGGTGCCTCACGAATTGAACGACAACCAAAAGAAACGTCTTTATGAAGTATGATCCTCCCTTATTTTACGCAACAAGAACGACCCATTTGTCAACTGGGTTGTGACTTGTAATAAAAAGCGGGTTCTTTACGACGACCGGCGACGCTCAGCTTAGTGGTGAGGCGGCGACGAAACTCCACGATACTTCTCGAAGCAAAAGTTACACCAAATGAAAGTCATGCTGTTTTTTGTATGCAAGAGTAGCGGTGGAGAATTACTGTCAACAAATGGGTAAAATGCATGAAAAAATGTGTCAATAACACCCAGCGTTAGTCAACAGAAAAGGCCCAATTCTTTTCCACAAAAATACTCAGCACGCGTTGCTAATCCGACCCTGCAGAAGTTGAACGAATCTGGCTACGAAACTCTGCCTCATCCGCCATACTTTCCAGACCTCCTACCTAGCAACTACCACTTTTTCAAGTATCTCGACACCTTTCTGTATGAGAAATGCTTAAAAATCTAAACGATATCAAAAACGCTTTCAGCGCCGTCATCGCCACCAGAACGCAAGTGTTTACGTTACTAACAAAAATACACTTGTTTTGCGTTGGCAAAAGTGTGTTGATTCTGATGGTGCTTGTTTCGATCCATAATTATTTGTTTACGCCGAAATATGTTCATTTGAATACCAAAGTACAAAATCGCAAGCACTATTTTGTCAACCTGATATATACTTTTTGTTTCTCTTCCACTTTCTAACACTTGTTTGCTGAAGCCGCCTATAATATCAAAATGTAAAATCCGATGTTTCTGCTGGTAAATCAGACACAGTAGACGTCATGGAAGACAACATTTGATATGTTATTGATATGTTATTGGCGAAATATAGCCTAATTTAATGCGTAAAGTTTTGGAAATTGGACCTATATATTACAACGTATATGTGCGTGTGCGAAGCCATACACATGAAATTGTATTGAAATTACAAATGTCAAAAATATCTCTGGAATAAACATTTTTATATAATAAAAATAGTTTACTCTGATTTACTTCACAGCCTCTAAACAATACCATGTATATATATATATATATATATATATATATATATATATATATATAGTCATCCACATACAGTACTGTTTCGCAGCTCATCAGCGCGGCTCAAGCCAAACGACAGTTGGAGCTTCTAACCCTCGCGCTACACGGCTGCTGCTATGTGGGAAATTAATTAACAATGTTTTGACATTGTCCAAAGTACCTAAACTCAAATTATTTACAGAAAGAGCATGAAACTGGTAATTTGTATATCACTTCCCAAATGCTTTTTTTGCGCGCGTGCTCGCGCGTGTGTATATTGATATTCATATTAAAAACCCTGTCTTTATTTAATAAGAAAATACAACTTTCTTATATATGGGTCGTGAAATTATATTCACTAGCAAAAGATCTAGCTCATTTGCATATTATTTTAAACATTCATTTTAATTAATTTCCTATTAGTTGCTTCGGTTTTCAAATGGGATAATCATCTTTTGTTAACTATTACGTGTAATTATATTCATGCAGCTATTCTACATGATTTATATTTGCATCATATTTGCGTAAAAAGTTTATAGCAAACACAAAATTGTTTCCATATATATTTATGTATTCGTATATATTTTTGTTTAAAAAATTTTGCATACAAAACCCCTCCTAGAATTTTTTGTCTAGAGACATGAAACTTCATATATAAGGTATTTCCATCCATGCGAAACTTTATATTTTGGTTTTAGCCCGGAAAAAAATTATACAAGAAGTATTCAAAGATAGGGCAAGCTGTATCATCGGTTTGGATCGAAAATTTTAGCTGCCAAGGGGCCAGTTCAAAAGATTTGACCTTTGCGGTGTCTAGCAAACTACTCAAATTTTTGGTCTAAACATTTTAAATTTATATATTAACGTGTAGTCAGACATGCGGCAAACATTTTTATCAGTTTTGGGGCGGTTAAAAGAGTGTGTAAGAGGTCAGAGGAAAAGGAGGAGGCAATGGGTTTTAAAGTGCAGGTCTGTTTTTGTTAAAGGAGGAGGATAGTTCTCGATTTTTTTTTCCTTTTTATATCGGGAATGGCATTAGTAGATGGAGTAAGTGTCTTTGGTAGTAGCCGTGAATGTTACATTAATTTAATTAGATATATTACAGATTAGAGTTGGCCAAATCTAATAGTAATTAATATTTAAATTTATAAGTGTTTACGTTTAAAAGAGATGACAATAATAAGATAGTGATTGTCGAGGATGGTTAAATTCTATAAGGAAGTTGGGTAGCAATATGATGTTTTCGGGTATTTAGGGTTGAACTTGGGGGTGATAGTTACTTTTACATTTAACTTTTGGCTGTAAGTTAAAAAGAATAAAAGGTTATGAGTAAAAGTTGTGAGAGATTAAATATGTGATATTGAGTATATTAAAAGATATATAAGGATGTTATGTTAGTGAAGCATATCCACATGAGTATGGATGAATTAGTTGCTGCATAAGTTCAAACGGATATGGGGGCTGTTCAAGTGTGGTCTGGGAGTGCATTGGTTATATTTCTATTGTGTATTTTTTAAGGGATGCCAAATATGAGATACTGGAAGGTATTCTTCGTTTGTGAGAGATGTTAGCTAACTTTTACAGTATTGGTGAGAGTTGTAACTAGGGTTTATATCAGAGGGTTTATATAAGAGGTTACAAATATTGGTACTAGTTTGGAGGTTGTGTATATATATATATATATATATATATATACATATATACCTATCTATCTATTTATATATATATATATATATATATATATATATATATATAGAGAGAGAGAGAGAGAGAGAGAGGAGTACTTCATTTAATCACATAAATTAATATACGAAAGTAGAAATTTATGCGTAAACTTGTTTTGGCATTGTTTTTCATACGTTAATTTACTTCAACAGTGCTCAATACGTAGGTAGAGCTAGGCAGTAAATTATAAAATATATATGGCGATTAAGCTATATTCCGCGTTTAATCCACGCTAAGATTCATCAGGCTTATGAATCCTAGCGTGCATTAGAGCAGTATTTGTTACATTTACTATCTATCCATCATGTTGTCTATAAAGTTGCCAAAAACGTTTCATCCGTTCTTTTGGCTTTATATTACATCCTTCATCTTATTTTCTGCCTTTTCTTTATTTTCCTTTCCTAATCCAACTCTCTTATTTCTTTGATTATTTAATCTCCTATAAAATGTTCTTAAATTGTGTAATTTACCTCATGTGAGGTTATCTACTTTGCACGACACCTGCTGTGACGTTGACTACGACGTGCGGTGATAAACAAGCAAGCAAAACGATAGTAGGCAGAAATGATCGACATGCACACACAACCACACACCCACACGTGCACACACACACACACACATCTATACATATGCTGATTTAAATCAACATACTACTAAAATATACTTTGTTCTGGGATTTAGTTATGTAAAACAATTTTAATTTATATAATTATAAAAAATGTACAATTAATACACAAAGTAGCACAACTTTCATTAAATTTTCCTCTATCACCTTTTTCCACTTCCACTTTTCCGGATGTCCAAAAAGTTACTGAAGGGTTTAGAACTTTAATAGATTCTTTATTTTTGAGGATATCTTTCTGTAGTTTTACCACAATCTGACTAAGCTATTGGGAATTTCAAAAACACATTAAAAATTTGAACAGTCTTTATTTATATAGAATAATGTCTTTTAAATACATCCCACTTTCAGCTTTGCATACTTGTGCTCTTTCCAGAACATTATACTTGACAAATTGAAGAACTCGAGACATCAACCCCAAACTCTGCAAGAATTGAAGAAAACATCAGGAACGAAATAAGGGAGTTTAATCGCAATTCATAGATTCTGCAATCTGTCATGAATAATGTTTTGTGGAAGAGTAAAACTATTCGAAGCTGAAAATGAGTAACATTTAAAATACATTATTTTTCACGAGAAAGATTATTTGAATTTTGCATTTTTAAAAACATTCCTTGTGTCTTAATCAGATTGTGCTAAAATCACAGAAAGATATCATAAAAAATAAGGGATCTATTTAAGCTCAAACACTTCAGTGACTTTTTGGACACTTTGTAAGTATACATATACATATATATATATATATATATATATATATAAGTAAATTTTTGGTACAGCAAAATGGAAGGAGAAATTTCAGAGGAAACATAATTTAATTTAAATACCAAAAAACAAGAAATGGGCAGGTGAAATTAAAATTTCCTTAAGGCCTTATCGTCTGACCCTCTAAGAGGAAACGTCAGAATGATAAATTAAAAACTAAGAAAACGAATGAGGGAAGAGGGGAATTTTGGTTTCAGTTGGAAGAACAGTGAAAAAAAAAAAAATTCTCACTGTTCAGGTGGTTTTAAATCAATGAATATCTCCAACTGATGTTTCAGAATCTTTTGTCCTAGCCTGTGTAGACAAAAGATTCTGAAACATCAGTTGGAGATATTCATTGATTTAAAACCACCTGAACAGTGAGAATTTTTTTTTTTTTCACTGTTCTTCCAACTGAAACCAAAATTCCCCTCTTCCCTCATTCGTTTTCTTAGTTTTTAATTTATCATTCTGACGTT